>NW_003101681.1:5205926-5266269 GCF_000003855.2 Blastomyces gilchristii SLH14081 | reverse complement strand
TTAATATCTGATGAAGAGTTCAAAGCTATTCAAAATGAATATTTTCAGATATTAAAAAAGTCAAAACCAGATTCTGAAACAAATTTCTGGAAGAAGTATAAGAAAAAGAAGTTTTCAAAGCCTTTAACTATACTAAAACAAGAAGTGTAGCAAAGCTTTCAACCTTAGAATATGAATTTCAGAATGAATTATATACAGCAAACTCTTTGAGGAAAAATACCAAGCTTTATAAGAATTCTCTTTCAAAACTCATCACATTTAGAAGAGGAGAATATGTCATTTCATGAATATATTGATGAAAATAACTGGGAATGATCTGAGCTTACATATGATGAACTAGAGTCAGTAATATTCTCAAGTTCAATTAAAACTGCTGCAGGGCCTGATTCAATTAATCACTCAATTATTCAAAACACATATTCCTACTTGAAGAATAAATATTTTAAGCTCTTTTTCAATCTCTTAAAAAATGATTATCATTCTGAATGCTGAAGAGAAGCTACTGAAGTAATCCTTATAAAACCTAATAGAAAGACTTCAATTCCTAAGTTATATAGAGTAATATCTCTGTTGAACTGTTTAGAAAAAATTCTAGAAAAGATAATAGCTACTAGATTATCTTTTATAAGCTCTATTAGTGATTCTCTTCTATTTAATGAACAAATGAAAGATAGAAAACAATGTTCTGCAATTGATACTGTTCTCTCAGTTATTCATGATATTCAAGTAACAAAGTATGAAGGCCTGGTCTCAACTGCAGTTTTTATTGATATAAAAGATGAATTTGATCATGTGTCAAAGTCTAAGATGATTCAAACTTTGAAGATGTTAAAACTGTCACTTTCTCTAATAAAATGAGTCAATTGTTTCATGTCTAAAAGAATTATACAACTATTCTTTGATGGAAGAAAACAAGATAAAACTGAGATAAAAATAGAAGTATCACAAGAATCTTCAATCTCACCTGTTTTATTTGCAATATACACTGCATATCTATTCAAGAATAGAGAGATGAAAATAGTGAGATCTCTAAGTTATGTAGATAATATTGATCTACTCTACAGTTCAAAGACAATCAAAGAGAATTTAGAAGTAATTGAGAAAGCAGTAAAGAAAATCTTTGTTAGAGCAGATATCAATCTAATTCAATTTGATATGAATAAAACTGAGCTAATTCACTTTTTTCCCAGGTTTAATGAGAAAGAACTAAGTCTAACTCTTTTGAATAAAGAGATTAAACCCAGTTTGAATGTCAAATGACTAGAAGTATGATTAAACTCTAAGTTGAATTTTAAATATCATATTCAACAAAGAATCATCAAGGCAGAGAGACTACTGAATAGTATAATCAGACTATCAAATACTGAGAGAGGTCTATTCTTTCAGGCTATAAGACAGTTATACATAGCCTGTATTATCTCAGTAGCTGATTATGAAGTTTCAGTTTAATGAAACAATTAAGGAAACTTCACTGAACTCTTTCAAAGTCTACAAAACAGAGCTTTGAGAAGAATTCTGAGAGCATTCAAGTCATCTCCTATTAAAGCAATGGAAATTGAAGCTTTAATTCCACCTCCTGCTATTCAATTTGAAAAGGCCTGTATGAACTATGCTCTGAGAGTTATGAAGATGAGCTTAAATTATATAATCAGAGAAAGAGTCTCTTCTTCCTTTTCATCAGTTAACTCAGGAAATGAACTGAATTGAAATAAATTTCTTGATTGAAATGAGAATAATACTTTAAAGAAAATGCTCTCTCAACTGTATAGACTATGTTCACTTATTAAGAATCAATTTTCTTCATTAAATGTTGAGAAAATTAATCATGAGAAGATATCTTCTTGAAGAGAAAAGCTGGAATCTCTCATAGACTTACAAATAAGTGAATTATCTAAAGAGAGAGAATATGAACAGCATTTGAAGAAGATCTCTACAATTAATATAAAAGACTCTATTCTGATCTACTCAGATGGCTCAAAAAATGAGAATTTGAATAGATTAGGCGCAGGCATTGCTTATACTGAAGATAATATTAATTTTATCTCAGATTTCTGAAATTTAGGCTGTGAATCTGAAGTCTTTGATGCTGAACTATTTGTAATAGTGAAAGCTTTTAAACTCATTAAAATAAAATCTCATAAAAGAGAAAATGGTTTGAAAGAGGTATGAATATTCTCTGATAGTCAAGCTGCTTTAAAAAGACTTAGAAATAGTCAGATTCATAATGATCAAATGAATCTTGCACTGATTTTAAACTCTGTTTTAAAAATTCAAAAGAGAAGAACATCAAAACTGATAATTCATCTGCATTGAATTCCTGCTTATATGAATATTCATGGCAATGAATTGGCTGATTCAGCTGCAAACAAGGGTTCAGAATTAAGCAGATCTATTCAAAAAACAGTGTCCTGATCTTTCATAAAGAGAAAGATAAAAGAATCTTGTTTAAACAAGTGAAATGAAAGCTGGCAGAAACAAAAGAAGAGTATACATTATTCAAGATTTGAGACAAAACCAAAGTGGAAATCTTGTTCAATTAAATGTAAAAAGAAAATATTCTCATCTATAATTCAGCTGAAACTAGGACATGGTTATTTCAAATCTTATATACAAAGATTTGATGATAGATTTGATTCAACAGAGTGCTTATTTTGCAAGATGAATGAAAATCCTGAGCATATTGTAATGCATTGTGCATTATTATTATTATTATTATTCTTCAATTATAGATGTATACAGTCAGAGACTATGACATCTATCTGAGAACTTTAGTTCTCAGGGTTTTTTCTATGTCTGTAAAGTTAACTATTGTACATTCATCAATTTCAGATATGCAAAATCAGAAAATTCCAGCCCAGAATACAAAAACTGTTTACAAATTGCAGTGTTTTAACATCTTTTGATACTTTGAAATCATTTGACAATATCATGACAAAAGAAAAGAGAGAAAGAACACAGTCTCAAAGATAGACACATTAAATAGATAGATAGAAAGAAATTGAAAGGAAAAGATACAGAAAAAGATAAAGTAAAGAGAGACTATAATAAAACAAATTATTAAAAAAGAGTGTATAGCTGTTTTAACAGACTATATCTGATTGATTTCCTTCTCTTCATATTCAGATAATTCTGAATTTAGTCATTTTCTTGTAGCTGCTTGAGTTTCTGATAGAAAGTCTATTAAGTATTTAATTCCTGTCTCAGTTGAGAATAAGAATCTCATATTTAATTGATTTAAATCATACTTCTCTTTCAATCTGGCTCTGAGACTATTGTATAATGCACAGTGCATTATAATATGCTCAGAATTCTCATTTGTATTGCAGAATGAGCATTCTATTGAGTCAAATCTATCATCAAATCTTTGTATATAAGATTTGAAATAGCCATGTCCTAGTTTCAGCTGTATTATAGATGAGAATATTTTCTTTTTACACTACGGGCGCTAGCCACCCGCAGGATGCACCTTAAGCTAATTACATTTTAACCCCCTATAATTAACCGACCACCGCGTCCGTCGTCTCAGGCCAGCCACTAATTTCCAGGGGTGTTAGTTAGTGGCTGCCACCGCCCACTTGGTGGCGTACACACCAAGCTTCCGGTTGCTGATCTCGGCCCCATTAGATGCCCATAGGCCTACCAATCAGCCGTCGTGGCCTCGCCCTGTGTTAGGGACTAACCATAGGCTTGATGACTGCAGTCCTCCCTGCCAGTATTAGGGCTTGGCAGGGAGCTTGCAGGCTCTAGCCTATCAGGGTGCCCTGCCTAGGGCCTAGATGCGCGTCTAGGCCTGCTAGTCAGGTGGTTTTCAAAATCATTCCCTGTATTTGGGGGGGAGCTAGGCTCCGATGACGGCCCTAGTTAGGGACTCGCTTAAGTAGTGTATAACCACTACATTAGGCTTGGCTCTATATCGTTAGAACCTTGACGGGTGCACAGTAGGATAGTGGGACATTGGCATCCCATGCCGGCCCTGGTGGGTGTTCACAGGATCTCGCTTAACTAGTGGCTTGGCTTGCAGTAGGGAGTTCTACCCCGCACCAAGCCTTACTAATTAGGCTCAGCCCCTATTACATGGGGGCTTTCATGGGTAAGAAGTGGCAGGTGCCAGCGGTGGGATTCGAACCCACGCACCCCGAATGTGTGCGGCCTTGGTTACCAGTCTTACCAACTGGGCCACGCTGGCAATGCATTGTGCATTATACAATAGTCTCAGAGTCAGATTAAAGAAAAAGTATGATTTAAATCAATTAAATATGAGGTTCTTATTCTCAACTGAGACAGGAACTAAATACTTAATAGACTTTCTATCAGAAACTAGAGCAGCTACAAGAAAATGACTGAATTCAGAAGTATCTGAATATGAAGAGGTGGAAATTGACTAGATATAGTCTGTTAAAACAGCTATATATCATCTTTTAATAATTTTGTTTTGTTATAGTCTCTCTTTACTGTACTTGTTTCCTTCTGTTCTTTTCTCTATCTATTTAATATGTCTATCTTTAAGACTATGTTCTCTTTTCTTTTGTCATAATATTTTCAAATGATTTCAAACTATCAGAAGGTGTTGAAATACTGCAATTTGTAAACAGTTTTTGTATTCTGAGCTGGAATTTTCTGATTTTACATATCTGAAATTGATGAATGTATAATAGTTAACTTTACAGATATAGGAAAAACTCTGAGAACTAAACATTCTCAGATAGATGTCATAGTCTCTGACTGCATACATCTATAATTGAAGAATAATAATAATAATAATACTCTCATTTCACTGTTCTTGAATTAAATCTAGTCATTTTTCACATCATTTCTCTCAGAAATGGTCCATTTTCAGATTTTTTTGAGACTTGGTTCTGGTGGGACTCATGCTAAGAAATGTATGAGACCAGATCAAATAAGACCAAATGTGAAATTCATGGTCCCGCCGGTCAGTCTAGTTGTAACACTGCCTTCTCTTTCAGTCAACACAGTGATGTATGACTCTGTGTAATCATTTGAAGAGAAACTCAGAAAGAGCTTGATTTCAGAGATAGTGACTCTGAGAAGCTCAATCTGTAGTTTCTCTCTCATGACACATCTGAGCCCTGCTCAGAATGCTGCTGAGTTGAGTCTACAGAGTTCTGTGATTTCTTTATCTTCTCTCTGTGAGAAGACTCTGATGCAGTCTCTGATCAGCACTGTTACTTATCTATACTATACTAAGCAGCTGAAGAAGAGAGAGATTTTATATATTCACTTCTTCTCTTATTCTCATTATTTTCATTATATCTGTAACAATAACTTCTATCTCTCTGTAAGTATTATCTCACAGAAAGATATCATATCAGCTCTGATAAAAAGTCTAGATACTCAAGCAGTACAGAGTAAGAATCTCAGAGCTTTAAGCATTAACAGATTCTGTTAAGACTGAAGAGATCTCTCTTACTCATCTATAAAAGAAGATGAAAGTGTGAATCTCTGAGATAAAAAAACATCTCAGAATGACTGACTCTAAGAAGAGATCAGCTAATATTACTGTTAAAAGTATCACAGAGATCAATCACTGATTAAAGAGAATCTCACTTTAATTAAAACAGATGACTGAGATGCTTTATAAATTAATAAGTTAATACTTCAAGTATCTCTCATGCTCTTCTACAGTATACTCTTCTGCAGTGCTGCAGTGCTAACTTCTTAGCAGATAAAGATGCTGATATTGAAGACTTCAATGATGAAGAATGAGTTTAATAAGAATGTGATTATTAATGAGTAGACTCTGAGATTCTCTTCTTTTTACTTTTTCAGTGAGCTGCAGTCTCATTAGAATAGCAGCAGCTCACAGATCAATAATATTAATCTTTATTAATTTCAAATATTTCTTTTCTTTAACTGCTTCAGAAATTTTACACTTGTATAGTCTTATTAAACTTCTAAAAATTCTTTGAGAGAAAATAGAAGAAGAGTGCTACAGAGTCAATAAGATATCAGCTTATTACTGTAAGATTATCTCTAAAAAACTTTTTAAGAAAAATGAGAAGTCTTAAGCAGCATTTCTTACTCAATATCTCTGATATGTAACAGAGTAATCTCTACTAGTCATCTCATAGCTTATAATCTCTTTCTCAGCATTTTTCAAATACTCAAGTGATTCTTATAAATTCTCTGACAATGAATAATCTTCTTATTTAACAAGATATTGAAGCTTACTGTAATATATTCACTTATTCAATATTTTCTTCATAAGATATTCAGTATCATTCTCAATCTCAATATTATTCAGCTGAGACAGCTTCATTCTGAGATATTACTTATAGAACTTCAAATAGAAAATGTGAAAAACAGAATGAATTGATTTCAATTCTGAGAATAATTTCAACTTATATATCTGTTTATTCATCACTCTTATTACTGAGAAAGATTCTAGTCATCACTTACTGAGCTTCTTACACAGTCTCATTGTCTTGATATTCTTTGCTGAAAGTAGTACTTAATTCTCTATTAAGAACTTCATTAAAAGATGTTTTTAATTATAGTATTCTATCTGTTACTTCTGAGCATAGCAGATGCTTTTCACTGTCTTCTTATAAATTTTATTCAAAAGTTTCAATCTCACTTTTACTTCTGATACTGAGAAATACTCTGTTCTCTATATCTGTTTAATATTCTGACTGTCTATCTCTCTCTTTGAAATATTATCTGCAATATCACTAAGTAACAAAGAATTATATTCATAATAAGTATAGAAAGAAGATATCTTTAAGATTACATTCTTTGTATTATTATATATAAATTCAGCAGTCAGAAGATGTTTAAGTCAATCATTCTGATAATATAAATAGAATGCTTAAAGATGCTGTTCTAGTGTCTGATTCTGATATTCAGTCTGATTATCTGTCTGCAGATGAAATGCAGTACTGAGAAGACATCTTATTATAAGATAATAGTAAAAAGCTGATCAGTATTTACTGATAAAGAGAGATTCTCAATCTGTTATCAATAATTTCAGAGCACTGTGATCATAAATAATGATATTTAAAAATAGATCAGTCAATTCAGAGGCTTTAATCTTTTTATAAGTAGAGATATATCTGATCATCTTTATAAAGCAGTTAATAATAACTAAAATTGAGTTATATTCTTTGACTCTTGTCAACTTCAGCAGATCAACTATGAAATTCATTAATAGATTCTATTATAAGTTCTTTGAAACAGGCAGTGATATCAACTTGCTGTATTACTTATACTGCAGAATCTTTATTCTTTAATAGATATTATAAGTCTTAATATACTCTTTAACATCTGTCTGAAGCTTATCTTAAATATATTTATATTTTAGAAGCTTCTTAGTCTTCTCTAACCTGAAGTATTCTGTATGAAAATTATTATAATGAATTCTTAATAACTTCTGATGCACTGTTCTATTATAAGAGACAAAGACTGAATCATTCAGCAGTAGAAGTTCATATTCTTCTAGTTATCAGTGACTTAATTTCTTAGCAATATCACTCTGCTCAGAGTCTGTCTCTTTTAAGTTTAAATCAGATTCTTTCTTCTTCAACTTCTGAATTCAAGCTATAGTAGAGATATTCTTCTTCTATAACTTATTAATGAATTTCAAAAGTAGTCAGATTGAAAGATTGTAGATCATTTCATTCTTTATTAATTTAATAATTATAAAATATAATATAAGAAGCTCATGATCTTCAGTATCAGTTCTCTGTGAGAACTCAGGTTTTCTTTCACCTTCTATACTGAGTTACACAGCTGTCTTATCAGTACTGTTTCTGGGCTTCAGAGAATCTTAACTCTCTACAGTCAGCTTCTTCTACAGTGATAACAGAGATTCTCTTGTAGAATTCTTCTCTGTATTAATAATATTATAATCAGATTATCTAGACAGTGTGTCAGTGAGATTAAGCTGATCTGAATAGTATCAGATATAGAAATTATACTCTGAAAGCAGCTTCACTTATCTGGCTTGATATTCTGTCAAGC
Source organism: Blastomyces gilchristii SLH14081 (assembly GCF_000003855.2). Lineage (NCBI taxonomy): Eukaryota > Fungi > Ascomycota > Eurotiomycetes > Onygenales > Ajellomycetaceae > Blastomyces > Blastomyces gilchristii. The sequence goes on along the minus strand of NW_003101681.1, from coordinate 5,258,292 downwards.
TCTTTATTATCAAGAAGTAACACAGATTTACATAATCAGTGAGAACTTGTACTGAGTACTTACTACTCTGAAGATAATGTCATTAGATCTTAAAGAATTTGATAATTACTAATATCTTCTGATTATAAGTATCATATCTTCTCTGTATAAGTGATAACTTCTTGAAGAAGAAGATCACTGATCTTCATTCACAGTGTCTTATAGACTTTATAAAAAAGTCTTCTCTCACAGACAATTTATTATCTGTTTCTTCAGAGATAATTATTCTCTAATTCTTTTAATATTGAAAGATCTTCAGTATTAACTGTGAAAAGATTTCACAGACTTCATTCTCAGATACATCAGTCTCACACTGACTGAGTAAGTCAGAGTTAAAGTGATTCAGTATTATGACATCTATAAAAGCTTATTTCAATTTCACAAATATCTGTACAGTATCTTAAGTGAGAATAAACAGTTTCATTTTTCTATCTTTCACACTTCTCTTTAACAGATCTGTAAGAGAAGCAGTAATTCATGAATATGCATAGATAAATCATCTGTAGAAATTCACAAATTCTAGAAATATCTATATCTTGCAGTATATCTGCAGCACTGACCAGTTCTTAATGACAGAGATCTGACTTCTATTCATTGAAATGCTGTTCATCTTAATAATATAATCTAAGAAATCAATCTTCTGCATGTAGAATGAGCATTTTTCAGTGTTTATATAGAGTTAATACTATCTCAAGCAACTTAATACTTCTCAAACATGAGTATTATATTCTTTCTCTGATTTTGAGAAGATTAGAATGTTATTCAGATATACTATGCAGAAGATGTTAACAAGACCTCACAGCATCTCATTTATATAGGTCTGGAAGATGACTGAAGTGTTACAAAGATCAAAAGATAAAACAAGATATTCAAAATTGCTGTACTTAATATGAAAAGTCATTTTTCAAATATTATCTTTATTAACTCTGATTCTATGATAGGCATTCTATATATTAATCTTTGAGAACATCTTTGCTTCATATAATCAATCAATCATCTTGTTAATTAATAATAATGAATAGTAATTCTTAATCATCATCTTATTAAAACCTCTGTAGTCTATATATAGATATAGTCTATTATTCTTCTTGAGTACAAAGAGTATAGACATCTCTGTCAGACTCTTTGATAAGTATATTCAGTTCTTTGATTGCACTTCTTCAAGATATTTATACAGAACATTCAATTTCTTTATAGATAAGTTGTAAAGAAGTCTGTACAGCATCATTACATTATCTTTAAGATGAATCTTATATTATATCTTGATATCAGAAAACTTCACTGCTTCTCTTTTCAAAAAGACATTCTTATAATCTGTAAAGAGATATTGTATATATCTATCTTCAATGACAGATACTGCTGCTAATCTTACAGTGAGAATAATGACTTCTTCATCTATTCTCAAGTCTCAATCACCTGCTATATAGTATATCAACTCTATCTTTTTCTCAAGATTCTTTTAATAAAACTCTTCAGATTTCTCTATCACTATCTCTTCATCAGTGAGACAGTATTATTACATCTGAATAACTCAGTTAATGAGAGAATTGTTTTCTCTTAATTATAAAAGATCTAGAATAACATTCTCATCTATAATATTAACTGTGTGAAGAAGCAGACTGCTCTTCTTAAAGATTTCTTCTGAGTCTGTAATTACACACTTCACTTGAATTATGTTAAAACAGTGATATTTTATTTCATCAGTAAATTTCATATAATCTGACAGATCTATCTTCTTTCAACTCTTCATCAAAGAAAAGAAATAGAATATGAAGTTAATATTCATCTCAGAGTTGAGTAGACATCTCACTGATATCTTCTCATTCAGAGTATACATTGTGATTGTAACATGAACTCAGAGATATGAGAATTATTAATTCTTCATTTCTTTCTCTTCTTTATCTTCTACAGATATATTTATCAGAAGAGAAGTTAACTTTGAGAAGATATCTTCTCAGTTTCTTCTCTTCTTCAGCTTGTTACAATTACTGATATAGTGTTTATCAGCTCTGCAGTTGAAATAGAGATCTTTATCAAATCTTTTTTAATATTTCTTCACAGTGAGTGAAGAATCAGAATACTTGAAATTCTTCTTTACTTTCTTCATATTGAAGCTGTCACAGCACTGTTTAGATCTCATTATTAATTACTTAGAAGAGATCTTATTAATCTTTTTCTCAGAGAATTAATTATTCAAATAGATCTGAGAAGCCAGGTTGACAAGCTCAGTATAATTGATTGATAAACTCTGATATTATAATATCATTATCTGCATCTTATAAGTCAGCTTTATAAGATAAAGCTGTGTTTTTAATTAATTCAAATCATCAGTCAATTTCTCTCAATATTCTTCAAATCTTATATTGAAATCAGAAGAATTCTCATTATCTCATTGATATAATAAGTTGAATCACTGTGCTGCTGTGAAGCTGTGATTGCAGTGATCTTTAATTTGATTCAGTAGAAAGTTCTTAAATTCTTCTTAAGTTATAATAGTATTGATACACTCAAGCTCTCTCTTCTTAATAGTTCAAGTAGTTGTAGAGATGTCTTCAAGAAGGTTGACAGTGTATATTACTTATATCTCATGAGTATTATACTGGTTTGAGTTAAGGTGGAATTTTCATTTAAGAGTACAGATAAAGCTGTGAAATTCAGACAATGTGTTTTTCTTATATCTCAGAGAATCTTCAATCTTAATCTCTCTATTCTCATGATAGATGTAGGTGTGTAGAGACTGCAGCAGTGATAGAGCAGTTGAAGAGCTCATGTTAAAATATACAGTGAGTTCAGAAATCTCAGATTTCTGCTGAGATAGAGATGTACACACTCTAGAGAATGATGTGAAGTTTCTCTCAGAGAATGAAATCAGATCAGTCTCAGCATGAGTGTATGAAATTATATCAGTCTGTTAGATTATTATTATTATTATTCTTCAATTATAGATGTATGCAGTCAGAGACTATGATATCTACCTGAGAATCTTTAGTTCTCAGGGTTTTTCCTATATCTATAGAGTCAACTATTATACACTTATCAATTTCAGATATGCAAAATCAGAAAATTCCAGCTCAGAATACAAAAACTGTTTACAAATTGCAGTATTTCAACACCTATTAATACTTTGAAACCATTTGAAAATATTATGACAAAGGAAAAGAGAACATAGTCTTAAAGATAGACACATTAAATAGATAAATAGAAAAGAACAGAAAGAAACAAGTACAGTAACAAGAGATTATAACAAAATAAAATTATTAAAAGATAGTATATAACTGTTTTAACAGACTATATCTAATCAATTTCCATCTCTTCATATTCAGATACTTCTGAGTTGAGCCATTTTCTTGTAGCTGCTTGAGTTTCTGATAGAAAGTCTATTAAGTATTTAAGTCCTGTCTCAGTTGAGAATAAGAACCTTATATTTAATTGATTTAAATCATACTTCTTCTTTAATTTGACTCTGAGACTATTGTATAATGCACAATGCATTACAATATGCTCAGGATTCTCATTTGTATTACAGAATGAGCACTCTGTTGAATTAAATCTATCATCAAATCTTTGTATATAGAATTTGAAATAATCATGTTCTAGTTTTAGCTGATTTCAGTCTGTTAGAGCTTGACTGATTCAAACTTGTAATTAGATTAAGTAATTTAAATTGTAATATAACAGAACTGAAGCAGTGACTAGTTAGTAGTATTATATAGAAGTAGTTATTTAAGAAGCTGTATAAGTAAGCTTAACTATCTTACTTAAATAGTGAGCTTGTAGACTACAGAGTTATTGTGAGAATATTACAGATATAATACTTAGTATATTAAGAAGATTATATAAAATACACAGTAACTCTTATATATCTTTCAGTAGAAGAAAAACAAATTACTGACTTCTTTAATCAGAAGTCAGTATCTAGCTATTCTATATAGATAATGAGTGAATATTCTTCTTTCATTCTATGAGTAAGAATAGTCAGAGTGATACCTCAGTGACATCTCACTATTAAGAAAGAGTAATCTACTGACCTCATATAGAAGTGAGGTTCTTATATCCATCAATTGAATCTTTCTATGATATATCCGAATGATGTCATAGAGTGGTTGGAAACCAGTTCAGACAGGATGAAATCATCTGCATGGGATCAATGAGCCGTGTGGAACCGCAACGGGGCCTTGGCGCGGCCGGGAGCGTGACATGTACACTAAATTAATTAGTGGCCGCTATGGCCTCTTTACATTTGTAAGCAAGTTCGGAAGCAGCCGTGTTATTATCCGACGGTTGTACGTTCTTCTGAATCACAGCAGAGAGATAACTCTTCAGTAATCTATAATATAATCTGTTGATAATTATTTCATAGTTCATCTCAATGTTTGTGTTGAGTTTTTCATAAATTTCATGATCTGAAATCAGATATGAAGAATGAAGTAATTATTTATTATAATTAAAAAAGAGTATTCTGTATTAAATTATAAATAATATAGACTTTGTAATTCACAGTAATAGCTTGAAGAGTTTATGAATCTTTAATAGAAGTTAAAGAAGTAAAAGAAGTAAATTCAGAAGATATAATAAAGATTTAAGAAAGATAATAATTTATTTTTAATAAAGATAATAACTGATTACTGATATATATAAGAAGAATTATTATAAGAGAAAATAATCTTCTTTCTTAACTTAGTTATAATTTTAGTACTAACTCAGATTGAATATTCTCAATATATAAAAGTAAATAAATAATCTTAATTAATCTCTATCATATTTCTTGAAATATATTAATATTGTAAAAGAGAGTGTTATTAAATTACATTATTAAATAATATTATTAAAAATATATTAATATTATAAATATTAATATTGAAAAAATATTAATACTTATACATTATAGTGATTTGTGAATTATGATAGTTAAATATATATATATATATTATTTCTGACATTGATTACAACTTGTACAATAATTTTTGAAAACTTAAAATCAATTTTAATTATTAATAATTATGAACTTATAACTAATTAATATAAAAAGAAAAAAACTTTTTCTACTTATTATCTTTCTTCTCTTTCTCATTCTTCTTATTATTCTTTATAATTTGCTTCTTATTCTTATTTTTCTTCTTCTTCTTCTCATCTAAGATAATAATTATCTTAAAATCTCTCTTCACTATCTTTTCAGAGAGGAGTTTCTACTGCTTCTCTTCAGCTAAGTTAATCTATGCTTCAAAATTCTACATTTTCTAGTCTGCTGTCTCAGGTTTCACTTCAGTGATAAGCAGATTAACATACTCAGAGAGCAGAGCTATCTTCTTAATATTCTGAATTATGAAGTGTATTTAAGACCTGAATAAGATCTTAATTTTCTTCTTCTCTATCAGCTTCTGCTAATCAATTAGAGAACAGAAGTATTATTAAAAATCATTATCTTTTAATAAATAAAAAACTTATTAGTTTTGACTTTTTTATCTCTTACTTTAACATCTTCTTAATCTTCTTCTATTACTGTTTATTTATAGTAATACTCTTCTTCTCTCTCTCTCTCTTCATTTTAATCTTAAATTATTCTCAGAACTTCTTCTGATCTTATCACTACTATATAAGACTCTTTACTATCTTCTTTTTCAATCTCTTACAGATGATGCTATCTGCATTATTTCTATACTTAGTTCAGTCTAAATCTATCAGAAGTGTTACTTAAAATTATTATTATTCTACTCTTTTACAGAGTCTCTTCAAGATATTATAATATGTTTTATAATCTGTTTTTTCTCACTTAAATGTCTTCTTCTTCTCTCTCTTCAATCTGTGACAGTGCTTACATGTCTTGATAGTCTGCAGAACTACAGAATATTTAAAGAGAAATAACATAATTAATTTCAGTAAGTATTGAAGAGAGATGAAGATAGAAGAGACAGTTAGAAATAATATAATAATAATAATAATAATAATAATAATAATAATAATGATAATAATAATAATAATAATAATAATAATAGTGATAGTGATAATAATAATAATAATAATAATAATAATAATAATAATAATAATAATAATAATAATAATAATAATAATAATAATAATAATAATGAAAGAAGAAGTGCATTGAAATATATTACTAACTTATCAAATATAAAGAGACTTAAAGAAAATATTAATAGCTTTCAGAGATGTATAGAAACAGCTACAGTATTATATAGTAATATTATCTTCATTTAATACATGTACTGTTAATATTCTTTGTATACAGTTATTATATAATCTATATCAGAGATACATGCAGAAAACAGATCTTTATTACTAGAGAGAATAATTACAGTAATTCTCTGTTTTTATATTATAAAGATAAGTTATTCTTATTTCTTTCTTCTCTCTTTTCTCTTCTTCTTCAACTCATCACTAAGCTCAAGCTAGTATAAAAACTATTAAAACACTCTTAGAAACTCTTAAATTGAAGAGTATAAACTAATTAAATTTTAAATACAGAAGAATTAAATTATATTTAATATTACTAATTATTCATCTCTCTTTAATAAAATAATAGTTATGTCTTCTCTCTCTTCTTCTCAAATGAAATATAATCTGTGAAAAGCAAGTATCACATCAGATTATAATGATTAACATGATCTCAGTACACAGAACTGTATATACACAGTGTATACTAAACTGAGAAACTGTATAAGTTACAAACTAGTAACAGCATCTCAGAGAGAGCTGTGCAGTGTGAGAAAGCTGCAACTCTCAGTTATATATACAGAGAGTAAATTATCACAGTAAGTGTATATACATTGTATAAAAGTAATACTTTTCAGTAATACTCAGTCTCTGATATTATGAAAATAAAGTCTCTTTATAAGATCTGTTTTTATTAAAAGTCAGAGAATCTTATATTTTCTAAGATTATCTTTACATATTTTATCTGTGAAATCAATGAAGAAAATCATTGATTTCAGTATTCTACTTTTAATACTATTTAAGTGACAGCAGAGTTTATTCTGATCGCACTTTTTAAGTGTATATTTTCTAAATATTCACATTTATACAGATATATACTGATTATCTATTAGATAATATTAAGATAATAACTTATTATAACTGTGTTACTCTCACTGTGAGAAATACACAGTTAATAATAAATATTATAAAGACTCTGAAAAGTGAGCATTTTAATAGTATTATAACTCTATAATCTTGATTTTTTTTATTTTTCTTTTTTATTTTTTTCTTTTTCTTTCTCTTTTTTTTTCATTGTGATTTTTTCTTGTTCTTATTTTATTTTTTTTTGTTTTTTTTTTATATTTATATTTTTTTCATAATTAAAATTATATAAATTATAATCTGTGTTTAGAAAAGTAATAATATTTAATAACACCTAGACTGACTACTGAGATTATAAATTTCATATTTAATCTCATTTAATCTGATCTTATACATTTCTTAGTATGAATCTCACTAAGACTAGTTATTAAAAAAACATGCAAAGTGACTATATATCAGATCTTAAAATGAAAACATGACTTGAAAAAAATAAGAAAGTAATTTCATTTAATCTCATTTAATCTCATTCTTGATATAAAGTTACTATTTTTAGACATTTTAAGGTTTTTTAGACTATTTTTAATTTTTTAAAAAGTAACACTTTTTGATAACACTCAAATAAGATTTAAAGTCATTTAAAGCAGTAAAAATGATTTAAATTGAGAAGTGAAAATTATAATCTTATTGTAAGAAATCCCACTCCTCGCGGATTCTTTACCCCTATTCCTATCTCTCACGTAACCAATAGGGCTAGCGGCCCTTGACTACACACAACTATATAGACTGGAATTTGTGAATACTATTCATAACTCAGCTTGAATGCTATGATATATTTAACCTCTACATTTATCTTTCTACTATAAACACTTCTAGTAGTTAACAGTATATATCATGTCAAGCTGCAAACACCTGAATAATCACCTGTGAGCACTTATTCTTACATTTCAAGCTCAGTCAGTCAGCAACTGCTCATTATGACTGAAAGAACTAGAAACTTGCATACTTCAATCCCTGTGAACTCTACTGCAGGCACTCAGAAGCAGCCACCTGAATTATGAAATAACTTCTGTGAAAGAAGTCTCAGAGAACTTATCAATCACTCATGAGACATTATTCTCTGCATCTGTGACAGAGAAACTCTCTGAACTCATGAATAAATCAATCTCAGTGAAGAACATTCTTGAGCATCTTCTGTGAGATCAAGCTATTTTTCTATAAGAAATGCTTACTATCTGTAAACACTCTCAAACTGAGTCTCTAGACATAATCTCCAGGGACACTCACAAACTGAAAAGAAACTTTCTCAAGTCACAATCACTTAAGGTCATCTATTGAATCATAATCTATAAAAGCTTTTGTGAGTTTGCATTTGAAATTGACTTACAAGCCCAGCTGTGTGACATGAAAGATGAAGAAGCTGTCATCTACATAATAACAGGCCTCTATTACACTGAAGTCAAGGACTGGCTGAATTATCTAGAGAATGATTATGAGAGATTCTGATAGTCTGTTCTCAAGACCTATCTAGAGAATAAGTTGAGAGACTCTGTGAGTTGAACAGAGAACATCTGAGCTGTGATCATCAATATTAGAAAAAGAGGTGAGGAATCTGATGAAGACTACTCACAGTGCTTCATGAAATTGTGATATGAATTGAGATCTGTGAAAACAGAGCTCTGAAACAAGACCTGAATGATGATGTTCATAAAGAGACTGAATAAAGATATACAGAATAAGCTCATTGAGCAAGACTCTAAGTTCTTAGCTCTGAAGAAACTGATGACTCTCATTCATCACTTACAGATCACTGTGAGAGTCACAGACCTGTGAAGAGTGAATCATCAATCAGCTCTGCAAGGGCCAGAACAACAGAGGACAGATTTATCAGAAAAAGATGACAAGACACAGAGAGATTCATATCTGACTGCTGAGCAGAGAGAAAGAGCTTCACAAGCTTCTGTGAATAGAGTGTATAACAGAGAGATTAAGAAAAAGAGACTCTGTTTCATCTGTTCTAAATCAAGACATCTCTGCACAAACTGTTCAGACAAATCAAAATAGAAATTTGAGAAGTTGCAGACAGAGTCAGTAACAGCCTTCTTAAGAGTCTTGAAGCTGACACCTGAATCTGTTGCTCTCTTAATGAAAATGCTTGCTCACAGAGAGAGACTGTGCTGCAGTGCTGCTGCTCTGCAAGCATGAGAAGCATTGATGAACTCAGGATCCCAGGTCACTGTGATGTCTCTAAAGCTTGTGAAGTGAATGAGCTGAAAGGTGAAGACTGAGAACCTGCTCTTATAACAAGCAGAGTGTGAGAACTCAGACCTGAGAGCTGAGAAACTCACAAGAGTCATCTTTGAATTGCAAGATCTCTCTGAAATCTGGAGAAGATTTGTGAAAACTGTGATTGTTACAGACATCACAGATGACATGTATTTAAGACTTGCATGACTTCAAAGACATAATTCACACATAGCTGTTCATAAGTCAGGTTTATACTTCTGATCAGTGTTGACAGACTCACTCATGAAGATAGAAGCAGTTGATGCTGCAGAGTTGATTAGAGGAGATAAGCTCATCTATATAATGACTTTGTGAGTGTCTGAGAATCTTGTGATCATGGAAACTGAGCTTCAGATATCAGAGAAATACTGAGATCTCACAGAGATGTTCAGCTCAGCTAAGGCAGCTAAGCTTTCTTCTCACTGTGAGAAGAATCTGATAATAGATTTGATAGAAGAGTAGAAACTCTTCTGAGAATCAATCTATAAGCTCTCTCATCACAAAACAGAGGTCTTGTGAACCTATGTGAAGAAGAATCTGAAGAATGACTTTATCTGATCTTCACAGGCCTCTGCAGAAGCCTCTGTGATATTTGTGAAGAAGAAGAATAAAGATCTCAGATTGTATGTAGACTACTGTGACCTGAACTTCAAGATAATAAAGAGCTGCTATTCCCTGTCTCTGATTGAGAATGTGATCAATCATCTCACAGAAGCTGTTATATTCACACAACTGAATGTGATCAATGTATATACACAGCTGTGAATACAGTCTGAGAATGAATGAAAGACTGTCTTTAGAACTGCACTGAGATTGTTTGAATATCTAGTAATATCTTTTGATCTGACTAATATCTCTGCAGCATTTCAGTCTTTTATTAATAAAATACTTTATACATATCTGAATGTCTTCATGATAATATATCTGAATAATGTGATGATGTACTTTATGAAGAAGAAAGAACACACTGAGCATGTGTGAAGTGTGTTAAAGGCCTTAGATGAGACAGAACTGTATGTTAAGCTTGTAAAGTGCAACTTCAGTGTCTACTGAATTAATTTCCTAGAATATGTAATCACTGTGAATGATATTCAGATGAAACCTTTGTGAGTTGAGACTATTCTATCATGACTGAAGTCAACTAGTATTCATGAGATTCAGATCTTTCTGAGCTTTGTGAATTTCTATAGACAGTTTATCTTTGCATTTATGAGAATCTTCTTAATTCTTACAGACATGCTGAAGAATGAAAATAAGAAGAAGTCATTCTGTGAACAGAGAATGAAAAGATTGTTGAGAAGAGAGAACTGTAAGAACTTTCTTACTTCAGAAGCTCACAGAGTTTTTACAAGATTGAAACAGATATTTATAAATACAGTAATACTGTTTCACTTTAATCTCTTACTCTTAATCAGATTGAAGACAGATGTCTTCTTCTTTATAATTTCAGAAATAGTCTTGTAACTACAGTCAAATAAGAACTGAGTTTCAGTGGTCTTTTTCTCATAAAAGATGCAACCTGCAGAGATTAACTATGATATTCATGATCAGAAGCTTCTTATGATAGTGAAATCCTTTCATCACTGATATCACTACTTTAAGAGCCTCATGACAGTGATTACTATTAGAACTGATTATAACAGCTTACAACAGTTTACTTTAATCAAGAAACTCTCACAGCAGCAGGTTCACTGAGCTCAGAGACTGAGTGAGTTCTGATTCAAGATAGAATATATCAAGGAAACTAAGAACTCAGCAGATGAACTCTCTTACAGGCTAGACTATGTTAAGAAGATCAGAGTGACAGACATAGAGAGACTAGAGAAGACAGAAAAGCTTCATAGAATGCTCAGACTGAGTATTGTAAAGAGATTAACTGAAGAGTCTCTCAATTCTCTGTGAGAGAAGAAGAAGAAGAGAGAGAAGAAGCCTGTATAACTACTCTCTGTAATACTGAGAGTTAACACTCTGAGAATCTCTGTGAGAATTCTTGAAGAGAGTATCTATAATCTGAAGAGTTTGCAGGCTTTGAGAAGTGCTGCAGAAGACCTGATATAAGAGAAAACAGAGTATAAGTCTTTATAAGATCTTCTATTCAGATTATCTGAACTACAACTGAAGAATGAATATACTTAGTATATTTAGAAACTGCTCACAGCAGGGACCAACTCTGCAGAAATAAAGGATTGAAGAGACTTAAATAGCCTCTTGCAAAGAGAGAGCTGGATTTATATGCCTGTGAATAAGTTTCTATGTATAGAACTCATTAAAAGGTATCATGACTCTTCTCTAGCAGATCATTTTACAGATACTAGAACTCATGAGTTACTCATAAGAAAATACTTCTGACTGAAGATGTGAGAACTTGTGAAGAAGATAGTAAATTCTTGTGCTGTTTATCAGAGTTTATGAGTAGTGTAATTCAGATCATATAAAGAACTCACTTCTCTACTCATTTTATAAGAATCTTGAGAACAGCTAGAAATGAATGCTCTTATGAGCCTCTCTGAAAGTAAGAACATATATGATGTCTGCTTTGACAGTGTGCTGATGATAGTGAATTACTTTATCAAGATAACACACTTTATACTCACCTGTAAGAACTTGAAGTCAAAGAATTTAACTTATATCTTCATCTGTGATGTGATCTGATTGCATGAATTGTCTATGAACATTATCTCAGATAGAGAATCAATTTTCACAGAAGAGTTCTGATCTGACCTGATAACTATACTGAAGATCTCATGAGATCTAAGTACAGCTTTTCATCAACAGACAGATGATCAGACAGAACATCTGATGAGTATATTGAAACAGTATCTGCAGTGCTTTATCAATTACAATCAGAATGACTGAGTATATTAATTATCACTCACAGAGTTCATGTACAACAACTCAAAGCATGTCAGCATAGGTAAAACCCTCTTTGAGATGCTTACTAAAACTCATTCATAAATGATCTTGATAAACCTGTGAGAGTACACTATAGAGTGTGATAATATCTGTGAACAGACTGAGAGAATTCAGAAGATCTGAGAGAAAGCTCATGAATTCTTGAGAAAGACTCAAGAGTATCAGAAGAGATACTATAACTTTAAGTATATTATAAAGAGTTTCAAGAAAGATGATAGAGTCTGACTGAGTCTAGAAAATATTATCATATGAAGATCTAGTAAGAAGCTGAATCTCTTACAGACAGAGTCTTGTAAGATTATGAAGAAAGTTAGCTTGCAGTTCTACAGATTAAAACTGTCATCTGAGTTACAGATATACAATATTTTTCATATCTCTTTACTCTATGAATATAAGAAATTCTCAGAAGAGAACTCTGTGACTCATTACTCTGTTTATAAAGTACTAGAGAGTGAAAGAGAATATCAGATTAAAGAGATTATTAACTCAGAGAAGTGAGGTCATAAGCTCTGATTCAAGATTCAGTGACAAGAGTATTCTGACAAGATAAATGAGTTCACTTAAGAACTATTCAGACAGATAAGACATCTGTAGAAGCTGAGACATGACTTTCATACTATAAATTCTGATAAGTCAGAATAATGTAATCTTCACTAAGAACCTGATTATAATAAAGATATTAATACTATTATTTACAAATTCTAGTCTATAAGATAATGAGTTTCTACTGAGATGAACAGTCTGCAGTGTACACAAGAGAAGAAGAAAATATATTCTCATTAAAGCTAAAAAATAAGAAAATAAACAGAACTGTGAATACAATTTAGAGATTAATAAAGAAAAAATAAAGAAAACTCATACTCACATTATTAACATCTGTAATACTCAATTCTCTCATAACTATTAATTTCTCTCTTCAAAGAAGCAGAGAGTATCATATCTGTGATACAGATAATTGTTGCATTTAATATAAAGACTGTCAGAAATGTACAGACTTCAGAGAAGCTGAACATCAGAGTGCATGCAGTTGTAGCAGAATCTTGAAGACTGATTATCTGTGTGTATAATCAGATATTTCTTATGAAGCTGTGTTCACTCTCTCAGTTATGCTGAAGTATTCAGTCTGAAAACAATGAAGATGTAAAGAGAGAGCTCATCTGCTCAGATCAACTCTCATCACAAATTCATGACATTCATATTGTCTTGATTATCTGAATTTTGTGAGTACTCAGAGACTCATCTCTCATTGATAATGAGATTGTAGAAATGCATCACAGTGTGAGAATCATTGATAGAGAATCTAGACATATTTACATATATCTGATCAGAGATTGTGTGAGCAGAAAGAGAGTGATCATAGGTCTGCAGAGCTGCAGAAGACACTGACAACACTGAGAGCTTCATAAGAACTGTCAGCTAGAATCTGTAAGAAATTACTTATGAGAAGACTTACAGCAAAGAAGAAGACTGCACTGCTTGAAGCCAGAAGCTGGTCTGAAGAAGGAATGAGATGAGCCGCTGGCCTGAAGATCAGGTGTGATGATGAGGCTGAGAGAGATGAAGATGCAGTTGTGAGCAGCAGCATCCCTGCTTCATCAGCCAGTAAAAAGTGATCAGAGAAGTCACAGAGACACTCATGAGAAGCTCAGTAATAGTCAGACATTGTTTGTGAAGATGTTGAAATTGAAAAAATTTTTATTCTTGAGAAGTTCTTGAATTAATATACAGATATTGTCAGAAACACTCTCTCTCTGTTATCTGAGTGAAAATACTTTACAGATGAATGAGAATACTCACAGTTTATAAAGATAAGAGCTGTTATAGAAAAAGAGAAAAGAAGATAAGATTTCATGAACAGATCTGAGATATTTATACTACTCTAGAGAGGTTTGTTTGCACTGTGAGTGATTCTGTGAAACAGTCAGATTACTCTAATAAATAAGAGTGATTGTGAATTACAGATCTGAATCTTTCTATATGACTATAAAGAGTGATTGTAGACTGTAGATATCTTGATTCTACAATTCTACAGAGTTAATGAAAGAATGAAAAATTCCTCACAATTTTACAGTGTCAAAGAGCAATGATTTGTGAGAATGAATGAAAGATCAACTTATGAATGTTTCTCTTTGATAAGAGTGATCTCACAGAGAGTGATTCATCTGTAAGATGAATCTATGTAATGATCACATAAGAATCTTATGAAAATAATTAAGAGTTAACTGAAACTCTTCTATATGAAAGATGTGAGATGAATCTGTATAATAGTCAGAGAAGAATCTATAGATCACAAAGAATCTCATGAAATAAGAAACTAAGTGACAGACTCTTTTTTCTTTGTAATAATAAGAGATTTTTCCTCACTGAGATTTTTTATAGATGTGAAGAATTTTTAGTGAGTATCACTGCAGTGCTGAGCTGACTATGAAGTCACTCAGTGAAAGGCTTCATGAACAAAGTCTTAGAGAGAAGAGAGTATATAAGAAATCTCACTTCTTATAAATTCTTTATCTCTATTTCTATCTCTTGTGTAACTAATAGGGCTAGCGGCCCTTGACTACACATAACTATATAGACTGAAATTCATGAATACTATTCACAACTCAGCTTGAATGCTATGATACATTTAATCTCTACATTTATCTTTCTACTGTGAACACTTCTAGTAGTTAACAGTACATATCACACCAAGCTGCAAACACCCGAATAATCGCCTGCGAGCACTTATTCTTACACTTATTTGAAAAATGTAATAAGAGTAGATAGTAAGTCTCACTGAGACAGTATAAGACTACTATCTAATGTTAAAACTGTGTAATAAGATCAGTTGAATTGATAATAAAACTATTAAAAAATCTAGTTCTGATTTCAGATACAGTTACACAGTCAGTCTAATAATACTCTCTGTTAAATTCTCAATAAATGAGCACTATGTTATAATATTATATAAGTAAGAAGTGATTTCATAATCTCATTTAATATTATTCTCAATAATGAGATCAGAATAAAAATGTAACTAAGAATTCAAATATATTCTTTATTTAAGACTAGATTTTTATTTGAAAAGTGAATCTGAGATCTTTAATATTTGAAATAACATGATTTGAAATTAATATAATAAATATAAATTATAATCAGAAGTAATACTTTTAAATAATATAATAACTATAAAGTTTAATTCTGATCTCAGATATAGTTACACAGTCAGTCTAATTATTCTATATAAATAATAAACAAATATCTCTCTTTTATTCTATAAGTGAGAATAGCTGAAGTAATATCTCAGTAATATCTTACTACTATAAAAGAGTAATCTGTTAATCTTATATAGAAGTAGAGTTCTTATATTTATTAATTAAATCTTTCTATATTACATCTGAATAATATTATAGAGTTATTGAAAACCAGTTTAAATAGTCTGTAAAATGAATGAAATCATTTATAGAAAAGTAATAAAGTGTGTGAAACTGTAACAGAGTCTTGACATAGCTGAGAGTATAATATAAGTACTATTTTACACTGTTACACATTATTAAAATTAAATACTATTTATTTATAAAATTTTTATAAAAGATGTAAGTACTCTGTACAGTTACTTAATTTATTAAATATTTAATCTTTTTCATCTGTACTTTGTAAAAAGCAGCTGTAATATTAGTACAGACACTCCGCTCACTGAACAGTTGTAATATTGAGACTACTGTACTTTTTAAAAAAAGTGAAGGGAGAGAACAGGCCCTGAATATGATTGGTGCGTGTATATGGTAACACTAGTATAAAATACTCAAAAATATCCATTTGACCCAAATGTCACTATAGGCTGCCGTACTCCGCCACCGCAACACGCTCCAACGCGACTCTTGGTAACATACCGTATTGTCACGGCGCCCCGAAGTCCTTCCAAACCCTCCTCCACAACCCTCCACAATCCTCACATCCTCCACATTCCACCGACCAATTCGCAAGCCGGGATCTTGCATCTTCGTATCTCGAGTCCCTGAAACCCGCAGACAGCTCACTCGCCAATACTATCCTCTCCCCCTTTACGCGCATCAAGCTCCTGAGGCATTTCACCCCGGACCACGCCAGCCAATCCGACCGGCTACCTACACAGTAAAGTTCCTCCTCCCTCCCTCCAGCTTCCAGCCAAAACCTCCCGTTAGTTACACACGCCGAATCAGAACAGTCCGCTGTTGAGCAGATCAGTTTCGCGCCTTAGCTCAGTTCACTAGCAAGGCTAAATAAATCGGCGCAAGGGAGGGCTGCACGGAGCCAATAATAATACACAGTTCTGCTGCATCGACCCTCGCTGTGCTACGCGCTCCATCCAGCCTTGGCCAAAACAAACTCCTCATAACTCTCCAACTTCCCCTCTTTCTGTTCGCAAAACAAGAGCAACACACATCCCGTTTTTTCTTCCCTTCCCTTCTCTTCTCCTGTATCTCGGACCTTGCCTGCTTTCCTCTCTTCTCAACCATACTTGTATATCTCCTCTCAGTTGCGTCCGTGTGCATTTAGCATTCTGCCTGTTCGTATGCTGTATACCGCCATTGTTTACATCTAGCGAGGAACCCATATTGACCCCAACCAACCCCTGGATTTTGATCTGCCTTTTATTTTCCAACTCTGGATTCATCAAAAGGACCTATCCAGTCGTCAAACAGGCCATTGCTGTGATTCACAGCGTCATACCAGCTGGAGATCCTTGGTAGCATCCCACATAGATCCCCTTCATGCCCGCGCCCTCAGGAGCGTAGATATAGAAAAGAACCTTGCCGCAACAATACATAGCACATACGCGATTTCACTCTAAACATGGCCCTTACCCAGTCCATGCCTTCGCCTGTGAGGCAGCCATTCGGAGTGATTGATCCCTCACGCTTGCGTTTTCTGCAGAGCGCGAAAAACCAACAGAATGGTCAGTTACAATTCCACGTTGTGGTTGTATATTTAACCAGCTAACAATTCCCACTTGATAGGAATAACATCGCCTTCTCTCAAACGCCGCCTAGAAACGACAGACCTATCCGACACGGAAAACCTAGACCCCTCCTCCTTCGGCACCCCAAGCACCAAAAGGACCAGAAACGCACTGGATGAGGACGTGTCCAAAACAGCGCCAGCTACCACATTAACAACAAACAAATTCTCCTTCGTCGCACCCGCCAAACCCATCACCACAAACCCCAGACGCCTCCAAACACCTGTCTCACAAATCAAGCGGGCAGCTGCCCTTCCCAACTCGGCCCCGCTCCGTGCTCCAGCAGGGCGCTCACCGAAATCAAAACCCGCAAGTGCCTTCTCCCGCCGCAGCACTGGCTCATACACACGCATTGACCCGCCTTCATTTACAAAAGCCCATGCCGCGCCTCGCGCGCCGTTTTCCATCGCCGATGCCCTTCATGGAACTCTCGGTATGCTCAATACCAGTGTTGCCCCCAACGCGCGCAATGCTACTTCGCAGACGCAGAGGCTGCAGAGTACAAAACTAATCGCGCCGGACGATATTCATCTCAATGTCAATATCAGCAGCAGCACCAGGAGTAATAATAATAATATCAAACACCACCCCAAAGCCTGGGACTTCGAGATCTACACTGATACCGAGCAGGACGAGATGGCGAACCTGATGGAGCACTCAACGTGCGTGCTGGATATTAGTGACGATGAGGAGAAGCCGCGATATAAAGATGATCGCGGGAAGGAGAATATTCCTCCCCCCGTGGAATTTGTGGGACAGCGGGGGTTGATGGGCGGAGAAGATGAAGCGGCTGTCGCGGGGGAGATGGAAGGGGAGGATCGTACTCGTAATGTGGAAATGACAGATGAGCCGCGCTCGGCGCTTGGGGAGTTGGATGTTACGCGGTTCGTGACCGTGGTTGAGTCTGAGTCCAGACCTGAGGGTGGGTGGCATGACTGTGAGAATTCAAATGACCATGCACATGTACTAAACACCATCGACCCAACGGCTATACCACTACCACCCCCAACTGCGGGGGAAGAACATTCCCAATCGCAAGATGAGAAACCATCAGGAGAAGAAGCAGAAACGGCGGTCAGCACATCATCATCATCATCATCATCACCACCACCACCCTCTCGATCTCCGCCTGAATCTCAACCACCTCCCCCCTCAATACATCCCTCCCACTGCCACCCATCCTACCCTCATCACAACCACCACGACGAACAGCAAAGCCAACCCAAACCAAGCCATCCCACCCTCGCCAGCCACGCAGCCATCTCTGCACTGATATCTAACTCTGCACCACCCCTTGCCAACAGCACTTGTACCACCAACACCTCTACCACCTCTTGTTCTTCGTTCGCAGCAAGCAACGAGATAGAGATTTGGGAAAGTGAGAGTGCGGCGGACGAAGCTGAGGCTGACGCCCTGATGTAACGAGGTTTTATTTAATATCTTTTGTTTTGGAAAATGTAGGTATAGTATTAGTGTGGAGTATGAATAATGGGGTGAAGTAAAGCATATAGAACCTTATATACTAGCCGGCCCTTTCTTTTTTTTTTCTTTTCTTTTTTTTTTTTTTTTTTTTTTCTCTTTCGCCTGTGGATGTAGCGCTCGGATCGGGAGTTGTTGGGATAACTAAATCCTTGGGAGTTTGGTTCATCCCTGTTTGTTTCTGTTTCTGTTTCGACGCTATTTTCTGGTCTTTTTCATTGTCTTCAATTACTTGTTTTCTTGTTTTCCATGAATCTGTCGCTGTTATGGTGTGAGTTGCTAATCTGCGGTATATATATATATATATTTTTTCTGTTGGCCATGATAGTTGTTATTAATACAGTTAAATAGTTCATTGTTGTTTTTTTAGCTTTCAATGTCAATTTTCATTATAATTTGATGCAGCTTGTTTTATGTATTAGGAATATTTTTTTGTTGTCCATCTAAGTATTTTTATGGGATTGTAGCTATTTCTTTCTTTTGACTCTTTTAATAATTTTCTCAACTTCTTACATGCACGCTACGTATAATCAATTTATATCTATTGTTTATTTTGGCTGCTTGACTGACTACTGAAGGAATGTATGATTGGTAACTATTGGAATTGCTACTACATGTACATGTCCGGTGTGTTATCTGCCTGTCCTGTGGCCCTGCTTCCCATAGTAGATTGAGATCACTATTTTACCGAACTAAGTAAACTAACTTGGCCGGGTTGGTGTGGTTTGCGTTGCATGGATGTGCTTGCCCGCCTGGTATATATATGTCTGAGGATAGCCCCTGAGATCTCCTGGTAAAGATGCTTCATTCATATAGTACATAAGTCAAGTGGAAGGAACACCCTAGACCAAATTTTCAATCTGGTGGCTATAGACCTGACATTTCTACATCATCGCCTTCTCCCTCTCCCTCCTCTTCCTCTTCCTCCCCCTCCTCCTCTCCAGACTCGCCCATCTCCTCCTCCCCTTCACCTTCATCCTCGTTCTCCCTTCCCACCCCTCCAACCTCATCCTCCCACTTAACCCTCTTCCCTCGACCCCCATCCTCCCCACCCCTTCCATCATCACCATCACCACCATCACCACCCCCCCTCCCCCTCTCCAAAAACACCTTCCGCCCCGGCGCCCCTCGAACCATCGCCCTCACGTCCGCCGGCAATGTCATACATCTCGAATTTACCTGCGCCACCCACCACCAGCAGCACCAGGACCAATAGCACATTTCCTCCCCACTTCCTCGTCCCCGCCAACCGCGCCGGAAACTCCAGCAGGGGCAGAAAATCCTCCTCCATCGCCGCCGCCGGCGTCGTGCCGTGCTCGAGCATGTGCTGGATCTTCGCGCGCATGATCGTCTTGGCGACGGCGAGGGTGACGTTGCCGTACCAGCCGGAGGAGAGGATGTCGCATGCAGCGAGGATGGGGGATGGGGATGGGGATGGGGCTTCTGATGATGGTGATGGTGATGGCGGGGGTGCCGGTGGTTTGAGAAGGCGGGCGAGGATGGGATCGGTGATATCGCATATCATCCACATCTTGCCGTCGCGGGGGAGCGGGGCTTGGCCGGTGAAGATATGGGAGGGGCGGGTCGCCGCGCTCTGGTCGCCACCGGTGCTAGTGGCGGAGGCGCGCGGGAGGGTCTTGCGCCTAGTTGACACCGATGTTGTCGTCGATGTGTTCCTCGGCGCCGGGGTGCCGGCATGGTCATTCTCGAGCTGTTCGGTGATACTGGACGGCAGCGTGCGGAACATAAATGTCTGGTAGACGCAGGAGGATGGGTGGAGGCGCGGGTCATGGCCGAATTTCACAATGGCGTCGCGCCAGGGGCCCGAACGGAAGATGTAGCCGACATACGGCACGGCGAGGCGGAGGGCGTATTTCTGCTCATTGGTCGTGAGGTGGTTGCGTAGGCCGCGCCGGGTCCAGGCCGGGCGGGTTTCGAAGAGGGATTGGAGGATTGCGATGGTTTCCTGTAGGGGTTTGTCGAGGGTGTGGATTGGGGGGCAATTTTCGCGAGGGGCGGTTGGGACGGAGGGGACGTCGCATGCTACGAGGTGGGTGAGGACTTTGACGATTTGTTGGGTGTTTGTGGTTGTTATTTCGCCGGATGGGCCGATGGATTGTTTGACCGTGGGGTTTTGGCGATAGCTGTGTTGGGGTATGTGTTAGGTATAGTGTAATTTGGGAGAAATGAGTGTGAACATACAGGTAGTTGAAGGGGGCGTCTCCACGGCTTAAGGCTGGCGGTGGTATGATGTCGACGTTCGATGTAGACCCTTTGGTCATATCGAATTGGAACTCTTTGAGCTTGTCGTCTATATAGGGAAGATTAGCATTTATCGGAAGAAAAATGGTGTAAAATGACTGGGGTTCAAGGGGATATAAAAGCACCACATACATCGGAAGGGTAAGACATTCTCTCTGAATTTCGTCATAAAGGGGCTAGAGATTGTCGAGTAGACGAAATCCGGCATTCCTATGACTTCATCAGCACTAAAGCATTGAACTTTGAAGTCTTGATGGATATATTATATCCATTGGGCCTACACGACATACCACGGAAGTTGTGCATTCGCTCGACGCAGCCAATCGCTTCGACCTCGTATTTGCCCACGTTATCCTGGAGTCGTCGCAGCAAGGCCCGCGCGTTTAGAGCACGGGACGGCACTGTAGCACTGCTTCTACTAGTGGTAGGGCTGGCAGGTTCACTGGCTTCTTCAACATCATTGAGGTCGTTGGTGAAGGGCTCATCAGAACCACGTTTGCGCTTGCGCCCAGTCCTCTTGGGGACGGTAATCTTCAGCAAGATGTTATTTGCAGGGTTACAGATTGAAGACAAAGGTCTGCTCATGCCGTCCTCGGGAGATAAGAATAAGTTGATCGAGGAATCCTGACGTGGCGGATTTAGAAGCTACAAACGGCATGTTAGTTGCAGGCTTTGTTTATATAGGTTGAAAGAGGGGGGGGAACTTGGTCTGCTTGCCCTTGGAATGCCGCCGTTTCCGCTAAGGGTTTCGATCCCTTTGTCTATGTTCTTCACCACGCATGGATGTTCCACAGTAACGATCTCACGCGCTGGAATCGAGTACCAAGGGGCAGTGCGATCGCGGGCATGAGGCGTTTGCGACATATTGAAGGGGGTTTATCAGGGTGGCTAAAACAGTCATACGGCAAGTGGGTAATTGAAGGGTGTGTAATTCTGGTACGGAGTATATAGATTTAAACGGATACACAGATAGATATGCTCATTTCCATTCTTGCCTGTTTGTAGCCCAGCACGCACGGTGGATAGAGCATATATTGACATACATGTATTTATACGGGCGGATGCAGGCGCTGGGTTCCTAATGTTGACTTAGGGTTTGCCTTTTCCCTGGACCAGCGCGCTAACTACTGACGGCAGAGTAGAAAGATAGAATCACAATGAGAGAGTACTCTGTATAATCCACATGTTCGCATGAGTATATTTATACATACTGTAGATACAATTTATATCTAACTCATCCCCCACGCTGTTTCTATCAAGTGGATTCGCCACGTGACCCGCCCCCGCTAGCCGCATCAGGCAGCCTGCGCCAAGCCAAACCACAGCTACAACCCGCAGAAGAGTGGCGCCAAGACATGCCTGCTCCTGCCACTCTGGGGAGTCTGTCTACTCGAACTCTCCCGCCCCGACGACGACAACATCCACCTCCAACGGCGACGACATCTACAACTCCCACCACACCTCTATCCAGCTCCTGTCTGCGCTGCACCCGCTGTCATTTATCTTGTCTTGCCTTATTTCTACCTCTGCTCAGCGCTCGTCTCTCCCTTGACTGATCCTACTTCATCCTCTCCTTCCCACCCCATGCCTCTTCGCGCTTGATCCCTCCTTGTTTCCCTCCCTTCCGAACCATACGGCCCGCTGGGATTGACTCCCCGCCCTGCCACCACCGCCCCTGAAGTCGCTCACATCCCCTTCCGCTACTGCCCACCCCGGTCGATTTTCCCTCAAGCCACAATATCAAACCAGCTGCCTCCTCCTTTTATTCAGAACTTTGGGGTTTCCAATTGTCTTTGCTTGTTTGTTAAGGTACGTTACGTGACCCTACTCGGTAGGTCCTGAGGCTTGGCTTGATATGTCTCCACTCCTCTCCCTCCTCCCTCCCTCCACTTCCTCCCCTCCCTCCCCTAAACGTTCAGCTTCTGTATGTCTTTCGTTCGGGAGAGTGCAAACGTGCAACCCCGTCACTGCGCCACCCACTGTCGAGCCGCAGCATCCCTTCCTCTTCCACTCCCCTTTGCTCCTGTGCAAGAAAACACCAACCTGCACAGCCTAATCCCTTTCTTCCCGTTTGTTTTCTATTCGAAGATGGCACTTTCTTCACCTTGATTTCATGGCGATTGTTCGCCCTGGGGTCAACTTAACCCTGCCACCTATAAGCTAGAGCGCTTTCTTCGTCTCTGGCACCCCTTAAACCCGCGCTAGGGAATGTGTGCTCACTCATGTGCCATTCTAGAATAAATATACCGCCCGGGTCGCCTTTTCCGTTCCCCCTCGAAATTCACACAGCTGCTGGTCACGACTATTCCGCTGACTGTCGGATAATCGTGGTCGACTGGCTGAACACTGGCGGATCTTGTACATGTGGCCGCCACACCGATATAAGCTACCATGAAGGGTTTCAGGCAGAGAGTGGTAAGAGCTCCCACACATAACCAGCCCCGCGTGGGTGTTTGTGTTATGTGTCTTGGAGCTATGGACACATTTTGTTTCGTTGTAGGAAGAACCCGGCATTGACTGACGGCTTTAGCATGAACAGCTGTCCCGTGCGAAAGATTCAAACAAGTCTTCTAAGAAGAAAGATTCTTCCGGGACATCCTCCCCAAGTCAAAACACAACCTCCAGTTCGACAGGCCCTAGCCCTTCCCCGGCCAACTCCAATCATGGCACCCCTACCACCTCGACCACCTCATTGAACGATATGAAAGGGAAGGCTGGACTACAAGGCGGCAACGGTGGTGGACCGCCAGCTGGCGCTATCCATAACAATGCTCAGTCACAGCTAAGCGCCCCTCAAAGCGCCCAACTTTTTATGCCTCCAGGACAAAACATGGGAGGTCATTCGGGTCAAATGCCCGGAAATGGGCCCGGAACACCGATTCGACAACCACAGCCGCTTGCTCCAAGTGTAATCATTAGCCCTAGCGCACCGGTATGTTATTCCATTTTTCCCTCTCCCACACTGCTCATCCTTTCGGAGCGATTGGGTTCACTTCGTATAGCATTGGATATTATGTGCTGTGGATAACTAGCTGCTGACGAACGAGAAACAAATTTAGCACATTCCTCCGCCGGGGGCTGCAGAGACCATGCCTGGAGATCTCCAGCCACCAAAGGCTGGCCAAAAATCAAACCTTTTCGATCGGTTACAAACAACTCCCAAGGATGTTCCAGAAGGTATCAGAACACCCAAACGACAACACTCCTCGAGGTTCGACATATCTGATCAGCGCCAAAGAGAACTGGAGAAGCTCCCGGGCTTCCACGAAGTCCCTCCGAACCGGCGCCAGGATTTGTTCATGCAAAAAATTGACCAGTGCAATATCATTTTCGATTTTAATGATCCGACTGGCGATATGAAATCCAAGGAGATCAAGCGACTGGCCCTGCATGAATTATTAGACTACGTGGCGAACAACAGATCTGTTATCACCGACCCCATGTATCCCCGCGTGGTGGATATGTTTGCCAAAAACCTTTTTCGCCCTATTCCTCCCCCAGTTAACCCTCAAGGGGACGCTTTCGACCCGGAAGAGGATGAGCCTGTTCTTGAAGTTGCATGGCCGCATATTCAGGTGGTTTATGAATTTTTCCTCCGTTTCATCGAGAGTCAAGATTTCAATACCAATATAGCAAAAGCATATATCGACCATCAGTTTGTTTTACAAGTATGTTGACTTGTGCTTTTATTCCCACAGCTTTTTCTGGAATTATAAAAAAAATACTGACCTATGGGAAAGTTACTGGAACTCTTTGATTCTGAAGACCCCCGCGAACGAGACTTTCTCAAAACAACCCTCCACCGCATCTACGGCAAATTCCTTAACCTACGTTCTTACATTCGACGGTCGATCAACAATGTTTTCTTCCAGTTCATGTACGAAACGGAACGCTTTAATGGAGTAGCAGAGCTGCTCGAGATTCTTGGTTCTATTATTAATGGCTTCGCGCTCCCACTAAAGGAGGAGCACAAACTCTTCTTAACGCGCGTCTTGATTCCCCTACATAAAGTGAAGAGCCTGAGCATGTATCACCCCCAGCTGGCATATTGCATCGTTCAGTTCCTCGAAAAGGACTCTGCACTCACTGAAGAAGTAATTCTAACCCTTTCATTCGCCCCTTACATCCGGTTTCCTTCTCTCGCTGAAATTGACTCGTTTATTTCCTAGGTCGTTCTTGGGTTGCTCCGATACTGGCCGAAGGTAAACAGCACGAAGGAAGTTATGTTTTTGAATGAAGTCGAGGATATCTTTGAAGTTATGGACCCCACGGAATTCGCCAAAGTCCAGGAGCCGCTTTTCAACCAATTGGCAAAATCGGTGGCCAGCCCCCATTTTCAGGTATGTTCCGCTTCACCACCGAAAATAAATTTGTCTGTGGGTCGTTTTTGTTAATAATATCTCTATCCAGGTGGCTGAACGGGCATTATACTTTTGGAACAATGAATACTTCTGTAATCTTGTCACCGATAACGTAGAAACTATCCTGCCTATCATGTTTGCTCCGCTATACGAAAATTCAAAAGGGCATTGGAACAGGTAAGATCTATGTTCCTGAACTTGCAAAATTGATGACGCACACTTTACTTATCGCCACCCGTCCCCACAGGACCATCCATAGCATGGTATACAACGCGATGAAACTTTTCATGGAAATCAACCCACAATTATTCGACGATTGCTCCCACGACTACACAGAACTGCAGTCGACTGCAGAAGCCCGCGAGAAGAATAGACAGGGCAAATGGGACAGGCTGCAGCTGCTAGCTCAATCTCGAAAGAGCATAACAGGAACAGGAACGGGCCCATCTCCACTATTGGCCAACACTACTACTAATGCTGGTGCGACTACATCATCTTCCACACCATCATCTGATGGACCACAAATATCATCTCGCCATACGGACGATATGGACACGGTTACCCACGACAGCCAACAGCGACTTAATGCACTGAAACTACAAGATGAGTCGAGTAAGGAGCGGCGGTTACGGGAGCGGGATGGGCAAGACCTGAATTCGGTTAGTGCTTCATAAGATTTACAGGGGACTTGAGTGAGTTAGAGGGGCGAAGAGAAGAACAAGAGAGATAGAAAGAGAGATAAAGCGAGATCCCTTGTATCTGCAGCCAGCCATTTCATGCATTTCATGCACCTTTTTCACAATGTCACGACTCATTTTTTCATTCACCATTTTCCATTTTGTCAATTTCTGCAATTTTGTTTGTTTCTTCTCATGGCGAATGACTTATTTCAAAAACGAAAAATAACCACATATACATTTTCATTTTCTTCTTTCTATCCATCTCTGTCTCTGTATTTGCTTGCTTTTCTTGCATAGCCAGAGCGAGAATTCCTCCTCCTTATTTTTTTTTCCTTTTCCTTTTTTTTTTTTTTTTCTTCTTTTTTTCTTTTTTCTTTTTCTTTTTCTTTTTCTTTTTTCAACGTGCGTGGGCTGTTAAATGTATGTGACAAATAATTTCTAACATTTACGCCGTGGTTTATTACCCCCGTTTTTTGATTCCAGCAGAGGCGCCGTCACGGATCGTACGATGACACTCGCTCGCGCAGGACAGGATCAGGATCGGGATCGGGGTATGGGAGTGGTGGTGAGAATCCTGGCACTGCAGCCGCTGCAACTCGTGGTAGTGGCAGCAGTAGGAAACGGGGGGAGCGGAAGGGTTCTTCTGGAAGCCAAAGCGTTAATACTGATAATCATAATGGTGGGGGAGGGTTCCCATCTTCAACACAGATGCCCACTGTGGCACAGAGCAATTCGATGAGGTAGAGTGGAGTGGAGTGGTTAGATGGATTGATTGAATATTGATGGGTTGTTGTTTGGTTTCCTGGAACTTCTTTCTCGGTTGATATGAGGTATCCTTTTTTCATTTTTTCTCTCTTACTTGCCTCACCCCACCCCTTTCACCGGCCGTCCCCTTGGCTGTTTCTTGTTTTGCATTCTCTTTTCTTTCTTCTTCATGAATTCCTGGATCTCTTCTCTTCTCTGTTCTTTGTTTTTGGCTTTGTGCCAGTGAACACAACCTCTTCATACACCTTACAAAGTTCTGTTCGGAATTTGATGAATGAAAGGCATAGCAATTAGCATGCTGTGATGATGTTGTGATGTTCTCTTGTTACTCTTTATTTTTTTCACTTTTTGATATTTATCTTCTACTTCTGAACGCCCACTGTTTTGTAAATCTTGATTTTTACTACTACTACTACTAAACTTCGGATACACATTTTACAATGTTCTGTTTTTGTTACAGTTCCCCGCTTTCCTCCTATCGCCCGTCCGTCCCTGGCCCATCCCTATTTACACCCATCAATTCATGAACATTATTTTTATGGGTAGGTTTTGTCTGTGTGCTGTGTGTGCATGTGCTCATGTGTTGCCGATTTATATGTTTTCTCCAATCCATTATTCATTATTCATTCTTCTGTCCTACTGTTTTGTGTTGCTCTGTTAAGCGCAGTAGAAAATCTTTATGAGACTGTTCTCTTTTTCTAGTTTTCTTTCTTCATATCTAGTGGTTTTTTGTTCTTACCGTTTTTCTTTTCTTTTGTCCGCGGTTTGGCATTCGCTTTTAGAGCTGTGTTGTGTTGTTGCCCGGGTTGTCAAAAGGGGGGAATAAAAGACATACTATATAGCTGGTTTTGGTGGATGGCGTTTACCCGTTCTCCTTGTTTTTGGCTCGTTGGCCTAGACGTCTATGGGATGAAAATTATTTTCCCTTTTTCCCTTCTTCCCTTTCCTTTTCTCTTATAAACTCAAACCACCCGTACATCCCTTATTTTCCGTATTGTTTGCTTCAATTTTCATATATGTCTTGTCTCCCCTCTCTTTGCAGGCCTTTCATTCCCTTTCTCTGCTTTTTTACTTCTTCTTGTCCTTGTTTTTAAACAGCTATACACATATATGCCTCAAAGGGACTTCATAAATTGCAAGATTGACAATAATGAATTTGACCATCCTCTTTCCACCCAGAATCAAGCATGCATTCTTCTCTGCGGCTAATATTTAAGCCAAGCACCTGACTAAGCATCCCAGGCGGCAGTAGGCGCGGGAAAATATTTATCCGAACCTGACAAACCCAAACGCTAACCTTATCCAGGCCTAGTGAATTTTACGGGGTCTCTGCCGTTCCCCCCAGCCTGGAGAAGAAATTCAATCCATCGTTCTTTCGTCTCTTTCCCGCCCGCAGTCTCCGCCCTTCCACCCACCCCCCCCCATCACGACTCATGATTCTCCTCTTCCCACTGTTTTAATTTTACTAATTATTACCCATTGACCAAAATATATTTCTTAATTGTGCCATTCTCTCTGCGCGCGCTTAAGCGCTTCTAGTCGCGTGGTTGAACCGAAGTCAACGCAGCTCCGCGGCAGCAACAGTAAAAAGAGCCTGAGCAACGGACCGAGACACCAACGACACCACCCCTCCGAATGGAGACTTGCTAGAGAGTTGGGTGGACAATAACTAGCGCAAGGCCCCACTGGAGGGGGCCTGGCGGTTCTAACTAAGCTCCGTTCTACGTAAATAGCTATTCCTTTCGCTTGCCTGTCGTTTCTCTCTTTTTTTTGGAGAGAGAAGTAAGGCGCAATGGCTACGACGATGGCTAGCTCTCCTAGCGCGACGGCGGCGATGGAGCGGAATATTGATGTCTATGCGACCCGGTTGGCAGATGTGAATATCGGTATGGGGCATTTCACGATTTTTCTTGCTTCATCTTTGGTGTATACCGCGGTCCTACTTGCGGGCTCTTGTTCCGCATGTCTGTCTACTGGCATAGTGTTAAAACTTACGCCACATCGATTGCTAACTATTTTCTTCTTCTTTTCAGAAACTAAGACCAGAACCAATATCGCGATCGAGCTGCGCGACTCGCTGGAGCAGCTATGTTCCGGCCCCAGTTACCCCATTTTTCTTGCGAAGCTATGGCCGGTCTTCAAAAAGATCCTCAAGGGCGAACCGGTATTTGTTAGTTTGTCTTATGAACAGGTATGGGATACATTTATGTATATCTTCTGCGACTTTTTCCACTATCGTTGTTGGAGTGCTAAGGATTCAAATTCTTTTTGCTCGAGCGGTTTTAGAAACTGCGGAACTGTGTCCTTGAAATCCTCCATCGACTCCCTCTAGACCTCCCCGATGTCGAACCGTACGCTGGTGATATGGTCGATCTCCTACTAGAACTTGTTCGAGTTGAGAATGAGGACAACGCTGTCCTCTGTATGAAGACAATCATGGATCTGGAACGACGGCAGGCCAAGGCAACACAGACGAGAGTCAAGCCATTCCTGGAACTTATACAGGAGATGTTTGAGACAATGGAACAGGTCGTTAGAGATACTTTCGATAGCCCTGCATCGGGAGGACAAGGCATGCCATCAACGCCGGGCGCAACATCACAGAATTTCCAGTCTCCACGGCCCAGCTCGCCCGCAACCTCCGTCTCTGATCTCGGTCCCGACCAGCAGTCGAATCAACAGCTTTTGAGAGGAATGCAGTCCTTTAAAGTCTTAGCGGAATGCCCGATCATCGTCGTCTCGATATTTCAAGCTCATCGCAGCGTCGTTTCTGCCAGCGTCAAAGTCTTCGTGCCCCTAATCAAGGGCATTCTACTTCTGCAGGCGAAGCCACAGGAGAAGGCACATGCAGAGGCCGCAGCTCAGGGTAAGATCTTCACTGGCGTGTGCAAAGAGATCAAGAATAGAGCGGCCTTTGGTGAATTTATCACCGCGCAAGTGAAGACGATGAGCTTTCTCGCCTACCTGCTCCGGATGTATGCGAACCAGCTGCAGGATTTTCTCCCATCTCTGCCGGGTGTCGTTGTGCGTCTTTTGCAGGATTGCCCGCGCGAGAAATCAAGTTCTAGAAAGGAGTTGCTTGTCGCCATACGTCATATTATCAACTTTAATTACCGCAAGATCTTCTTAGATAAGATTGACGAGCTCCTGGACGAGCGGACGTTGATTGGTGATGGGCTAACTGTCTATGAGGCGATGCGACCACTAGCATACAGCATGCTTGCTGATCTCATACATCATGTCCGCGAGTCACTTAATCGCGATCAGATTCGTCGGACCGTGGAAGTGTACACGAAGAATCTTCACGACGATTTCCCTGGCACTAGTTTCCAGACCATGAGTGCCAAATTGTTGTTGAATATGGCAGAGCGTATAGCGAAGCTTCAGGATAAGCAGGATGCGAGATACTTCTTGGTCATGATTCTTGACGCCATTGGGGATAAGTTCGCTGCCATGAATCACCAATTTGACAATGCAGTTAAGATATCACGGGCATTTAAGAATCAACCAGAAAACCAGAGGGAATCATACCTCGCGGAAATCGATAACCCACCGGATTGGGATGAAATCGATATCTTTTCCGCGGCTCCGATAAAAACCTCAAACCCGCGAGAGCGCAATGCCGATCCCGTTGCAGATAATAAGTTTCTCTTCAATAATCTTGTGAAGGGGCTGAAGAGCTTATTTTATACACTGAAAGCAACTAATCCGGACAATATCAACATTGATGAGACCATCGTTCCGCCCAATTGGCCCGAAGTTTCGTTTGGGTACAAAGCCGAGGAGGTCGCGGTGATCAAGAAGCTGTTCCATGAGGGGGCTAGGGTTTTCAAATATTACGGAATCGATCAGCCAGAACCTGAAGTGCAATACTCTTCACCGCTGGAATTCCTTGCTAGTCAGTATATGCAGCAGATGGGTAAAGAGGAGAAAGAGCTTCTGGAGACCTTCGGCACGATTTTCCATTGCATCGACACAGCTACGTTCCATGAAGTTTTTGAGACTGAGATTCCATATCTTCATGAGCTTATGTTTGAACATTCTTCGCTATTGCATTTGCCCCAATTCTTCCTCGCAAGTGAAGCTACGTCTCCGGCCTTCGCTGGGATGGTGCTGCAATACCTCATGGATCGAATTCATGAGGTGGGGACCTCAGATGTATCCAAATCGAGAATCCTGTTGAGGATGTTCAAGCTATCGTTCATGGCTGTCACGCTTTTTTCAGCACAGAACGAGCAGGTCTTGCATCCCCACCTCACTAAAATCGTTACCAAGTGTATAGAGCTCTCCGTTACAGCTGAGGAGCCGATGAATTATTTCCTCCTCCTCCGCTCGCTGTTCCGAAGTATTGGTGGAGGCAGATTCGAACTCCTATACAAGGAAATCTTACCGCTCCTGGAGATGCTTCTCGAGACCTTCAATAACCTCCTCCTAAGCGCTCGGAAACCCCAAGAACGCGATCTTTACGTTGAACTCACATTAACAGTCCCTGCCCGTCTCAGCCATCTACTCCCCCATCTCAGTCATCTCATGCGCCCCATTGTCGTTGCACTTCGGGCTGGCTCCGAACTCGTTGGCCAAGGTCTCCGCACACTCGAGCTTTGTGTTGATAACTTGACCGCAGCCTATCTAGACCCAATAATGGCGCCGATCGTAGACGAACTCATGACTGCCCTTTGGGACCATCTTCGTCCAAACCCTTACAGCCATTTCCATGCTCATACCACCATGCGAATCTTGGGTAAACTAGGTGGTCGTAATCGGAAATTCCTCAACCATCCACCAGAATTGTCCTTTCAGCCGTTTGCCGATGATATTCCCAGCATAGATGTTAAACTTATTGGTGGTGCAAGCAAGGAACGTGCATTTCCCCTGGATATTGGGATTGATTTGGCACTGGGGAAGTTGCTTGAAGTACCTAGGACACCGGCAGCGAAAGCTACTGATGCACATTACAAACAGCAAGCGTACCATATGCTGAGTTCTCAGCTGAAGCTTTATATTGGCCTTGAACACCCGCCTGAGGAATTGGCTACGCTGGTGCGATTGCAAGCGAACGACTTGGCTGAAGGAAGACTAGTCGGGCCGGATATTCTGGAAAAGTCTGAACGGAGTGGCTCGATTCCGAAGAAGACGGCCCAGGAGGAGACAATGAGGAAGTTACTGAAAGCCTGCATTATCGCGACAACTATCCCGGACCTGAAACAGAGTGCAACTGCATTCGTCACGGACGTGTGCCGGCACTTTACTATCGTTGAAGTTGGACGATCACTCGCACAAGCGAGACACGCCAGGAGACCTTTCAATGTTAACTCAGGAGAAGGTCCTATGTACCTAGACACCCGAGTGCTTGCGGATGCCCTCGTGGAATGTTTTTCGTCTGATCATCGTAATGTTCGCGACGCGGCGAAGAGCGCCATGCTTACTATGCGTGATACAGCCGCTGTTATCTTCGGTTCTCCGGACAAAATTGCCAAACTCTCCTTCTTCTCGCACCTTGCGCGAGTATTTTGCCACAACTGCCATGAGGAAGAGTGGTTTACGAAAGCCGGTGGAAGTCTTGGGATCCAAGTCTTTGTCACGGAGCTTGACCTCGGCACGCCATGGTTGGTTGATCGGCAGGCGGAGTTCGTCAGGGCCCTCATGTATGTCATCAAGGATACGCCGACGGATTTGCCTGCTAGCACTAGAGTACAAGCGCGGGATACGCTAGATAAAATTCTCCGCAGATGTCAAACTGGCGTGTCCAAGGAGGATTTGAAGAATGAGAAGAGCAGGCTGACCAGTCTCTGTGGGTTTTTCAGTTACGAGCTCTCGCACATGAGTAAACATGTCCGCGAGACTTCTCAGCAGGCGTTTGAGACTATTGCGCAAGCTGTTGGTGCTGAGAAGCATGAGCTCCTCGCTCCTGTCAAGGATAGGCTTCTACAGCCGATCTTTAATAAACCGCTGCGTGCTTTGCCGTTTCCTACAGAGATTGGATTTATCGATGCCATCACCTTTTGCCTCGGTCTTCATCATGGAATCGTGACGTTCAACGATCAGTTAAATAGACTGCTGATGGAATCATTGGCATTGGTTGACGTCGACGACGAGTCTCTTGCGCCGAAGCCAAATGAATTCAAGACCGCAGAGCAAATTGTGAACCTCCGAGTCTCCTGCCTCCGCTTGTTATCTATGGCAATGAGCTTCCCGGATTTCGCGAGCGGCCCGCAGAATACAGGGCGTGCACGTGTCATCGCCGTCTTCTTCAAATCGCTCTATTCTCGCTCGCCGGAAATTATCGAGGCTGCAAACTCTGGTCTGCGAGATGTTTTGACGCAGACGAATAAGTTACCGAAGGATCTACTACAGAACGGTCTTCGGCCCATCCTTATGAACCTGCAGGATCCGAAGCGGTTGAGTGTTGCGGGGCTTGATGGCCTAGCCAGGCTGCTGACGCTGCTCACAAACTATTTCAAGGTAGAAATTGGTTCTCGATTGCTTGACCACTTGAAGGTCATAGCCGATGATAATATTCTTCAACGAGTATCATTTACGCTCATTGAACAGAGCGCATCCATGAAAATTGTCGCCGCTACCTTTAATATTTTCCATCTCTTGCCTCCGGCTGCGACAACTTTTATGGAGCGATTGGTGAACAAGGTTTTGGCCTTAGAAGAACGATTGCGGAGAACGTCGAATAGCCCATTTAGAAAACCGCTCGTGAAATATCTCAACCGATATGCGAAGGAAACATGGGAGTTTTTCCGTGCTCGCTTGAATGACGAAAGATATGGTCGTTTCTTTGGCCAGATACTGATGAACCCGGAGAGCGTAGCCATACGGTCCACCATTGTGGCGGAGGGTGATACGCTGGTTTCCATTGCCTTTGTACAGGAGCCTGTCGACAGCGGCAGGAACACTGTCGTTATTAATGCCATATATGTTATCTACGCAATATGTTACCATGATCCAACCAAGAGCTGGCTGAAAAACAATCCCGACCTTAAACGACACCTCATGAACGCCGGACGGGACCTCGAAAGTAAGCTCCGCGCCGACAAATTGCCGCCCAACGAGCGTCTCCGTGTTGAACAAGCTCAAGATCAGCTCATAGATATTTTCTTATCATACCTGACGCATTCACTACATGACATGGATTTCCTTTTTGAAATCATCAATCGATTGTCTGCGCGCGAGCTCAAGACGACTCTTGCTTTTCCCAAATTCCTTTATGAAAACATCATCACGAACGAATCGATTGATTATCGGCGGACGCTTATCATGCGTTGTTTGGACCTCTATGGCCAGCGCAACGTGTCACAGAAAATGAAAACTTATGTATTCCACAACCTAGTCAATCCCATCTTCGCAATGGACGTGAAGAACAACTGGGGCCAACAGTCTACTACTGGCCCGAGATTAGTGGATAAGACCATGACCGAGGCCATCCATAACAGACTCTGGAAGCCACAGCTAGGTGACATCAGTGAGGAGTCCAGTCAGCCAGGTGTGGACCATTCGCGCATGGAGCTGCTACAGCTGTCCGCCTTGCTGATCAAGTATCATCATACAATCGTTCAAGATACACGAAAAGATATCATCAAGTTTGCCTGGAGCTATATTCGCCTGGAGGATATTATTAACAAGTACGGTGGCTACGTTTTAATCAGCTACTTTATCTCGCACTATGAGACACCGTCCAAGATCGTAATACAGATATACGTCGCCTTGCAGCGAGCCCATCAAAACGAAGGCAAGGCGCTGGTGACCCAGGCTTTGGAAATTCTATCCCCTGTACTTCCCAAGCGGGTAACTTCAGGAGGAGATTCGCGGTACCCTTTATGGTCTAGGTGGCCACGGCGCATTCTGGCTGAGGAGACGGCAAACCTACAACAAGTACAGAGTATCTTCCAATTCCTCGTTCGACAACCAGATTTATTCTATGAATCTCGAGAAAACTTCGTGCCCCTCATTGTCCCATCTCTTATCAAAATCGCCGGACCTCCAAACCCGTCCAACGAAAGTAAGAAGCTGACGCTGAACTTGATCGGGCTTATCTGGACGTGGGAAGAAAGGCGTGTGCGGGAGGCTAGTGTGCTGCCACCACCTGCTACAGAAGAGGCTCAGGCTACCCCGTCCGCTGCTTTGGCCCCGCCTGCCATGAGAGAGCGACCTGAATACATGGTTCCTCTTGATCTCCGCACCGCCCTTGTCAAGTATCTCGTTACATTTATCTGTGGCCTTCCCGAGAGGTACAAAGTCCCTGCGTCGAGGTTCCGGGAGAAAAGCACCTTGCGATCTGCGCTCCCTATTCTCCATGGCGAGATGATTAAGAAGGCTATGCAGTTATTGAAAGGCCTTATGTCTTCTGAGTACTGGGGTGACTTGGATATCGATCTGTATCAAAAAGTGACGGAACCCATTCTGTGTGGGGAGAAAGCTGACAAACCTGATGAGAAGCATACGAGCAACATGATCAATGCTCTTCAGGTTATTCGCATTCTACTTGCTTCTAAACCTAATGAATGGATAGTGAGCCGTTCTACGCTTTTGCAGAAGCTATTCGAGAAGCCTCTCCGATCAGATAATCCCGAGATCCAGGACTGTCTACATGGAAACATGGATGAGACGGATACCGCTTCATTGCCACCACCGGTCAAGCGTGTTTTGGATGCAATGCCTGCGGATGACCAGCCCGAAGATGAAGATGCGATGGATGTTGATTCTTCTCCTTCCGAGTTTGTTACATACCTCTCCGCAATCGCCACAGAGGCGTTGTCCGCCACCAATTACATTGCGGCCATCAACATCCTTTGGACCTTGTCGAAGTGCAAACCAGCAGAGATCGACCAGCATGTTCTTCACGTCATGAAGATATTCTCACTAAAGCTTGCGAAGGATCATGTAGCTGCGTACGCGAACAGCGGCAATAATAACTCTGCCAATCCTGCTGGAAATATGGCCAATATGCGGCCTGGGGAACAACAACACCCTTCTTCTGATGATCCAGAGTTTGAAATTGGCGTCGACCTGATTTCGAAGACTATTGATCTCCTCGCTACGAGGATGTCCTACCTAGGAGAACAGCGGAGACCTTTCCTTAGCGTGCTTGCTCAGCTTGTCGAGCGCTCTCAAGACATCCGCCTTTGTACTAAGATCCTGCGAATGGCTGAGTCTTGGATATTCGACTCCACGGAGTCTTGGCCGACGCTCAAGGAGAAAACTGCAGTGTTGCATAAGATGCTGCTTTTCGAATCCAGGCCAGATCAGACACCCCTCAAACAATTCCTAGAGCTAGTCATTCGCATCTACGAGGACCCTAAGATCACGAGAACCGAGTTGACGGTTCGGTTGGAACACGCTTTCCTCATAGGCACCCGCGCACAAGATGTCGAAATGCGCAATCGCTTCATGGCCATTTTTGACCGTAGCTTGACACGATCGGCAAATACTCGGCTCAGCTATGTACTAACGTCGCAAAATTGGGACACGCTTGCCGATTCCTTCTGGCTCACACAGGCGTCTCAGTTGGTTATTGGCTCCATAGACATGACCACGCCCGCTCGACTCCACCAGGAAGACTTTACGGTTTCGCCCACTGCATTCCTCTTCGGAAGCTCAGAGAAAGATCCCAGAAAGGATGGTCTGATGGTGGACAGCAATCTGGAGTCTCTAATTTCAGACCACAGAAAATTCTGCCAGGAACTGGGTGATGTTAAAGTTCGTGATATTCTGGAGCCCCTTTCGCAGCTCCAGCATGCAGATACCAAACTTGCTTATCGGATCTGGGTGACACTCTTTACTGTTTGTTGGTCTACATTGAATCGGGATGAGCGGAGCGACTTGGAGAAAGGCATGGTAACTTTGCTCACGCGCGAGTATAATCGCGGCCAAATTGACGATCGACCAAATGTTATCCAAGCACTTCTCGAAGGTGTGGTCAGAGCTAAGCCGCGTTTCAAGATCCCACCGCATGTCATGAAGTATCTCAGTCGCACGTACGATGCTTGGTATATTGCTGCTTGCGCCCTTGAGGAATCGGCTATTAGTCCGCTGATCGACACTCCCGCCGTGCGTGAAAGTAACCTCGACGCTCTTGTTGAACTTTACGCTGGTTTACAGGAAGATGATTTGTTCTACGGCACCTGGCGAAGACGGTGTAAATTTGTCGAAACCAATGCTGCGCTGTCTTATGAACAACAGGGAATGTGGGATAAGGCACAGCAACTGTACGAGTCAGCTCAAATCAAGGCGCGTACTGGGGCAGTTCCATTCTCGCAAGGAGAGTATTTCCTCTGGGAGGACCATTGGATGATTTGTGCGCAGAAGCTGCAGCAATGGGAGATACTTAGCGATTTCGCGAAACATGAAAACTTCAACGACCTTCTCTTGGAAGCGACCTGGAGAAACCTTGACAACTGGCAGGGCGAAGCGAATCGCGATCAGTTGGATTCCCTGATAAAATCTGTTTCCGATGCCCCAACTCCTCGACGGACGTTCTTCCAGGCCTTCATGTCTCTTCTCAAGTTCCATGGGAAGCAAGATGGCCCCCAGGAGTTTAATAATATATGCGATGAATCCATTCAGTTATCGATCCGAAAGTGGCACCAGCTTCCCAAACGGATTACGAACGCACATATTCCGATTCTTCAGAATTTCCAGCAGCTAGTCGAGCTCCACGATGCAAGCGTTATCTGTACCAGCTTGGCGCAGACAAATGAAAGGAATCTAGACACCAAGTCTGGGGAGCTGAAGATGTTGTTGGCAACCTGGCGTGATCGATTACCAAACGTGTGGGACGATATTAATGCCTGGCAAGACTTAGTTACGTGGCGACAGCACATTTTCCAGTTAATTAATGGGACTTATCTCAGCCTTCTTCCCCAGTCAAATACTGTTACTAGCAATTCATACGCTTACCGAGGTTATCACGAGACAGCCTGGATTATCAACCGCTTTGCTCATGTTGCACGGAAACACCAAATGCCCGAAGTGTGTATCAACCAGCTTAGTCGCATCTACACACTACCAAATATTGAGATCCAAGAAGCCTTCCTCAAATTAAGAGAGCAAGCCAAGTGCCATTACCAGAACCCGAAGGAACTTAACAGCGGACTCGACGTGATCAACAATACGAACCTGAACTACTTCAACGCCCAACAAAAGGCCGAATTCTATACATTGAAGGGGATGTTCCTGGCTAAGCTCAATCACACCAATGAGGCCAACGAAGCGTTTGGGGTTGCTCTATACTACGATCTACGACTCGCCAAAGCCTGGGCTGAATGGGGTCAATACAGCGATCAACGATTCAAAGAATCTCCTAAGGAAATAGAACTTGCAAGTAATGCCGTTAGTTGCTACCTCGAGGCAGCTGGTCTATACAAGAGTTCCAAATCAAGAAAGCTTCTGAGTCGCATTCTTTGGCTGCTGAGTCTGGACAACGAAGAAGGGAAAATTGCCTCCGCCTTTGAAAATTTCAAGGGTGATACGCCTGTCTGGTACTGGATTACCTTCATCCCACAGCTGCTCACTAGTCTATCCCACCGTGAAGCAAGATTGTCCAAAGCAGTTCTAAGCAAGATCGCCAAGTTATACCCACAATCTCTGTTCTTCTTGTTAAGGACATGCCGTGAGGATTTAGTTTCTATCCGCAGATCGCATGAGCAGAAACAGGAGAGGCTTAACCGGGCGAAGCAGCAGCAACAATCTCCGGGCATCGGCATCAAAGACAGCACACCGGAGTCGAAGCCTGGAACGGCCGGATCTGATGGTTCTGCGATTAATGGTACCACAGATGCGCAGACCTCCCCTAGACAGCCGCCTCATATTGGCCAAACTGGACAACCCCGACCAATGGGACAGCCGGGACAAGTAGGACAGCCTGGGCAGATGGGGCAACCGGGGCAGATGGGACAAGTAGGCCAGCTCGGCCAACCTGGACAACCAGGCGCCATGAATCCCTTGCAGCAAAAGCCAGACCCAGACGCTCCACAGAAGGAGCCGCTTAAGAAATCGTGGGAATACGCGGAAGATGTCATGGCTACCCTTAAAACCGCATTCCCCCTCCTAGCGCTTTCGATGGAGACAATGGTCGACCAAATCCACAAGAACTTCAAGTGCCCGCCGGATGAAGATGCATACAGACTTATCGTTGCTTTACTTAATGATGGTCTTGCTTATGTGGGTCGGATGCCTGCTTCGTATGCACAAGACTTCAAACTTCCTCCAGCGACAGAGGGCAACATTACTCGCTTCGCGGAGACTATTCTTCCCGCGCATATCCGCAAGTCATTCGAGGCTGATTTCGTTGTCAAGAAGCCGACCATGCACGAGTACATCCACAAGCTACGACGATGGCGGGATAAGTTCGAAGAAAAGCTTGACCGACGACCACATACACAATCCCTCGAAGCATTCTCTCCTCACCTCAGCGAGTTCAAATTCCTCAAATTCGATGAGATTGAAGTTCCCGGGCAATACCTGGAGTACAGAGATAAAAACCAAGACTTTATCCGCATCGATCGCTTCCTACCGAATGTTGAACTTGTGCGTGGGATCGGGGTCTGCCACCGACGTTTGAAGATGCGTGGTCATGATGGTAGTTTACATTGCTTTGCTGTTCAACATCCTGCTGCACGCCATTGTCGCCGGGAGGAGCGGATTTTGCAACTCTTCCGGATATTCAACGGCATCCTCTCTAAACGAAAGGAGAGCCGGCGTCGCAATATTTATTTCCATCTCCCCCTCATGGTTCCCCTCGCCCCTCATATCCGGCTTGTTAAGGATGATCCGTCGTATATTTCGCTGCAGGGAGTCTATGAGGACCACTGCCGACGGACCGGCATGAGCAAAGACGAGCCTGTGCTGTTCACCATGGAAAAGATGCGGTCGCTGGCCGAGACGAAACTAAATGTGAGTGATTTTGGATCGCAATCGTTACCACAACCCTTTACTAACCGTAATAATGAACAGCGCACGTCTGAACAGTCCTTAGTTCTGCGGTCAGAAATCTTCTCCGCTATCCAACAGAAATGGGTTCCTAACACGATCCTGCTCGAGTTCTTCCAGCAAACATATCCCAACTTCGCTGATTTCTGGCTTTTCCGTCGCCAATTCTCCTACCAATATGCTGCAGTCGCGTTCATGACATATGTCATGCACATGACCAACCGCTACCCGAACAAGATCTCCATCTCCCGTGCCACAGGAGATATCTGGGGATCCGAATTGATCCCCAACATGCACACAGCCAAACCTCTCTTCTTCAACCCTGAACACGTGCCTTTCCGCCTTACACCAAATATCCAAACATTGATGGGCCCCTTGGCCACTGAAGGTATCTTCGCCTGTGCAGTGATGGCAATTGCCCGTTGCCTTACTGAGCCACGACATGAGCTGGAGCAGCAACTGAGCCTCTTCGTCCGTGACGAAATGATCTTCTGGTCCACCGCGCAGCGAGCTTCGCCGATTGAGAGCCAGCTGCGAGATATGGTACAGAGCAATTGTGAATTCATTGTCAATAGGGCTGTTAGCCTTGCGAGCCCACCTGACGGAAACTTGCCTGCCAACCAATCCGTCATTGACCTTATTTCGAGGGCGGTTAATCCGCAGAACCTAGCGCAGAGTGACGCGTTGTGGATGCCCTATTTGTGATGTGCCGCTCATGGATTGTTTTCTCTCTTCTTTTACTCAGTACCCCTTCTGTGATATTGCTCTGTGGTTTCTTCTTTTTCACCCTTTTATCATTGTGGTTGTTTTGTGATTTCTCTTTCTATCAATTTCTAACTTCCTTTGTACTATTTTTTAAAAACATTGATCCGACTTTTTTACCTTTCAGTTGTTTATTGTTAGTAACAACCTCCTATTGTTTTTTATTTTTATTTCGAATACTGTAAAACGCAATGACGGCTCTGAAATGAACTGGGGACGGAAAATGCAGGCAATGGTCTGTCTATCATTGCTCAGCGTGGCGTCAGGGGTTTGTGGGGTTAATTCTATGGAGGCCTAGGAATAATTTTAGTATTTATTTATCTGTATGTATTGATGAAATTACATTTAAATTTCTCTATAAATGTTACTCATACATCATATCCAACTGGCTTAGAACATACTTAAAAAACAAAAATTTCACATCCTTTATTGATGAATTGTATAACTCCCTTGGTATGTATCCAATGACAATGCTCCAACCGCAGTGATAAACGCCCAGATATGCTCGAGACCAGATGCAAGTACTATGAACCATAAACGAACTTCAAACCAGCGGCGGCTTCTTCTTAATCCCAAGACCGGCGTTAAACGGTTTCTTCGGTTTTCGCACCCTAGCAAACGAGGGAGGTGGTGGCATATCGGACTTCTCAACAGCCGGTGTCGCCCCACCCGATGAAGAGGCTTCATCCTCCACTAGTCGCTTAACCCTCTCTCCACCATCTGTCATAAATGCCCTCCTCGCAGCCTCCTCATCCTCCCTCTCAGCCCTAAGTTTCTCCTCGTCCGCCTCTCGTTGTGCCTTCAGCAACGCCGCCTCTTCACCAGCCCCTCTCTCCCCCCGCTCAATCCTCGCATTTCTCGTCCGAATCTCATCCAAAGCATCCGCCACTGCCATCTCGCGCTTCGAATCCTGCATTTTCTCCTCCAACTCCATCATCTTATCCCGCTCTTCCCTCTCTTCCTTGTCTCCCTCCTCCCTCTCCAACCTATCCAGCGTCTCATCCGTTGTTTCATTGACCTCACTTTCCTTGGCTTCCCTCCAGGGCTCAAAATTACGCTTAGCACCGCGTTCGCACGTATAGTCCATGTTCTTGGGGTCGGTTTTGAAGGTTATTTCACTGCTGCACCGAGTGCAGCGAATATAGAAGCGATAAATGGGGATGTTTAGATATTTTTCTTCTGTAGTTTCTTTGCGCGCGTTGAACTTGCGACCTTTGTATATGTATTCACCGCAATTTGTGCATTTTAGACTGAATGGAGCCATCAGGCGGACTGTTAGGAGCTTGGGACCCGTTGCCCGTAGGTGTTTAGGTGTCCGCGTTATGACAGACGGGTCGAAGTCCGGGGGATAGTACTTTGTGAGCACTTTGCGTTCAGACATGGTGGGCTAAGTAAATGAGCGTCTTTCTCAGTGAAATTGTGGATAACTAGTAACGGATAGTTATATATGAGGCTATCTATCACTTTGGCAGATTAGAATGAGGTGGTTGAAGAGCAGACGTGGCGTGAATTGTGGCAGGGTTGAGGTTCGCGCCACCGAACTTTGGGGGAGGCTTCAAGATCACACGTACGTGGTATTCAGCTCCCTCCTGTAGCTCCGAGCAAGAACAGAACCTCGACAAACAAAGTACCAGTGAATTTAGGATATAGTTTCGAAGGTTGTTTCTACTTTGTCCATTCATCACAAGAGTAAACAGAACTTCTGTTATAAAATATATGAAGTACACAGTACATCAATATACTAGGTATTGTTTTGTCGGCTAAATATACAAATACACAGATTACCGTACCGATACCCGCCATGTGATGTCAACAGACGCACAGACCACATCTCGATTGCTTCTTCCTCGCTGGGAAACATCAACAGCGAGCTTTTTGCGACAAGCTCAACATCCCAACAAAACAAACCTTCTACGCAGTAAGCACGCGGGGGAACCATCTACATGAATTGTCCAACTCAGTCCGGATGAGTGACTGTCCCTGAACACGGAGTTTTGAGGGGTACCGCGCTTGACGCTTCATGGAGTCCTTTCTCCGCAGCTGGCGGCAGGACGCCCTGAACAAAGGCCAGCATGATGCAGCTATCTACATAGGCGACAAGGTGCTCGCCCTTACAAGTGAGGCTTCTCAATTTCTAGTTCAATGGCGTGCATTTCACTGTGAACTGACATTTATTCCCAGACAGTGACAATGATGCATTCTGGCTTGCACAGGTACATTTCTCAAACAACAATTATACTCGAGCACTAGCGTTACTATCGAAGAAAGATTTGATCGCCCGGAGTTCGTCATGTAGATATCTGGCAGCGCATTGCTATATCAAGCAAAACAAATTTGACCAAGCCCTCACCATTCTTGGTGACAATAACCCTACCCACCTTGTAGCCTCCTCCAGCAATACCCGGCGGAAATTACAGCATCTGAATGGGAATTTCAATATTACGTTGCGCAATGGGAAAAGTGCTTCCTCTCGGGCAGATCGCGTTGAAAGAAGCGAAGAAAGAGAACGGGAAGATGCCAAAAACATCAAGTTTGAGGCTGCCATGTGCTACCTGCGCGGATTATGCTATGCCCGACAAAACGCTTTCGATAGAGCCAGGGACTGTTATAAAGATGCTGTGCGAATTGATGTGCAGTGCTTTGAGGCATTCGATCAACTTATGAAAAACTCTCTTATGTCTCCAGCGGAGGAGCTCGAGTTCTTAGAATCCCTCGATTTCGACTCCATTACGTATTGTACAGACCCATCAATAGCTCAAGAAGCCGCTGAATTTATGAAACTCCTATATACAACTCGCCTATCGAAATACTCCTCCCCTTATGCTCTCTCTTACGCTACAGAAACGCTATCCACACATTACAATCTTGCCGATAACCCTGATCTTCTTCTCTCTCGTGCAGAAACTCTCTATACTCAGTGTCGATTCCCCGAGGCATTGTCACTTACATCCTCTATTCTCTCATCTTCTGATGATTCTGGACCCATGCTTGCCTCACAGGGAAGTCAAGGTCATAACCTTGGCCATTCGCCTGCCGTTTACCCTCTCCATCTCGCATGTTTATATGAGACGGGCGCCACCAACGCTCTATTTCTGCTTGCCCATACTCTTGCCGATAACGTTCCAGGGGAATCATATACATATCTCGCTATTGGTATATACTACATGTCTGTTTGTAAAATTTCTGAAGCCCGACGCTTTTTCTCCAAGGCCTCCCTTTTGGATCCTCATTCAGCCCCAGCCTGGATCGGGTTTGCTCACACATTCGCTGCAGAGGGTGAACATGACCAGGCAATTGCAGCATACAGTACTGCTGCGAGGTTATTCCAAGGAAGTCACCTTCCGCAACTCTTTTTGGGAATGCAGCATCTTGCTCTAAACAACATGTCTCTGGCTCACGAGTATTTGTCTGCCGCCTATTCAATGTCATCCGGCTCAATGTCTGATACCATTCCATCTTCTACTGAGTCATTATCTCAATCGCCTGCTCCATCAGGTGGCGACCCACTGGTGCTTAATGAACTAGGGGTCGTTTTATACCACGAAAATAACCTTGAAGGTGCCGTCGAATTATTTCGCCAAGCGCTAGCCTTGGCCTCGTCATTAAATTGTGACCCAGGTGCGTGGCTCGCCACGAGAGCTAATTTAGGGCATGCTCTGCGTCGTTTGGGACATTTTGAAGAAGCACTGGCGGAGTTTGATGAATCCCTTCGAATCGGAGCCGGCGGGTCTGCGACTGGTTATGGAGCGGCACTCGCAGGTGCAGGAGCGGGTGGTCTTGTATCTGCTGGTTCTACGAGCGTTGGTGGCTATGAAGATAGGGGCCTTACCGGGTCCTTACATACGGCCCGTGGCCTTGTGTTACTTGAACTAGGACGGACTATGCAAGCGGTCACCGCATTACATGAGGCGGTTCGCGTCTTAGGCGCTAGCGGCAGTGACGCTGCAGCCGGTGCTGGCGTTGCGGGAACTTTACTCTCAAGAGCA
This sequence comes from Blastomyces gilchristii SLH14081, assembly GCF_000003855.2. Taxonomy (NCBI): domain Eukaryota; kingdom Fungi; phylum Ascomycota; class Eurotiomycetes; order Onygenales; family Ajellomycetaceae; genus Blastomyces; species Blastomyces gilchristii. Next base: position 5,213,813 of record NW_003101681.1, on the reverse strand, counting down.
CTTGAAATATGGGAAATTGAACAGGAGAAGCAGGAATACGTGCCGCCACCCACCACCCGACAAACTGCTGCTGGTGCTAGCAGTAGAGAAAGGACTACGTCCAAAAGCAAAGAGAAGTCAAGGGAAAAAGCAGCCACGCGGACTAAGTCACGTGGACTGGACCGGCGGGCCACCCATGAAGAAGAATGGACGAACGAACGCAGTGGTCTTGTCGAGGACCCGAATCAAAGTGTTGAAATGGAACTGGATGGTGAAGCTGAAGGTTTGCTAAACCCGGCTTTGAACCGTGCTAGATCCAGACACGCTACTAGGCAACGGGGCCCCGATGACGCTACGGCGGGAGCAAGGCGTGGTGTCGGTGTGACTACGACCCAGGCGCCAAATGTCCCAGCCGAATCTTCGAGATCGCGTACGACTAGGTTTGCGGGGAGGCGGAGGAGCCCTGCCCGCCGTGGGCCTGGTGGATGATGCGGAATGATGGAATACCCAAATTACGCCCACTTCTTTGAGATTACTTGATAACTATAAAACTTTATTATTTTTATACATGTCTTTTTCTTCTTACTTCCTTTTTTTTTTCTCTTTCGTGTTGGGTTTGGGACACTGGAATTAGGGAGCTCGACATGCTGGTAGCCGATACCCATTGGTTTTTTTTAGGTTTGTGTTTTTCTTGTATGCAGTATGAATACGACGGACTAGGTAAGAGAGTGGGCAAGGATAATAATGTTCATTGCACTGCTCTGGATAAAGTTGGTGTCTTGCGCCTTCACCCTGTTTTCTTATATATTTTGTTTCATGCACCTTCAAAGCAAGCATTCTGGGGTGTTGCAGAAAAGAACTGAACGGGTGTATATATATAGAGGTACCAAGATAGGTTTGACGTAGCAGAAGTAACCTTTGATGATACATGATGACATAGTAGCTGTGTTTTTGCAGAATGTCCAAGAAAATGGTGCACAGGCAGGCAGGTGTATGGTATGGGAAGTTAGGAGGGCCGGGTGGGGGAGGGAAAAGTGAGGTACCAATTATGAGGAAGCCCTTGTAGGGAAAATATTGTAAATCTAGCTATCTAAATTATCGAGATTAGCTCTATAAAAGAGTTTTTCCTGAAAAACAACATTTGAAAATCACAGAAGCTTAGATTTCCTTTGATCTCCTGTCGACTTTTTGAGTCCACGAATTTATTTTTTTCTAGGCATGTCGTCCGAGTACATAGATACGTGTATCAACCAAATTAATAGCTGTGAAATCATGCCATCTTAAGCAAAAAGAGACCGTCATGAAGGAATCGTTCAAATCCAAGGCTTACCACGAGCAGTGTCTCTCTTCCCCATCTCATCAATAAAATAAACCAAAAAGACAACGACTGGGAAAATGCAATCTAAACAACGATAGAAAGCAGCCCGCCCAACATTTCTTTTCTTAAAACAAAGTCCCTTTTTAGAACCCTACCAACCTACTAGTCTACCTCTTCACAGGCCTCATATAAACATTCAACGGCGGTTTTGTATAGAAGAGGAATACTCTTTGTTTCCGCAACCAGTTCGCGCTCTCTGGCGCGAGATTCATGTCGAAATTATAGATCAGGCGCGCGAGAATGAGGCGCATTTCGGCGTATGCGAGGCTAGTCCGTTTTGAGAAGTAATAAGAAGTGGTTAGCTTTTTTGGCCAGGTTGGAGTTAGTTATATTTGGGGTTGTGTTTCTTTCTCATTGATATTATAATATGCGTGCTTCACTTACTTTCTGCCAAGGCAATTTCTCGGTCCGACATGGAAAGGCTGGAGCAACTCGCGCTTATCGTTGGCGAACTTGGGATCCCCTAGGAAACGTTCCGGGTGGAAGGCGAACGGGTCCGTGAAGTACTTTTCGTTGTGATATGTGGCCCAGTGGTGGATCGCGACCACACTCTATTATGACCAGCGTACGGAATATTTTGTCAGTCTCACATCTCGATACAGAAGAAGAGATGAAGGGGGGGAGGGGAGGAACGTCTTACATCCTCAGGAATGAATTGTCCAGTTATCTGACAACCGCCCTTGGGAATCACTCGGGGGAGCCCGAGCGGCACGGGTGGATACACTCGCATTGCCTCGTTAAGACATGCAAGCATGTAGTCCAGCTCGTTTACGGAGTTCATGTTAATATCGTCTTCACTTTTGAAAGCTGAGCGGACCTCCGCTGTCAGCTTTGCAAGGGCTTGAGGGTTCGATAGCAACAGGTATGTTACGCCGCACAGAAGTGTTGCGGTTGTTTCGGAGCCGCCGACAAGGATCAGTCGGGCGTTTCCTGAGAGGGTATCGAGGCTCATATTCTATAGGAGAAAGGGGAGTCATGGTTAGCATAGAAGCGATCTGGTATCCCAGAACTAGGGATTTATTTCCCAAGGGCGGAGTTTGCTTTGCAACAGAGTGTTTACCTGTTATACGTATAATAGGAGAAGAAATTTTCAGTTCTTGTCTTGAAGCAGTGACTTACCCATTCTTCCTGTTTCTTCAACAATCCCTCAATTAGATCCGGGCGCTCTATACCGGCGTTCATCCGCCTTAGGATTTTCTCCTTTGCGACGTTCGCCTGACGTTTCATTGCTGTCTTTGGAATTAAGCTCAACAAAAATTTCTTAAATGTCGGGAAATAACCAGCGCATTGCAGGAATGAAGCAATTTTCCCTGATGCAAGCATAAGCTTGACAAAGGGGTGGAAATAGGCATTTTCGAGGCATCCAAACGATTCACCAAACGTCAGATCTCCGATGATATCGAACGTGGCATAATTATACCACTGCGTAAGGTCGAGAGACTTCGAACCCGCTCCACCCAGTTCAAGGAATCTCTTTATCATGAGGTCGATGTGCCGAGTAATCAGGGGTTCCTGTTCCCTCATTGATTTATCGGAGAAGCCATGGGAAAGCTGACGGCGCAGGCGACTGTGCTCCTCGCGATCTGCGTTAATGATACTAGTTGACTCGTGCGTTCCCCCAGGACGATAATACTGCCAGAACTTTTCTAGTTGCTCTTCGCCACTTTTGCGATTTCCCAATATATCCTTCCAGGAGCCCGGGCCGCAGATAGCCAGTTCATGAGGGGAGATTCGTACCACGTCGCCGTAAGCCTTGTGCAGGTCTAGTACGTCATATTCTAGAGTCCCGCGAAGGATTTTGTAAATATACGGCACAAGGCTCATCGCATGGCTGGTTGGGCCAGGGAATGAGCGGAGTGGGTGGTAAAAAACATTGTAAACGAGTTTACTGCTGAGATATAGTATGACCTAGAAATTTCTATCAGTGAAACGCAAGCTATACGTCTCAGCAATTAACCTATCTGTTAGCTATCCCCTTTGGGAGGCAGTAATTTTTCAACTTACAATAGCAAGGCTGGTCGAAAGCATAAATGGATTCCCTACGAGTTCCTGGATTGTCGATATCACCGCCATGCTCGGTACACCTATGTCAACAAAGACGGAGTGGGAATGAAACAGATATGAGATAAAAACACATAAGAATGAACAAGCATTCAATAAATAAGATTCCTTGCTCGCAGGTTTTTGTTTTGTGAATCATTGTCCTTAATGGCAACAGTGGTGCCTTCTGCTTAACCCATTGCTGCATTGGAACCCTGCTGGATATCTCCAATTCCAATCGATACTTTTATGCCCAAGATTGGGAGGGGGGAATCAGACTAGGCTTGTCTAGGGAGCTATTTGCGCCGCAGCACTTAGGGCCTGTTCGGTGCGGCCGGCCGTGTGTACTCATTTTTTTGTAACTACAGATCTCCACTTTTTTTAAAAAAAGTACAGCCCCAATATCATGACTGTTCAGTGGGCAGAGCATCTGTACTAATATTACAGCTGCTTTTTGCAAAGTACAGATGAAAAAGGCCCAGGTGTTCTGTTCAGTGGATTGAGTGGCTGTACTTGCATCTTTTGCCAAGATCTTATGAATCAGCAGTATTTAACTTCAATGATGTGTGACAGTGTACGGAGTACGGAGTACAGCGTACTGCGAACGGCACACACCGTGAGCTACATGCGAGGACCTCGGAAAAACGTAGTCCGCCAAACGCATTGCAATCGGCCCAAACCCAAAGCAGAACAGCACAGGTAAGATTTGGCGCCACCCACCCAGTGACCCAGTAGTAGTGTCCCACCATCTGATGTCGGGAATGAAGGAATGACGGGGGTTGAAAGCGGTAGAAGGGGGGGGTTGATGGGGTGCAAGAGAGGGGCGCCCACTTGGCAGCGGCTCTGCCCAGCGATTCAGCGAAAACGGGAAAAGCCACCGGTTTCATCAGTCCAGGAACAAATCAGGGGACATCGCATGCCAGAGCAGCTATTCTGTTCGTCCAGGGCACGTCGACGGTGGTTGGCTGGTACCTGAGCAGAAGGCGAGAAAGTGCACCAAACGTGGAGCCAGCTAACTTGCTTTGCTGGGGGCAGATTCCTCCGATTTCTTACCCAAATCCTGTCATGTCATGGCCCTAGCGGCACGGCAAGGCAAGGGGCCAGGAGAGAATGGAGACTGGCGCATTGTCCTAGGCCGCACTAACGACAGACGGGGCTAGCTAGGGAGGCATGGCAGGCATGATGCTAATAAGAAGTTCGGCCCCCTTGCTGGGCGGCCTTGGACAAAGGGAGGGGCGGAATCCCCTACATACCATACTGCAGTTTTTTTAGAATTTTTAATTTTTCTGGCTCTCTTTCTTTTTGGCTCCGGGGGCAAAAAACAGTCAAAGAAAGAAAGAAAGACAAATAAATACCCATCCCCTCATTCGCGCAGGCCTATGAGAAGGCAAATTAGGATCGATCGGGGATGTTCATGCTTGCGTGGTGTGTGACAATTCAACATCACACACAAGCTCACAGCAGGGACCGCTGGAACACATTACTCCTCCTCCGTCCTGCTAAATAATCTATTCTTATGGAGCCAAGATCCGTAAACGGCTCAGGCAGCAGAGCGGATCGTAGGTGATGGATAGAGAATATTCTCGAGCCAAGATGTGCCACATGGAATGCTAAGTACAGCGTACACCGTATCGTGCCAGGCGAACTCGGGTTGGGCCCTTGATTCTGGGGGGAACTCACTCAGGAGCAATCAGGAGTCACTAACTAATAAGGAGTGGGAACAAGGAGGGAGGAAGTTTTAGCTGCGGATTAGCAAATGTTAGAAGTTATATAAAGTCCCCGCTGGATAATTTGGATGGTGTTTCAAACCCCCTCCCTGCGAAGTGCTGACAGCAGGCAGTTTTTGTATGATGTAGGTGAGCCTGCCCTATCATCATCAGAATAAAAATAATAAATCTGAACCAAGATCCTCCTCCATCTGTCTGTCTGGATAGCCTGGATAGGACAATATGCCCAGCTGCACTAGGTGTGTTAGCGCTCAGGATCTGAAATTTCCCATGCGAATCAAGCGGGTTTTAGTTGCAAGGGGAAATTGATCATCGACTGAAGTCTTCTTGCGCTTTCTTCCCGTCTCATCTCATCCTCAAGTCTCTCCATCTCTCTCCGTCTCTCTCTCTCTCTCTCTCTCTCTCACCACCTCTACTGCTTTCTTCCTCTGCATCCCTCTGCCCGTCCCTTCGAGGCTGCATCTCCCTTTTTCAAAAGGAAGACAGTCAGCTGGCTGAAGCTATTCATTCCTTTTGCCTTCGTGCACTTACCGCCTCAAAGAGGACTCGCCCTTTTGCTTCTTGTTCTTGTTCTTCTTCTTGTCGTTCGTTTCAGCCGTCCATATTTCCCAATTCTCCATCCTACCCTCCCTTCAAGACATCACTATACAACCGTTGACCTGAGAGAGGCGGACTGTATAGACAAAGCAACAAAATAGACAATAAAAAAGGAATTGGCATCGCCACTGGGATATACTCACTGGGAAAGGAAAGAAAAAGGAGCAGTTGTTTCTTGTTCTGAACGAAACGAAACAACCTCATCCGCTGTTTATTCACTGCGCACCGTGTTCTTTTAGGGGGGTCTTATTAATGTTTTAAAACATCCCAATCCACTTCCCAGCTGGATGACTCGATAAACGTCACTCCGTTGATTCATCAATCATCCCATCAACACACTCCTTTTTTTCTTGTCGCGTCTGTCACTCTTTACACTGTTTCGCCCCGAGGGAAATTGAGATTGCAGGCTTTCCAATCGTTCCTCCACTTTCATTATATACGACGAACCTAGACTTCATCCAGAAAAGCAACCTATTATCGATATTCCCGAGTCCGGACTCGATACACACCGCCATATCATAGGCAAACCATATACATATCTATACCAAACATGCATTTGGGCATCGTTTTCACCGCAGTTGTTGCGGCGACCATCTCCCCGGCGTTGGCGTTCTGGCGTCTGCCATGTCGGGGCCGTCTGGGCGTGGCTCGTCTTGATCCACTGGTCAATCCGGGTGCCATCTCGTCTCACGCACACGTTATTCACGGTGCCAGCAGTATGTATTGATCTGGAGAACTACTTGTTTTCTTTTTTCTTTCTGTCCTTTTTGTGCTGGTGGAATGTTTATATACATATACATATATATAATACTAACTGCTTAATAGACTTCGGCATGAGCGTCACTGTGGATTCACTGTTAGCGTCTGACTGCACTTCCTGCGCAGTCAAGGAGGATAAATCCATCTATTGGACTCCCGCAACCTACTTCAAATACCCCAATGGCGATACTGAATTGGTGGACCAAGTCGGTGGTATGCTTGTGTAAGTTTAATCCCCCTCCCCTCCCCCCTTCCCCTTAACACAACATAGAAAGCTACCGCTTTTGTTTTTCCGCCGTATCTTCTAATATGTCCACATTCTGCAGCTACTATCTGCTGCGCGGAGATAACGTGAAGGCCTTCCCAAAGGGCTTCCGTATGCTTGCCGGTGACCCATACCAGCGTAACTTCACCTGGCCAGTTCCAGACCCTCCCAAGTCCTCTTGGTCGGGGGCTCAAAGCTCCCAATTTGCCCTCTCCCAAAAGGCAATCGGTTTCAACTGCCTGAACTACGCGGGGGGCAAGAATGAACCCACCCTCTTCCGCCACACCCTGCCAGACAAGAGCTACATCGACGCCCACTGCCCTGATGGCGTCCGCATGGAGATGATGTTCCCATCCTGCTGGAACGGCAAGGACCTCGACAGCCCGGACCACAAATCCCACATGGCATATCCCAGCCTTGTCGAGGACGGTGTGTGCCCCCAAGGCTTCGAAACCCGCCTCGTATCCCTCCTTTACGAGACCATCTGGAACACCGCCAAGTACAGGGGCGTCGAGGGTGAATTCGTCCTCTCCAACGGCGACCCCCAGGGAAGTGGCTACCACGCCGACTTCATGGAAGCCTGGGAGCCCGGCTTCCTCGAAAAAGCAGTGAAGACCTGCAGAAACCCCTCTGGCCGCGTCGAAGACTGCCCCGTCTTCACCCTTATTTCCCAAGGAGAACAAAACAAATGCAAGTTCAAGATGCCCTCCATCCTCGCCAACGAAGACTGCCAGTTCACCAAGGGCGGGCTTCCCGGCGCCGTCGAGATCCTCCCCGGCCCCGCCTACGCCAAATTACCCAAGATCAAGGTCCCCGAAATCAAGGCCCCGAAAATCAAGCTCCCCGAGCTGAACGCCCCAGTGAAAGATGCCGCCGGCCCGCTGCCAGCGGCATCCACACCACCCACGCGAACACCACCACCAGGAAAATGCCCCAGTCTAACAATTGGGTCAGCATGCCCGTGAGGATGGTTCTTTCTGCTCGTGATTGCTTTTTGTTTAATAGCGACATTGTAAGCTGGATTCTCAACCCTGGTTGGGGGAAACTGATTTAGAGGTTCGTATCTTTGTATTTTGTTTTGGTGGACCGCACCCGCCCAGCGCGGTCGACGATGAAGTAGGATTGGTGATTTACTCACACAA
>NW_003101681.1:5203914-5205826 GCF_000003855.2 Blastomyces gilchristii SLH14081 | reverse complement strand
CGTCATCTACAGAGTGCTGCTGTCCTTAAACATCCGGAGTCATATTCATCCGGTACGCAAACTGCAGTTACAGCATGCCCCTGAGTCAATAATCATGGATGCCAGCCATATTTGTTCTGTGACCTTTAATAAGTTGAATGACGATGCTGGACAGAGCTAGAAGATCCCACCCGCATCAGGGTCTCGTGTTAGCAGCCTACTCCCCCTACCCGTCCCCCACCCCCACCCCCACCCCCACCTGCCCCCAAACCCTCCACAACCCCGGCCCCAGCCCCCGGCCAATTCTTCGCGCCCAAAGAGGACTACAACGGAAACGCCACCCCGATCTCCACGAGCACGTACACTGAGGGCAACGTCGTGTATGAGGTTGTCATCATGGAGGAGAAGGTGACGACGACCATTGAGCTGCCGGCGGGTGCGACCCCGCCTGCTGGAGCCAAGGCTGTGCGGAGGGCTCATAAGCGTCATGGACACGGGCATTTCCATTAAAAAGAGCTGGAGGGATGGAAGCTTGTGAAGCTTGTTTTTGTGTGTTTTTTTTGTATCTTTTTATTTTCTCATACTTTATGGTGTGTGTGTGTGTGTGTGTGTGTGGATGTGGTGGTGTCTAGCTAGCTGGGCGTGTGATGCCCTGGTTAGATTCGGGGAAGCAGGGGAAAGAGATGGGAGTGGGTAGTGAGATGCCTGTAGTTTTTAGGGAAGAGGAGAAGGATATTTTTTTTATATTTTTTCACATATTTTTCACCATCTATTTTATCTCAATAAGTTAGCTAGCCTCTGTGGAATGTTAAATAGGGTTGTATTGTTTCCCCCCCTTTATTTTGCCGTTTAGTTTTCACCCATAGTATCATGCATGCTCCACCTATTTCTCCGAGATCTCGTGCGGCTATTGAAGAATCTATACGAAAAGTGAAAAGGGGTAATAATAACTTTCTTTCTTTTTTTGTTTTTTTCTTTTCAGTTGGATCTTCCTATCCGTCTATTCACCCGTTGTACACCTTGGAAAGGTCACCCAGCACGCCTAAACGTCACCTGAATTGAATAAAAACAGGCAAACAGCTCAAACCAGAGGTCATAGTTCTCTAATAGCTCAAAAAGCTCTCCCATCCCATCCCCAACCCTATGAAAAAAACCACCCCATCTCTATCCTATCTCTAATCTCTATCTCTAAAAAGCAAAAAGTAGTCAAATTGAACCCCCCCAATCTAAATACACTTCCCCCCATCCACAATCATATCCGTCCCATTAATAAACGCCCCTTCCTCACTGCCCAGATACAAACACATATTCGCCACGTCGTCCGGCTCCGTCAGACGGCCCAGCGGCACGTTGGAGATGAACTGCGCCCTGTTCTCCGGCGTATCCGGCACGCCAACGAACATCTCGAACAGGCCCGTGCCCGAAAGTAAGGGGCAGACGTTGTTGACGCGGATCTGGTGCGGGCCGTATTCGGCGGCGAGGCCTTTGGTTACCTATTGTGTTTTTGTTTTTGTTAGTTCTGGGTTACTTTGTTTTGTTGGTTGGCGGGTAGGGTTAAAGAAGGACAGTGTGTAAAGGGGAGGGGGGGGGGGGGGGGGGGGGGGGCACCCAAAAACGGGGGCCGATATTTAAAACAGGCCCCCCCTGAGATAATTTTACAAAAAAAGGCTTAATCGGTGTTTGTAGGCCCCGTGGATAAAAAAAATTTAATTTTAGAGCCCCCCCTCCTCCCCGTTTAAAAAACTTTGGAAAAAAGAATTTTGAGGGGCGGGAAAATGAAATTTTCATTGATGTCTAAAAACGTGTGGGAATTCCTCTTATATGTCTACCCCCGGAGGATGAGGGGGGGAGTATCCTTCGGGGGGCTAGACTAATATTTCCGATAGGGAAATCTCCGCTGTCCTGTCAGTGGAGAAGGGAAAAAAAAAAAAAA
>NW_003101681.1:5167923-5203742 GCF_000003855.2 Blastomyces gilchristii SLH14081 | reverse complement strand
TTCTCGCCGCCGGCACCGTTGATATCGCCAACGACCATCTTGGCGCCTCCTGCGCATAGCGTCTGGCAATTGCGGCTCCAAATCCGGAGCCACCACCTGTTCGTCAATTTCTTAGGGAATGCGGATTTGAATAAACAAAAAGAAACGGGATGACAGGTTTGTGTGGATTCAGAGGCACACGTACCGGTGACGATGGCAACCTTGCCCTCTAGACGGGGGGCCATGATGTTTTTGCTGAGGGGTGTATAGGCAGGTTACTGGCAGTCGGTCAGTAGGAGGATAGGGATATCAGGGCTGGTGACGGGATTCTAGAAAAAACGTCAGCCGTTGCAAATGGTCTGGTCTCCTGGAGCCTCCTTTTAAACCGTCCTGCAGGAGATTTTTCTCTTCTTCACCACGTGGAATTGTGAAGGCCGTGAGTGAGAGGAATATAGGATATAGTACTTTTCAAGTACCAAACTAGCTCCGTTGCAGCGCAAGAATACTTTTCCAATAGCGCGAAATGGGCGGGGTGACAGGGAAAACATTGCACATACCGTTCTGTTTGCAATACTTTCAATAGTTCGAGCGGTGGTCGTTCAATAAGAATAGAAGAAGAGACGCGAGGGAAGAGGTTTTAGGTATTTTAGCAAAACTATTATTATAGCGGGTAAAAAGGCATCATCTGCGTGGGATTTTGATCTTTTAAACTTCTCTGTTGCCGAAGTGCGTCTTTGTTTCTTCGGCATGATTAGTGTTTCGGAGGGGTTCTACAGACTACGTATTTACTATCAGACTACTAGTTAGTTATTATTATTACCCATTGCCATTATCATGACAGGGGGTAAAACATGCGGGGGAAGCTTCTAGCCAGGTTGGCGGGCTTCTCCACAGCAAGTTTTCAGCAAGTTTATCAATGTGGGTGCCAACTTTAGTAAAGAGAGAATGACAATCCTAGTTACTAGTATCAAGACGGAGCCGTTGAATTTTTGAACACTCTAAGCAAACATCGCACCCGCCGGATATCATGGGCGTCGTCCCGGCTCTCGATATCGGGTTGCCCTGCGCCATTGGCCTTTAGCCATTAGCCGTGAGCCGTGAGCCGTGCTCGCTGCCAAATTGCCAAACCAGACCGGCAAAACAACCCGTGCGTTCGGCTTCTCGGTAATGCCGGCCAATCGCCAGCGTTGCCGTGGGGTTAGCATAAAATGCAGCCAGCCGATTTTTATCCAGAAAATGAGCAATAGGATTGATAGATAGATGAATAGATAGAGGTAGCTGCCGAAAGGTTGCAAATATTTTCGTTGGATCAGCTATTGTTGAAGTGCTCACTCCCATGGCTACAGAGGGCCTGAGAAGCATACATTTATGCAGATAATATAATCTGTCAAATGATAGACTGTTGGTCTAATCATCGCACGGCAGTTATTGTTTCAAGAGATAGTAAGAAGTTAGCGAAATCATTCATTCTTCATCGAACGAGTCTTACCCAAACAAAATCCTTGACATCCATTCCATTCCCGCCGTCCTTCTTCGGCAATGCTTCCCGGCACGGTCAACTTTTCCATTTCCGGACTGTTATGACTGCAGACATGCTCGATCTGCGGTAAGCTGGCTAAATTGATATTGGTTCTCTCTGCTATCGCGACAACCTCTTCGTGGCCAATGGAATAATGGATTACCCAAAAGACGAAAAGAGGTGGCAGACTTCGTGTCATCATGTTGATTATCGAAGCTCTCTACTATATCAATGCAGGGGGGTATTCTGAGCGTGCTATCTCCGCCTGCGTACCACTCACTATATTATTGTACTCCGTACTCTCTGACCACGCCTAATTCCCCCTTTCGGCATAGTGTGCCTATTCAGGAAAGGCGCCGCAACAGCACCCTTACTGATATAAGGGCCATGATGCCCTCACTGCTTCAACAACAGATTCTCCCTTCTTTGCATTTCTCTCTCACTTTTCATTTACCCCTCATGCTGTGCCGCCTCTGATGTGGTGATATCCTCTTTTTTCTCAGTTCTCAACAATCTGTTATTGTGCTTGCTGAAAAGGAACTGGTAAAAGCATAATGTATTCAATCATTGATGTTATCTGCAATCACATTCTGTCTTTCTGAGATAGACTTGTCTCCTAAAGCTAAGATACTACATTTTTGACTGTCAGTCATTTGCAATCATATTTGTCTTGAAAACAGATATCTTCTTAGATCTCAACTGAGATTGATCTCTGTGAAGTCTTCTACTGCTGCACTGCTGCTACTGCTACTAATCTCTATTATACTTTCTAGATCTCTGATCATATTTCTATATTCTGAAGATACTTCAGATGAAGCACTGCTCATAGCATGATAGAAGAGAAGCATGATGAGTAAATAAGTATAAAATAGATAAGTCTTAAATGTCAAGATATTGTCAGCAGTACATACACTGAACTTCTAGCACAGAACAGAAAAGTCTAAGATGCTAAGATATCAATCTCAACAGGTCATTCACACTAGAGTCTTTTACTGAATTTCTACTCTGTACAGAGTAGTTAGTCTGTTATAGTATCAGCTGCCTCAGCTGATCACAGCAGAAAACAATGCCAAGATGTCAGCTCAAGCCTTTATTAGATAAGTCTGAGTACAGAACACTCTTTTATCAGCTGAATTATTGATATAAAGTAGATTGTCTTGTATTATCTTGTAAGTCATCTTATAAACTAGGCATCTTTGCATATGAAGTACAGACAGAACATCTGCTATAACTGAATAGACAAAGAATGATTCTAGTCTATTCATGTTATTTGAAATTTTATTTGCAAAGCTGGCATTCTAGTATGAGACTTGAAAGAGAGACAATTGCATTAATTGTATTCTGAAATTGAAAAGATTCTATCAGATGAAATGTTCAAAGATGAACCTATTACAGAGATTCTTGATTAAGAGATTACTCAGTTTCTATCTCACTTCTGAATTGCAATAAAACTGTCTGTTTCAGATTCATCATTTCTCTAAGCATAGCCTGAGCATTTCTGGTCCTGATTGACAGCTAGAATAAAATCCTGCACCTCTTTTCACCATGTCAATTCACAGACTATAGAAGAGATAAAAGTCTGTAATCTCTTCTTTAGTTTTTCAGTATAAATATCATCTTTCTCTCTCTCTGTCTTTATCTTTATTTCAATTTGTTTTCCACTCTTCATTCACTGTCATAAGAAACTCACTGAGGGCTTCAGCTTCTATTTGCATTGCATTCAAGACAACTCAACATTAATAAGCATGTTCAGTTATGACTACTGAATCTGAACTCTGCAGTATCATCATTGTTGACAATAATACAGCAGCATCTCAGTTCTCATCACATGAGTGAGAGCTATGAAGAAAGAGATGTATTATGAACTATAGTCTTTCAGAGTATGAGACTCTGTTTAATGATGCAGAACTCAATTTCTTCATATTCATCTTCATATTCACAACATCACAGTCACTGAAGAAATGCAAAACATTTAACTTGAGAGCAGTTCTGATAAGATCTTTCTCTTACAGCTGAACTTGCTCTTTACTGATAATAAAATAGAAAGCAGCAAATCAAGAAATTCACATCATATTCAAAGCAAATTTTACAAAGATCAGAGATGTACAAGAAGAAGTACAGCATCTGAAGCTTTGAAATACTAAGCTATAAATCAAGCACTGTACAGAGCAGATAGAGAGAATGATTCAGATTCATCATCTGAAGACTGAGATCAGTCAGCTGAAGTCTCAATGTCAATGTTCAATATACTATATCATTTCTTCAGAGTGGAAAATCCTTCTGTGTGAACATAGATTCTGCTCAGAGTGTCTCTCTTCTATTTCAATGATCTGTGTATTATGTCATTGAGATATCACTGACTATATAAAGAGTTATTAGATAGCACAAGCCTCAATCACTCACTTTATGCTTGTTTTGCTGCTTGTGCAGTCCTCTCTTTCATCTCTACTCTCATCATCATCTTCTCTACCTCATCTTTCACCACCGCTGTCCCTACCACTATCACTGCCTCTTCTATCATCACTACTACCTCTATATTCTTCTACAGTCATCACATTACAGTGTTTTGCATGGAAAAGTTAGTTTTTCTATAATAAAGAGACAGCAGAGAGAAGAGAAATTTACACAGTTTAGCTTTCTGAGAATGATGTTTTTGAAATATGAGTGTATTTCATGCAGTTATATCTGTCAATCTGTTCATTGATGATGTTTACTTAAATTCTTTTGAAAGTGATATCAGATCACTGAATGAAAGATGAATTGTAACTTTTAACATTGAGAAAGAAAGTAGAGCATGTGATATAAATAGTATCTTGAGTATATTTATCTTATTCATCTATACTCATTTGAGAAAGTGATGAAATATGTTAACTGACAAGTGAAGCTCTCTGTGTTCTGATGCATTGAGCATATGAAGATTGAAATATGAAGTCTTTAGGCAGTGACTGCTGATAATTGAATGTGAGCAACATAGTCATTAGCAGTACCCAGGATATGAGAAGGAAGGATCATTACTGTGAGAGATAATAGAGAAGAGAGTGAACAACATGGCAAGATACTATTATCATGAGACAGTTTGTGTGATGTCATTTAAAGAGATCTAGAGAAAATTTGTTTGTATAATTTATTAAAATAAACAACTACACACAGAATTGCTAACAAATAACTAATCAGAAAATTCATAGTCTAGACAAAGTGAGGGCAAAAATCATTCATTTGAACTTCATACACAACCTGGTTATCTCAGCATGCTCAGTCTCTCTTCTCAATATTTTCAGATTAGTGTGATCAACTAAACTCCTTTAGACTTCTGCCAAGTCCTGCTAACTTCTGGACTAATAAGAGACTTCACATGTGCTTATAATCTAATATCTTGTAGAGAGTCTGAGAAGAAACAGTTCTATTATATATGAAAAATCAACTTCACTTATATAAAATATTTAATTGACTTCAGAATTATACATCTATTCTAAATATTTATCTAATCATTATTAAATTAATATTTTTTAAATTCTCAGTTATTCTGCTATTATCTCTGCTATTTTACAACTCACTATCTCTTCTCATCATATCACAATCATTGATAAAAGACAGTGTATCTTTTAAATCTTAAGATATTCAATATCAGACATACTTCAGTCAATATTCTTCATCACTTAAAAATAAATCCTCTCTACAATCACTACAGTCTCTTAACAATGTAGATAATAAATATAATATATCAAATAGTAACTTAACAGAGCTTGAATCTATTAATACTTCTTCAGAATTCAAGATCACTGATACTAATATCAATATCTCATAAGCTTGTTCATAATCAAACTACTGTAATTCACAGCATCTGTCTACAATGCCTTATAATCAGCAGAAAAGATAATTGAAATTATCTCATATTATCAGAATATTACAGTAAAATAGTTGAGAAATGAAGATCTTTATAGAGACTTAAATTCAGAGTTCTGATATCTTAACTCATTGATAATACAGTACTTCTATAAAGCAGTGAAATACACTATATTCAGCACTTTTCAAAGCAGAGATATTCAATGATAATCAATATTATACTATCTTACTTAAACAGAAGCTGAAATATTTTATTAATACTTTCTTCTTTGTAAAATTCAATCATGATTCTGATCTGAATATCATCAACTTTCAGACTGCTTTTAAAATTATTCAGACTGATATATTAACCTGATTTAATCTACTTACTTCTGTTCTAAAAAATAAACATATTAATTGAAAGAGCTATGAATAAGACTCAGATAAAACAACAGTTATTAAACAGCTATTTATTATTATAAGTATTATATATTACTCTTATTTCTTAAAAAACTCAAACTTCTTCAGCTCTATTCTCTCTGTATATTTTCATAACTTAAGAGTAAAATAATGAGTGATAGAAACTATTTCTGACTTTGAACTCTGTCACAGCTATGTGATGAGAAATAGATTGATAATGAAAATTACTAAATGAGAGAAGATATAACTTAATATTCTTAACTTATTAATATTTCTATCTAATATCTCAAACTTTTAGTAATCTCTGATAATATCTGTTATTTTCTAATATATTCTTTGAACTTCTATCAACTTCTGAGTCAATCACTTAACTAATTCTTACTGTTAGATTAAACTTCAGCAGCTTGTCAAAGATTCTCAAGCTGTTATAGTCTATAATGTAAGAGGTCTACGCTGAATAGATCAGTATAATATTATAGATCTTATATAACAAAGAGAAAAATGTTAGAGAAGGAAAGAAAGAGAAAGTGCGAGAATCAGTGATTGAAGTGAATATTTATATGTGTATGTGATGATGTACGCGGTGAAGCTTCAGAGTGAAAGAATATACACATGTTTATAGCAGTCAAGGATCAGTGATTGAAACATACACATTTATGACAGCTGAGAATCAGTGATCAGGAATGAAGCAGTAGAAATCTATGAAGTGTACAGAATAGTCTATATAATTGATCAGGCACAGCCTGTCACATTAGTCTCTCTCTTTCAGAAGCAGTTTTCATCAGTCAAGAGTCACTGTTTTGAATAACACAGAACTCAGAGTTCAGGTCAGTTAATCATAGCTGACTCATTTCACAAGATATTGTCAGCTATGACTGCAGAGTCTCTTATCAAGAATATTCTCAATCTCTCACTCAAGCTTATTATCTTCTTCTATGATATCTGGTAACTGTCAGTCAGAAGTCAGTTGAGAAGAGAACAGATTAATGACAGTATGACAGAGCAAGCTTGTATGAAATACATTGTGAATTTCTGATGATGTGTCAAGATAATAGTTGTAACTATCTAGAACTTCTATCACTTTATACCTGATGTGACAGTAATCTAGTGTATAAGATGAACATGTAGTTTGTATGTTCTTAAGATTCAATCATATCAGATCTTCTATCTTATATTATTTGATAAGATCTCAGTGAACATTGATTTGATTCTCTTGATCTTGTTTCACAGTTATTATGAAGGTCTCTGCTCAATCACAGACATCTCAGAGCTTTATTACTATATTATCAGTGATCTGAATCAGACTGCAGAGGTTCAGTATGAACTGTGTAATCTCTAGAAGATTCAACATCTTCATGTGATAACTGTGTGTAAGAAAGAACAGGCTTACATCTATTAAAACAGCATCTTGTTCATTGATAGCAATCTCTACATGTAGAAGCAGATCATGTCAATCATCTTATAAGTAATTGCAGAACTTACAGAGATAGTTCTTTACAGTCTGAATTATCTATTCTGATGCATCATTGATCTCAGAGTGATAGACAGTTGACAGACAGTGTATAATCTTAAGAACTTGACAGATTCTTATTCAGAGAGTGCTTATAAATTAACAGCTCTGATCTGATACTATTGATCTCAGTAACTCATACATCTGATAGAATGAACTCTGTAAGAAGGCTTCAGTGACTTATTCAGTATTCATCTTATTACAAGATTTCAATATTACATCTTTACTTAGTCAGTCAATGATAATCAGAATGTTTCTATAATTCTTGCTCTTAAATAGATTAATAGTGAAGTCAATCACTACATCTTATCAGATTCTATCAGAAACATCAAGTGATTTCAGTAGACCTTTTTTACAGTTCTTTCATGAGATAACAGAAGAAAAGCAGTTGCAGTTTCAGATAAAGTGTCTGATACTGTTTAATATCTCAGGTCAATAGAACTCTTAGAAGATTATTCTATACAGTTATTCACAGTCTGAATAATCAGTTATATGTATTATTATTATTATTATTATTATTCTTCCATTATACTCATATGCAAGCGGAGCTTATGATGAGTCCTTGCGTGATGTTAAATACAGGTCAAGTGTTGATTATACAGGAGGAAATACAGGTGTTGAGACCACGCCAAGATAACAAGAACATAGGAAAATACAAAGGAGTGACAATTAGATACATGCGATAATAACTTCCCAGCCCAGGAACATAGAGCAATTCATTGGAGCGATTTGTACACCTCTGTATTTATTAGGAACCTGAGGTGCTTGAGTTCCGGATTTAATGTATCCCCTGCGGGTTTCGAACCCACGCGCCTTGGTTTCCCACGCCAAGGTGCTACCGGGTGGCCGCATTAACCATTCAGCCACCGGGGCATCAGTTATATGTAAATCATGTATCTCTTGTATTATCTGAGTGTGTAAGAGTTCAGAGTGAGAGACTCAGTATTATTTATGAAATTGTAGAGTATTATTATCATTGATTGAACATTCTGAGATGTCAATTCTTACACATAATTCTGAGGAAAATCAGAGTGCTTCTTGTCATACTGCTTCAGTGAGTGTTTAAAGAAGTTCATCAGTTTAAGCTGCTGTATGCTATAGCTCATCTAATGTAGATTCAGAAGAAGTTGAGATATCAGTGACAGTTCTAATCAGAGAAGCATGTATAGTGCTGTGAGCTGTTTCATCTTGATCAACTAGTATCTTCAGATTTAAGAGCTGGTGCTCTTGATTCATTCAGTGAGTATCTGTTATATCAGATAACATGTCTTACTCTCATTATGAGAGAGCATCTGCTATCAAGTTCTGACTGTCAGAACAGTAGTGTATTATAAAATGAAAGTGACTTAAGAACTTAGATTATCACATCTGTCATTTGATGAGTTTACAGATAGTTGTGAAGTATTTGAGATTCTTATGATCTGTAACTATCTCGAATTCAGAGACACTTCAGAGTTCAGAGTCTCATTCTTCTAAACAGTGTATAATTGCAAGAAGTTTCTTATTATAGATCTCATAATTGCATTCAGCAGGACTCAGTTTCTTAGATATGAAGATACATGATTATAGAACATCTTCATTATCATATTACAATATTGCTTCTTCTATCACATAGTCAGAGAAATCAGCTTCAATAACTGTCTTATAATCA
This sequence comes from Blastomyces gilchristii SLH14081, assembly GCF_000003855.2. Lineage (NCBI taxonomy): Eukaryota > Fungi > Ascomycota > Eurotiomycetes > Onygenales > Ajellomycetaceae > Blastomyces > Blastomyces gilchristii. The sequence continues at coordinate 5,194,841 of NW_003101681.1, read as the reverse complement.
GAATTGAATATTATCAGTAGAGAAGTATTAATGAACATCTTCTTTATCTGTATAAATACAGCTTCAGTGTCTGCTGATCATTGAAATACTGAGTCTTTCTTAGTGAGTTCTGTAAGTGATCTTGCAATATCTGAGAAGTTTTATATAAATTGCTGATAGAAGTTAGCAAATCTGATAAAGCTTTATACATCTTTCACAGTGTGCAGAGCCTTTCATTCAAGAATAGCAGAGACCTTCTCAGAATTCATTCAGATTCTCTTGTCAGCTTCTATGATGAAACCTAAGTATTTAGTACTCTTGACTTTGAAATCACACTTGTTAATATCAATTGATAGTTCTGCTTCTCATAGTTATTGTAATACTCTTTACACATACTCTTAATGTTTCTTTCTGAATTCATCAGTGAAGATGAGAATGTTATCTAGATAAGCAGATACAAATTCATCAAGAAAGTCTTGAAGTGCTCAGTTAATATACTTCTGAAATGTACTGAGAGCATTAACCAGTTCAAAGAGTGTGACTACTCATTCAAAGAGATTATATTATGTTCAGAATACTGTAAGTCACTTATCTTCTTTAATGATGCAGATCTTATGAAACACAGTAATAACATCTAACTTTATAAATTATTGAGCTTGTTCAATGTAAGCTAGAGTTTCATTGATAAGAGATAAAGAATAACAGTCTTTCTTTGTTAATCTGTTCAATTCTTGATAATTCACACAGAATCAGAGTTCTTCACCTGGTTTCTTTGCAAAGAGAATAGAGACTGCAGTGAAAGAGTTGCTAATGTGTATGAATTCTTTATTCAACAGATTATTGAGTGTCTTTTAAAGAAGAAGAAGTTCATCTCAGAACATGTTATAAAGAGAGTCTTATAATGATTTGAAATTCTTATCATTCTTTTTCTCTAACTTGATACTGTGATTCATTTCAGAACCTTGTAAGAGAGATATGTTTGTAATATTATCTTGTTAAAAGATATCTAGATATTCATGATATTATTAAGAGAGTTTCATATGAGAATCTGTTGTTGTAACACAGAATAACTTTTCTAGAGCCTTTTTGATATCAGTCAGACTGATGAAATAGATTGACACATGATTCTGCTGTCAGTGAACTTGTCAGTGACTCTGTCAGTGATTTTGATAATGACTTCTTTTTCAGAGTATTTTGTAAGCATTGGCAGAGATCTGTGTAAGATTCATAGTCTTATGAATATCATCTTCATGAATTCTATCATCATTAGAGAATATCAAGCTTCTGTTTTAAGCATTCAGTAAGATGTCTTATTCAGATAGTCAGGCAAGTTCTAACATAAGATTATAATTGAGATTATCAACTTCATATGTGTAGGCATCTTTATATTAATATTCTCTCACATCTATGTTCAGTTTCATCATGTAATGGGTACAAACATCTTTTGAGTCATCAAATCCTGTGAGAAGTTGAGGTTTTGATAAAGAAATACACTGAAGGTTATAATGTCTTACAACTGAAGATTTTATCATTGTATAGTAGTATAGACTGCTGTCTATCATGGCTTTCATATTATACATGTTATCAATCACAGTAGATACAAGAATCACATTCATTGTTATCTTCTCTTCAAATTGTTGTTGTCTGATCTCTTCAAGCCTCTGTTTATGAATTTGAACAGAAGCTAATCTTTTCTCTGTTTCATCAGAGTATTCTCATAGTTATCTTTCAAATCTTTCTCTAATGTAATGTGGTTGGCGCGGACAGGCGCTGATTCATTCTTTGAATGAGAAGACACTGATCTCAAGTATGAAGACACATAGATTGATTGACAGTTAAAAGCAATGTATTCTGATCAGTTACAGTTGATGCACACTTTATATTGATGTTGATCAGTGACTTCTTCAAAAGTGATCTCAGAGATCTGAAAGCCTGTTCAGACAGCAGAGACCCTTGCTTGTGTATAGACATTTAAGTCTACTCAGTTCATAGCATCTGCATCATTGTTGTTATTCTTCAGCATAGATATATGAGTGACTGAAATATAATATCTTCTATCACTGTTCTGTATACTCTTGAGTTTGATAAGATAATCATTCAATGTCTGAAGCTGTGTGTAGAAGCCTTCATAGATCTGGTCTTTGTCTACACTTACAAGAGCCTGTAAGAGTTTGAAAGTCAATGTCTTCTTGAGCATGCTAATCTTTATTCAATTCTCTCAAGATTGATCACCTGCTTCTAGAATCTTAGTATTGAAGTCAGAGATGAATATTGTAAGAGAAGTGTTTCTCTGTTGAGTGCTCTGTAATTAATCTAATACTTTCTGTTGCATGGCAGTGTCTTGAAACAGAATATCAAGATGTTTGATAATATTATCAGGTGTTTACAACACTAGTTCACATGCTTTCATTCATGAATGAAACTTCTGTTTCATGTGATCCTTCAATTGTTCATTGATATATCAATCTTGATTGATTAGTGAATCAATGATATCTTTATTCATACTCAGTTTTACAAGCACTTTCATTCTTCATAATGAGTAGAGAGTGAGATTGAAAGCATTAAAATATGTGAAAGCATTTAAGTGTTCTTTCAGTGCTTTTGTATTTGATTCTGTAGATGTTGAAATTGTCTGTGCAAGAATTTCTTATTGAGATAATTATTGAATTTCTTTATATTGACATTGTTGAGTTGTATACATATCAGCTATTTATTGTTGTTGTAATTTCAACATTGCTCAGAGTCACTGTGACACTGTATCTATACTTGTATTCAAGAATTCTCTCATACTATTGTTAGACATGATTATATTGATTATTAAATATGTGATATCTGTGAAATTGTAATTATATGAATATCTCATACATCTGAGATGTCAGAACTCTCAGGTCTTTCACTGACATTCTCTTGTAAAATCTTACTCTCTTCATAAGATCTTGTTACAGAGTCAGAGTGACTGATGAGTAAGCTTCTATCTGAGAACTATCTGAGAACTCAGTGTTCACTTAACTCTTTGACTGTTTCTCTATTTCTTATGTGTTGTTTACATGTTCAGATATCTCAGTAAAAAATTATTTCTAATGAGAAGATAATGTATGAATAATCATTTCTAATAAGAAGATGATGAATATTTTTCTAGTATAAGAGGCCTACACTGAATAGATCAGTATAATATTATAGGTCTTATATAACAAAGAGAAAAATGTTAGAGAAGAAAAGAAAGAGAAAGTGCAAGAATCAGCAATCAAAGTAGATATTTATACACATATGTGGTGATGTACACGGTGGAGCTTCAGGGCGGAAGAATATACATGTGTTTGTAGCAGCTGAGAATCAGTGATCAGAACATACATGTTCATAGCAGCTGAGAATCAGCGATCGGGAATGAGGCGGTAGGAATCTATGAAGTGTACAGAATAGTCTATATGATTGATTGAGTGCAGCCCGCCACATATGATAATATAAACTTCAAGAAGACTATATGAGATGAGATAATCAGATATAATGATTTCATAACTACTGTAACTACTACTACTGTGATTATTTCTCTCAATATTTCAGAAACTAATCTAACTCAGATCATGCATGATTTCACAAGACTATTAACACTGTAAGAAATCATTGATGCATCTGATATGACAGATAATAATAATGAGCTTTAGAAGTAAATAATATCATGTCTTATTTCAGATGCTGTTCAAAAGATTTATAATAATGAGATTAAAAGTGTTTTCAGTACTGTAAATGATTTATTATCTCAAATGTCTATTATTAATACACTTTCTGTGCATAGAATGTGTTTTCAGCAGTTGAGTGCTATTTTTGAAAATGAGAACACTATTGCAGAAACTATGAGAGTTCATGAGAAGATATTTAATGATTTTCTTAATTTATCAAGAGATTATACAGCATTTTCAACTCATCTCTTTTCAGTGTATGAAGATGCTTTAATTATAAAACTTATTCAGTCAGTCAAGATAAAGCAGTCAAAATCTACAGATATCTTTGAACAGTGTAACTGACTTTATTCTATTTCTGAATGATTTTATATTCAAATGAATCTACTCTTTATTATTGTCTATACTCATTTTGAAGCTGAAGTCTCTGAGAAGACTTATCACTGTATTCAGTTCAATCTCACTCATTAAAACTGAAATTCTATGACTGTCATCAATCTGAAATATCATCTTCTTAAGCCAGTGATTTCTCAGAGCTTCATATCTCAAAGTCTTACTCTATTTTATACTGCTATGTAATATTAAGATTATTCAGTTAGCAATCTTAAGTGCTCAGAAGATATCAATTCTATTATATAACAGCTTAATTCTTCACAGTATCTTTAGTTTATTGAAGATGTATATATCAAAGTATTTACTCTTAATATCTGAAATGAAATTGACTCTCAAATCTCTCAGCTCACTCAAGATATTGAATTTCATATCATATATTGTCTTCTCTAAGAATATGAATTATTTATTTGAATACACTATACTATTAAGTATGATGATATTGAACTTCTTGAGTACTTTATTTTATCTCTGATTATCTTCTTTCTTGATACTGATCAATATAATTATGTTACTGAGATGCTTCATTATTTTTGAATACTTCAATTCATCAAAATCTCTTCTCTGCATTGAGTGATTATAACTGTAAGTCTTATTAACTGGTCTGAAAAACTCAGCTTCTTCAAAGTAATTGATTTAGATATGAAACATCTCAATGATAGCTGTAAGCTGAAGATGAAATACTATAAAAATTCAATAAAGAATATCTATCTTATATTTGATTAAGTCTGTCTGTCAAATACATGAGTTCATCAGCTACAGTGAATTTTAGAGTCTATCTTTGAGTGTTCACTTATTGAGGAATATATAAGTGCTGTTACTAAGCTTGAGATATTCTCTACTGCTAGAAGTCTGTTAAAGAATAATTATATCTTATCTTGAGATTTACTTTTACTGTCAAAGAAACATATGTTTGACTTCTTGAATATACTTTTGATTGAAGTGAAAGATCTGAAGAAGAAGATTAAACACTTTAATCTAGTATGAATTCAGCAGCAGTTGATTGCAATGAACTTGAATTTGAATGATATGATTATTAATGCTGAAGTTAAGTCTTATTCTGAGAAATTCAATAATAATATAGAGTAAGATTCTATTTTTATTGAAAATATACTATCTTTATCTACTGTAAATAATCTATCTGATACTTTGAAAACAATTCTGAAGAAGAATAACTAAAATTAATGAATATACTGAAGCTTTACTTACTTCATCTTCATTTAATATACAATGTTACATTTTCACTGATAAATATATTAATAATAGAACTTCTGTATTATTCTGTCAACTTGTGAGCTAATTAAATATCAAGATTTAAAATAAATATGACTAACATCTGACAAATTTTATTTTTAAGATATCATTTTTCAATATCAACTAATTTATATTTATAACTAATACTTATAAAGAATGCTTATATAGAATCTTCAATATATTCATTTATACAGATTACTTATTTATTAGAGTTCTACTTAAAATCTTCTTTATAAAGCAGAGTAGTATAAATAAAATAAGAATCTAAACTATCAGAGCACTGCTTCTCAGTGAAGAAGAAGATAATCTCTTTGACAGTAATTAATGTAATTGTATTGATGAGAATGCACTGAGATTCTTAGACTTATATTTAAAGATGCTATACTCACTCTTGTATACAATAACTCAGCAGTGAGAATAAGAATCTCTGAACTTGACTATCTGAGCTCTTTTCTTCTCAGAGTATATTTAACATTTCTCATTATTCTCTTGATAGATAATATATCTATTCTTTTCCAGCAGCTGCTTACTCAGCTCTGTCTTCATTATTCAGTTAATATAATCTCACACTCTCTGCTTCTGCAGAGAGAAGCACTGAAACTTCTTGTAAAAGACTGATTATCATTTTTCTGATTTCTGAGACTGATAGAATGATGAGCTCTTGCTTATCATTCAATTTCAACTCTATCTTGACTGACTTATCAGCTGTGTCTGCTCTCAACAGACATGGCTGATGAATGAAGTGTTGAAAAGAAGAGAAGTGTTATATTCTTTCCCTATCATATATATCTCATTCATATTCATATTGCTTACTTAGTTAGTTCTGACAGAACTTCTTTCTCTGCAAAGAACAGAGAAGAGAAGAAGTCTGAGAAAGAGAAAGAGAAGTGAGAGCAAGAACTGCTATATAATAATATTAGCTTCTTATTCTCTTATCATATTATGCTCATTTAGAGAGAGCTTTTCACATCTATCTGAACAAGTTCAGCTCATCATCTCTGTTCTTCAAAGAAGGAAGAGAAGTCTCAGACACTTTCTCATCCTCACCCTCATGGGCGAGGGCGAGGGTGAGGGTGAGGGCAGAGAGATGAGAGCAGGCATGAGTGCAGGCATGAGGGAGAGGACTAATTGTCAGAGTTAGTATTTCATTTCATTCTCATTATACTTTTCATACTGAATAGACATGTACAGTGAACAACAAACTCTGTCAGAGTGAAGTTATTCACACAGAATAGCTGCAGCAGTAGTAAGTATATTCTTTTCACTGATGAGAAAGCAGAGTGAGTGCATTCACATCAATGTTGCAGGAGAAAGAGATGCCATATTGATTTTTTTGAATCATGAAGAAGAAGAAAAGAAGAAGAGAAGAAGAGAAGAAGAGAAAGAAAGAAAAAAAAGATTCAAAAATATTAGTATAGTGTTATTCATTTCTTCTTCAATATAGTGAATTTATCTTCTCACTCATTAACTAATTTGATAGACTTAGAAGTTCACACAACTTTAAAGAAATTCACAGATGTTTACAAAAGATCAGTGAAGTTAAAAAAAGATCAAAGATCTCATTGCCTTGCAGTATCATTTCCCTCAAAGATCTCATCACCTTGCAGCATCATTTTCCTCGAAGATCTCATCACCTTGTGACTGCGTGATAATCAGTATTTCCTCATTCTCATTCTCTGCTAGTAATGAGAAGCTTTTCATACTCTTCAAGCTATGTACTGTTTTTCTCAATCTCATTGATCTGAAAGTTCACAGAACTTTGAAGAAGTTCACAGATATTTACATGAGATTTCATTGATCTAGAAGTTTGCAGAACTTTGAAGATCATGATAACTTGAATAGCTGGCATCTTCATTCATTTATGAGCTATGATTATTATCTCAACTCAGGTGTCACTTCTTATTGCTTGTTTTACTGTCAGAGACAGAGAGCATGACAATCATGAAATTTAATAATGCTTTTTTGATTGATTCCGTGTCATCTGTGAATGCTATACTTCTTTCCTCATTCAATACAGTTACACTTGAACTGCTTTCAGACTGTGATCTTGAATGTGTGAACTGCTAGAGCAAGATGCTATTTGAAGCTTATTAAGCTTAGAAGAAAATCTTTGACAGTTTTTAAGTCAGTTACATGAGCTATATTCACTTTTTGAAGTGAAGTTCATATCTTTAAGATATCAAGATTTAAGTGAGAAAACAATCTCATTGTTCTGCAGTATCTGAGTTCACACATTGATTATCTTCAAAAGATAGTTTCAGGTTAGAAAGAAGCTGCGCTTTCATGATTATCATAGACTCAGAAACCTTTAAGTTATAGTTATTAAGAACTTTGTCAGTTGTGTGAGCAAGATTGAGTTTTGACTCTTCAACTGCTTTGTAACATTCAATCAGATGTATGACAGCAAATTTGATCATTGATGCAGTTTACAGCTTATTAAGCTTAAAAGAAAATCTTTGATGATCACACAGCAGAATTGAAAGAATAGTATCTTATTAATCATTTAAAATAAAGAAAAAAAGAAAAAGGAAAAGAAAGAAGATATTAAGAGAAAAAAAAATAAAAACAAAAATAAAAATAAAAGTAAAAGTAAAAGTAAAAACAGCAACAGTAACAGAATACAAAGCTACTTCTCAATAATTCTCTCATCAATCTTACAGTCAACAGGATTCACTCAACCGCTCCACCATGAACTCGCTCGATTTTTCGAATAAGAACCCGCCGATAGATCCATCGAAAAGCCCTCGATCATACGAGCATTTTGACCCCATCGCCGACCGCATACCCTGTGTGGTGGTGGAGTTATCCAGCCAAATGTGAACCAGACATTGTTCAAAACTCCTGTGTGGGATTATCCCCCATTCTCCCCTACCACACCACAACCCCGGGCCAAATTGCCATGCAAATTGTAAGGTGAAGAGACCTAGCCATATGCACCAATCTTCTCGATTTTGGAAGATCCCCGATCTGTAGTTGTGGAGATATCTGAGGAGCGTCCTCCGCGAAAACCCTGTCCATCTTTGATGTTCCAAAACACCAACGCCAAGTCCCACCCTCGTACCGCCCTTCCTAATCTGGCCCATCCCTGGCAGAAAAATACAAAAAGATACCTCAGCGATAATATCAAGCACATAATCAATGGCCACTTCTGAAGTGCAACCTCCGCGGTCTGTCTTCAGTGTATCTAGACATCAACACCAAGTCTCACCCTCATACCACCCCTCTCAATCTGGCCCATCCCCGGCAGAAAAGTACAAAAAGATACCTCAGCAACTGTATTTGATACATAATCGGCAGACACAACAACTATAAAATCAGTATACCCCAAGGTCTGACTGAGCCTTTGATCCCTGCACAGTGAGATATATTAAATCTAGTTTTAATATCTCAATATTCAATAGATTCTGCAAGGGATTGAGAACAGCAACACTAGGTTTCTATTGAATTTGAGAATTAACTCTATATTGATATAATCATTGACAAAGTCTTCTATTTTGAGATATAAATAATCAGTTTCTCTACATTTCACTGACAATATTTATATTATTATATAGAAACAGACTTATATTCTCTATAATATCAAGACTCTGAAGAGAGAAAGTCTTGATAGAGAGTATACAGTAGTGTATATCTTAGCAGTTTCTATCTCATTCTTCTGCAGCAGTTAATGCAAAAAAAAAAAAAAGATCTTAGAAATAGTTTTTTACTTCTCTTGAAAAAGTAAGGTATTTTTCTCTGAGTTTTACACAATATTCTTATAAAGAATTAAAAACAGAGCTGTTTTCTGTCATAATTTTATATTCTTTTAAGTAAGAATTACTTTTTCAGTAGCTGAAGAGCTTTCATTAATACTTAATTCTTTTTTATACTCTTTATTAACTGATTTGAGTTGCACACTTGTTGTGTGAGAAGAATTGAATGATTTAGAATAAAATTGAATAGTTTTAATCAATTTCTCTGCAAAAAATTGATTTATTTTTTATCAGTTTTTCTCTTAAAAACTGTTATATCATCTGATTTATTATCAATTGATATTATACTTTTCCTCACTATATCTCAAGAAAGAGATTGTAAAGATTTTATTGATTTATCTTAAAAATCAATTTTAGTTTATTAGATTGTCTTCAAAAATCTAACCTAGTTACTGAACTGATGTGAAAAAAATCAGGTGTTTTATATATAAAAGTCTTTTATTCTTCTTTTGAAACAGTCTGACCAACTTTTCAATTCAAAAGAGTTTAATAAATATTTCATTTGAAACAGTCTGATCAACTTTTCATTGAGTAAGAATAATGAGTTCAAAAGTACACTCAGTTGATGTGAAAAAAGATGCTTTTTCAAATGCTATTCCTGAGATTGAAATTCTGAAGAGAAGAAAGAAAGAAGAAATAGAGAAACAACAAGTTCTTGAAATACAGAAACTTGAAAAAGTAAGTAAAATTCTTGAAAAGCAGTGTCTGAGTGAGATGAATGAAGAAGTTCTGTTAATTCTTCATGCTCAGACTAGACAACTACAGAAGATGATCAAGTTCAAACTTGGAATTTCAAACACAGTTCAAAAAACATTGAAAATTCCTAGTACAATCACTGACTTCTCATCTTGCTCTTCTTCCTTCTTTTCTACTTCTTCTTCTTCTTCTTTGAATCAGAAGAAAACATATGCTCAAGCAGCTGAATCTGCTGTCTCTAAATCTGCTATCTCAAAACATGCTTAAAATCCTGAGAAAACTGAGAAGAATAATGCTCATACTTCTATTGATAGAAAAGTGAAGAAAAAAATACAAAAGAAGAAAAACTTCCAAATCTCCAGAAATAGAAGACTTATTCTCAAAGTCTCAAACCAGGACATCTTGCAAAGAAACAAGCTAAACTCAAATCTCATTTTCAGAATTAGAAATGAAATTAATCAGCAGTTCTTTTCTCAGTTAATGACTGATATTAAAGTTCAAAAACCAGTTATAGCTTCAATTGAGCCATTCTTCTTTGAAAACTCTATCATTCTGACTACAATGTCTGAATTCAGTGCAGAATTCCTTATTCAGAATAAGAATCTCTGAAAATCAGCAGTAGAATCTTTGTTAAACACAACAATTCTATCTGAGAGAGATGAAAAGTGAGACAAATTCATTCTTCATGATATTCCAGTTGAAATTTTTGACTGTGAAGAAGGAATGCTACTTCTCAAAAATGAATTAGAAGAATACAACTCTATTCAACTGAGAAAAGAGCCTGTATGACTAAATTCAATTGAGTTCAGATAAAGTAGAAGAAATGCCTCTGTTCTAGTATATACAAAAACACTTGAACAGTCAAAGATCTCTGAAGTAAGAGTAGCAGGTTTGAAAATGAGAGTTCATGAATACAAAGACTTAAGAATGAATCTCAAAGCTCAAACACAGTGTTCAAACTGTCAAAGATATGAATACTTTACAATCTTCTGTTTCAGAGACTCAAAATGTGCATTCTGTATCAGAGATCAAAAAACTAGTGAGCATAAATGTGAAACATGCTCAAAAAGAGATGAAATATATCAACACACTCTGCTTAAATGCTCTAATTGCAAAGAAAAACATGCATCTAGCTCAAAAGAATGTATGTTTGCTCCAAGAACTCAAAAGAACTGGAGAAAAGATGAAGCTCAAAGCAAATCTAGAACTGAAGAGAATAGTCAAGCCAGTAAACTCACAACTGCAAGCTCAAAAAGAAGGAACTCTTAACTATCTAAATCTTCAAACTTCAATTCTTCAGCTAAATGTAAACAGAATTTGAATTCTCAAACTTCTGTTAAGATTAGAGAATTGAGAAATGACTCTGATAATAAACTAGACATAATGTAAGCAGTTGAGATTCCCACTTTTCAGAATAGTTATAATCTACTATCTGATGATAGTGATTAGATTCTACTCTACTCTCTTTTAGTATGAATATACAACAAAAACAACAAAAAAAGTTTAAAAACTCTTCAAAAATTACATTTATTCAAAATAATGTGAATAGAAACTCAAATTGCATTTATTCTTATCTTCAAATTACATTTGAATAAAAAGTTGATTTTATACTGCTTCAGGAGCCGAATTTTGATACTGAGTAAAAATATGTTATTTCTCATTCAAGCTACTACTGCTTTTTACCTCAAAAGTCTGAGATAAAGTCAAGAGTAGTAATCTATGAAAGAAAGAGATCAAGATATCAATTTAATCTAAGATTTAATATTATATCTGACTCTGATATTCTGGTGAGTGATATTATAGATAAAGAGAATGAGTTTAATACTATACAGCTCATAAATATCTATAATGAAAAGTCATTGAAGAAAAATAATAACATCTGAACAATTAATAGAGGATTTCTGAACATAACTTCATCAAGAAACTCTATAATTGCAGGAGATTTCAATGCACATCATCCCTGATGAAATTCAGAATGCAAAAGAGCAGTAAGAGCTGATAACCTGATTGAATGAATCTTTGAGCATTCAATAGATTTAGTTAACAAGTCTGATCAACAAACATTCTTTAGAAAAGATATGAAACAGAAATCTATTATAGATCTAACCTTCATATCATAAAATCTAATAGAAAAAAGACTTGTAAACTGATTTATTGATTCAAATGAGACATCAGAATCAGGTTATGAGATTATTCAATTTGATATTGAACTGAGTGAGGAATAAATGAGTGAAAATCCTCTTCTCTCTAATCAGTTTAACTTTGAAAAAGCTGACTGAAAGGCAGTTGAAGAAAGTATAAAACTGTTAAAATCTGAAAGACAGAGTGAGCTGTATTGAAATCCTGGTCAAGATATCTCAAATGAAATGCTTGAGAATAGAGTGAAGCTCATTACATCTATTATTCTAGCAAGTGTTAAAGATAATATTTCAAAGAGAAAGTCTTCTGAGTATTCAAAATCTTGATAAAATGAGAATATCACATCTAAAAGGAAACAATTGGCTACTGCTAGAAGAGATTGAAAGAATGATATAATTTCTGATAAAGAGTTCAAAGCTGTCAGAAATGAATATTTTTCAGATATTAAAAAAGCTAAAACAGACTGCTGGAATAAATTTCTTGAAGAAGCATAAGAAAAAGAAGTTTTTAAAGCTTTTAACTATACTAAAACAAGAAGTGTAGCAAAACTTCCAATCTTAGAATATGAGTTTCAGAATGAATCATATACAGCAAACTCTTTTGAGAAAAAATGTCAAGCTTTTATAAGAACTTCCTTTCAAAACTCATCAGATTCAGATTCAGAGAAAGAGAATATGTCACTTCTCAACTATATTAATGAAAATGACTGGAAATGACCTGATCTTACTCAAGATGAATTAGAGTCAGCTATCTTCTTAAGTTCAGTTAAGACTGCTGCAGGGCCTGATTCAATTAATCACTTGATTATTCAAAATACATACTTCTACTTAAAGAATGAATATTTTCAGCTCTTCTTCAATCTCTTGAAAAATGGATATCATTCTGAATGCTGGAGAGAAGCCACTGAAGTGATTCTTGCAAAACCTAATAGAAAAACTTCAATTCTCAAGTCATATAGAGTAATATCTCTTTTGAACTGCCTAGAAAAGGTTTTAGAAAAGATAATAGCTACTCAACTATCTTTTATAAGCTCTATCAGTAATTCTCTTTTATTCAGTGAATAAATGAAAGATAGAAAACAGTGTTCTGCAATTGACACTGTTCTCTCAGTTGTTCATAATATTCAAATAGCAAAGCATGAAGATCTGGTCTCAACTGCAGTTTTTATTGATATAAAAGAAGCATTTGATCATGTTTCAAAGTCAAAGTTAATTCAGACATTGAAGATGTTAAAACTGTCACTTTCTCTAATAAGATGAGTTAACTGTTTTATATCTAAAAGAATTATACAACTTTTCTTTGATAGAATGAAACAAGACAAGACTGAGATAAAAATAGAAGTATCATAAGAATCTTCAATCTCACTTATTTTATTTGCAATATACACTGCATATCTATTCAAAAATAGAAATATGAGAATAGTGTGATCTCTGAGTTATGTGAATGATATTGATCTAGTCTACAGCTCAAAAACTATCAAAGAGAATTTGAAAGTGATTGAAGAAGCTGCAAAGGAAATCTTTGTTAGAGCAGATATCAATCAAATTCAATTTAATATGAATAAAACTGAGTTAATTCATTTCTTTTCTAGATTCAATGAGAAAGAACTATCTCTAACTCTTTTAAATAGAGAGATTAAACCCAGTGTAAATGTCAAATGATTAGAAGTATAGTTAAACTTCAAGTTGAATTTTAAATATCACATTCAACAAAGAACTGTCAAGGTAGAAAGACTATTGAACAATATAATCAGACTATCAAATACAGAGAGAGGTCTATTCTTCCAGGCTATGAGACAGTTATATATAGCCTGTATTATATCAGTAGCTGATTATGAAGTTCAAGTTTGATGAAATAATCAAGAGAATTTCACTGAACTCTTTCAAAGTCTGCAAAACAGAGCCTTGAGAAGAATTCTGAGAGCATTTAAATCATCTTCTATTAAAGCAATGAAAATTGAAGCTTCAATTCCTCCTTCTACTATTAGATTTGAAAAGGCCTGTATGAACTATGCTCTGAGAGTTATAAAGATGAGCTCAAATCATATAATCAGAGAAAGAGTCTCTTCTTCATTTTCATCAATTAACTCTGGAAATGAACTGAATTGAAATAGATTTCTTGATTGAAATGAAAATAATTCTTCAAAGAAAATGCCTTCTCAACTGTACAGACTATGCTCTCTGATTAAAAATCAATTTTCTTCTTTAAATGTTGAAAAAGTTGATCATGAGAAGTTATCTCTCTGGAGAGAAAAGCTTGAATCTCTTATAGACTTACAAGTAAGTGAACTATCAAAAGAGAAAGAATATAAACAGCATTTGAAGAGAATTTCTACAATCAATATAAAAGACTCTATTCTGATTTATTCAGATGGCTCAAAAAATGAGAATTTGAATAGATTAGGTGCAGGCATTGCTTATACTGAAGATAATATCAATTTTATCTCAGATTTCTGAAATCTAGGCTGTGAATCTGAAGTCTTTGATGCTGAACTATTTGCAATAGTGAAAGCTTTCAAACTCATAGAAATAAAATCTCATAAAAGAGGAAATAGTTTGAAAGAGGCATGAATATTCTCTGATAGTCAAGCTGCTTTAAAAAGACTTAGAAATAGTCAGATTCATAATAATCAAATAAATCTTGAACTGATCTTAAACTCTGTTTTGAAAATTCAAAAGAGAAGAATATCAAAGCTGATAATTCATCTGCACTGAGTTCCTGCTCATATGAATATTCATGGCAATGAATTGGCTGATTCAGCTGTAAAAAAGAGTGCAGAATTAAGCAGATCTATTCAAAAAATTATGTCCTGATCTTTTATAAAGAGAAAAATAAAAGAATCTTGTTTAGACAAGTGAAATGAAAGCTGGCAGAAACAAAAGAAGAGTATACATTATTCAAGATTTGAAACAAAACTCAAGTGAAAATCTTGTTCAATTAAATATAAAAAGAAAATATTCTCATCTATAATACAGCTGAAACTAGAACATGGCTATTTCAAATCTTATATACAAAGATTTGATGATAGATTTGACTCAATAGAATGCTCATTCTGCAATGCAAATGAGAATTCTGAGCATATTGTAATGCACTGTGCATTATACAATAGTCTCAGAGCCAGATTGAAAGAGAAGTATGATCTAAATCAATTAAATATGAGATTCTTATTCTCAACTGAGACAGGAATTAAATACTTAATAGACTTTCTATCAGAAACTCAAGCAGCTACAAGAAAATGACTAAATTCAGAATTATCTGAATATGAAGAGAAGGAAATCAATCAGATATAGTCTGTTAAAACAGCTATATACTATCTTTTAATAATTTGTTTTGTTACAGTCTCTCTTTACTTTATCTTTTCCTTTCAATTCCTTTCTATCTATCTATTTAATGTGTCTATCTTTAAGACTGTGTTCTCTTTCTCTTTTCCTTTATCATGATATTGTCAAATGGTTTCAAAGTATCAGAAGATGTTAAAACACTGCAATTTATAAACAGTTTTTGTATTCTGGGCTGGAATTTTCTGATTTTGCATATCTGAAATTGATGAATGTATAATAGTTAACTTTACAGACATAGGAAAAACCCTGAGAACT
This sequence comes from Blastomyces gilchristii SLH14081, assembly GCF_000003855.2. Lineage (NCBI taxonomy): Eukaryota > Fungi > Ascomycota > Eurotiomycetes > Onygenales > Ajellomycetaceae > Blastomyces > Blastomyces gilchristii. The sequence continues at coordinate 5,179,358 of NW_003101681.1, read as the reverse complement.
AAAAGTTCTCAGGTAGATGTCATAGTCTCTGACTGCATACATCTATAATTGAAGAATAATAATAATAATAATAATAATAACAGGATTCACTGAGTATAAAGGAAAACTCATTGACAACTTCTCATTGAAAAAACAGCTTGTATTATGTAAGTCAACATTGTGATTCACACTGATAATAACCTGAGAACCTTCTTCAACAAATGATTTCAGTGTATAATTATGATAGAACCTGATCAATCAGTTGTTTATCATCAGCATACTCTGCAACTTCTTCATGACATGGTAATAATCATCATCATCTTCTTACTTATGACACATCACCTTCTGCAATCTTCTAATATAGTATTTTATGATGATATAAGACTCTCTGAGAATCTATAATAATATCTGTTAACATCTAAGCTTTCTCTAGAAATATAGTGAACATACAGCACAGTATATTAAATCATGAAAATGATAATTATTGCATGTCTTTCTAACATCAGAAATAATACATTTACACAACAGCTCAAATTCAGTTACATGAAGGCAGCATGCACAGATCTCCTCAGGCTTTATTACATAGTGAGTGTCATAATAAGCTTTGAGAATGACAAACTTGAGCTTGTGAGTAGACATTGTTATTTGACTAAACTGTTTAGTTAGAGGTTGGTTTATACATCATCTATGATTAAGATTTAACTTACTTTTATTGTATTGAAGGACAGGTGAGTGGGTGAAGCAGCAGAGGCAGCAGCAGGGGCAGCAGCAGGTGATGTGACAGGGGGATTTTCACGTTGATAAGTAGGTTGTTACTGATTAAAAGAAAGATGAAGAAAATGAAGTAAGAAGCTTATATTTATACTTACAATATGAGTAAATAATACATGAGTAAGTTAATAATGTCTAGATAAGTATATTTCTATTCACTTCTATAACTCTACAATTCATGATTGATTCAGAAGTTAGCAGAAGTTGTTAGAAATTGCAAGAAGTTTACAGAAGATTTATTATAGAAGATATCTAACTACTTGATAGTGTCATTTTCTATAGAGAAGTTGTCTCTTTCTCTGTGAGAAGGAGTTTAAACACAGTCAAAATGAGATATCTTTATGAATATAATATCTGTGTTTGCATCTCATTCATCAAATAATGTTCATTTGCAGAGGGTTTGAATATCAATACTATTATTATTACTTTGCTGCTTGAATGAAGTGTGAACTTGAGCAGTTGTAGATATGTGAACTTATGAACTTGAAGAAGGATGAACTCAGAGACTTGAAGAAGAAGTGAACTGCAGAGTAGTGAAAGCACTGACAATAGATATGACTAGAGCAGCAGAGGCTTCAGCAGCAGCAACAGCAGCTGAAAGAGCTGTAGAGATCTCAGTGAAAATCTCATTAAGTTGCTGTGCTCTTTTTACTGTGTGTTGAGTATAGACTGGCCGCCAGGACCATGAATTTCATGTTTGATCTCATTTGATCTAGTTTCATACATTTCTTGGCGTGAATCCTGCTGGGACTGGCTATCAAAAAAACATGTAAAGTGACTATATATCAGATCTTAAAATGGAACCATGACTTGAAAAAAATGAGAAAGTGGTCTCATTTGATCTCATTTAGTCTCATTCTTGGCATAAAGTTACTATTTTTAGACATTTTAAGGTTTTTTTTAGACTATTTTTAATTTTTTAAAAAGTAACACTTTTTGATAACACTTAAATGAGATTTAAAGTCATTTAAAGCAATAAAAATAATTTAAATTGAGAAGTGGAAATCATGGTTCCATTTGGAAAATGTGACAAGAGTAGACAGTAAGTTTCACTGAGACAGTATGAGACTACTATCTAATGTTAAAACCGTGTAATGGGATCAGTCGAATTGGTAATGAAACTATCAAAAAATCTGGTCCTGGTCCCAGACACGGTCACACGGTCAGTCTAGTTGAGTAGTCATTCAGGCCAGATTATTATCTTTCATATGTCATACAGCTATGAGCTGCTGAGCTGCTGTTATTTCACTGATTGAATTACTACTTGATATTTCAGTAGGTACTGCAATCTCTGCTGCTCTCTCTCTGTTTCTGATTGTCTGATATTGACATCTTTCTATGAGAATAGCTTCATACACTTTATTTACAGCTGCAATTTGACTCAACAGAAAGCTGTGAAGCTGATCTTCAAATTCATCTCAATAGCTTCAAGTCTGAAGAAGATTGACAGCATCATACAATTCATTTCAATTGAATTCAAAGATAGATATCTTCTGATGAAAAAGAGCAGCTATCTGTCACTAATATTGAGTAGACATAAATTGTAAAGCTGATACTGAAAAGTCTTGATTATGATGATACTGTTTCTTCACATATTTGATACATCAGTTCTTAAGTTCTGACAGCAGAATAGCACTGTAACTATTGCCTTGAGATGCCTTGATAATGTTTGTAGTGAGTGACTGTTTAAATACAGATATGCAGCTTGAATTGCATCTGCTGCAGCATTTCTTCACAGAAGTGTTCATTCTATTCATATTAAATGAGAGTTGATTCTTCTCAAGATAGATCAGAAGGGCTTTTCAGTAACATGAGTCATTGATGATTCTCTTTCAGTTGATGAAGAGATTAACTTATCTTTGTATTTCATTCTCTATTCATGTCTTCACAGTGATTATTTTACATTGACTTTGACTCTGACTTGTCATATTTGATGCAATACTTTCAGCATCAGATATGTTCTTCAAGTTCATGAACTGTGATAGCTGACTGGCCTGATATCAAGTTCTTTGCTGAGATCTTTGTTTTGCTGATAGTTGAGAAGATTGAACAGCTTTCTTTTCATAATCTTCAGAGTCAAATGCTCAGTAGAGAAGAAGAATTAAGACATGGCTTTTTCAACCTGATCTGTGATCTTCTCACTCACATCATTGTTAAACATTCATGATATTATCTCTCTTAATAGGAAATTCTCATACAACAGTATGCTTGATATCTGAAATATTTATACTTATACTCAGTGAGATTGTTATCATCATGATTTGTATTTTTAATGTTGATTTCATGAACTTCTCAAAGTGAATATTCTGATTCACTTCAGACACTTGAGATGTGAAATACTGAATGATATTATTGATGAAAGAGATGTCAGTATTATTAACATTCTGTCTGTTATTCTGACAGATCTGAAGAAGTATTAATCAGAAATATTACACTGCTTATTGAATTTTAACATGACTATCAATAAAGATAATAATCTTTAAAATATATTGAGATATGATCTTTTCATCTGTATCAATGACCTTGTTTAATAAAAAATATAACATATCATAGAATACAAGTTTATCACATGAAATTGAATATATACTGATAAAGATATCAGAACAGTTAATAGAAGTTCAAATAATCTGAGTCTGTTATAAGTTTATATCAATAAAATGAAATTCAGTCTCTTGAAGAATGATATTCTCAGCTTTACTACTGAGAATTGCAGAATAGTCAAATCAGACAATATTCTTATAAAGAAGCAATCTCAGATGCCTCAGCCTGATAAACTGACTACAGAATTGACTTCACTGTGTGATAAGATAACACTCATTGATAGCTACAAGCTCAATCTTTTCTTATAAAGTAGAGTCTTGAAGAACATGCTGAAATTACTTATAAAGAGCTTGCTCTGAACTGAGCAGTATATGTATATACTCACTCTATTAAATATGTTTGAGTAAGTCTTCTTATCTCTGAAGATTATCAGCACTGATCAGATAAGAATTAACACTGAGAAACTATGCTATATCTCTTATTTACTGATTATCAAGCTTGTTTAGAGAAATCAGTTGAATAATTATCTTTTCTGTCAGAATTATATAGAATTGAAGAATAAGACTCTTTTCATAGCTAGTTCTGATAATGAATAAAGTGTCACTATATTCATATATCATGTACTGAAGTATATGAACTTATTCTATACATAACTGAAGAGTACACTCAGAATCTGAATATAAGTCTTGAAGTATTTATTAAAGATAATACTGAATAACATTCTGTTACTTATTAATACTATCTGATTCAGTATAGCTTATAATAAGTTGTGATATATCTTCAATATTTATTGAAAGTATTTACTTTAATAATGACTTTTGAAGCTGCTGTTGTAGCTGACTTGCACATTTTCTTTAATTTCTCTTAATTATATTTAATATAGTTGATGAAATGTTGTCTGACTCAGCTGTCAAAAAGAAGTATTATATGATTGATTCAGAAGTTATCAGAAGATCTCAGAAGTTATCAGAAGTTATCACAAGTTAATGTACTGTGTGAGATTGTCAAGAGTTCAGAAGTTATCAGAAGTTATCAGAAGTTGCTGAAAAATATATTTAATACTTTAACTATAGTCTCTGATGACTGAATAGATGTTTTAATAGCAAGATCAAGATATTGAATGACTAGATATGATCATAATTGAAAAATTAGTAAATTATTTCTGTGTTTAAAATCATAGTAGCAGTTTTCAATATGACACTTCATACTCAGAATATATGTATTTTCAGATAAAAATTACATTAATTAACAGAAAATTGAAAAATTAATTCTTCAAGATAATAGAGAAATAATCTATAAGTGATATTATACAGTGATTCTATCTTAAATATTATGATTGAAGTAAATTGTTCCTGTATTACTTATAAATAGAAATCATTTTTTCTCAGATGCTTTATGAAGAGTTTACTGAGAATGTCTTATTTAGGTTTAGTGTAAGCCCTGTAACAGTTGATTGACTCAGATGTTAGCAGGACTTGGCAGAAAGTAGCAGTAGTTCAGATTGAGTTAGCTCAGAGTGAAGTGACTGAGTTTACTGAGATAACAATCTGAAGAGGTTATTGAGAGTGTCACATAATACCCAGATATATAGAAGGTGATTAGATTGTGTAATTAATCTATATAGCTAGCAAGCTCTACTAATAAGTAGATTGAGTACATGACTAGAGTAGATGTAGTAATCACTAATAAGATACAATGACAGAAAAGATTTACTGCTCAATGTTTCTTCAAATTTTTATTTTTGTTTCTGTGCTGAATAATACATATCAGATTTGACATCATAGTAAGTCAGTGTAATATTCAATATCTATATTTATTCCAGTCACTAACTAATATCAGAATAATTCTAATAACACAAGTTTTCACACTGCTATTACTACAAGTAAAGCCTGGATGACTGCCTGCAAGTCTGCTGTTATTCCCTTGTTCACTGATTTTGAGATAAAAAGAGAAGAGGCTTGAAATAAGAGTAAGCCTGTTGTCAACTCTCTTTCAAAACCTCAGAGAAGTGTAGTCACAGCCTTTCTACCAACTTATGCTTGCTATATTCTAATACAAGCTGTGATTAATAATTACCCACAAATGGTGAGTCCTGTTCATTATGGATTATAGCACACTGACTAATGTCTATGTCAGGCCACATCTTTCACAGCTCATCAACTAAAAATGATATCAAAATACAGACTGAGAGGACTTGTGTTTTTGCCAGAAAAGACAGATATTGAAAATACATTCACAATTGTGATATCTCTTTATGTATCTGACATGGTAAAAGTTGAAGGGTAAGTGATAGATACAGACTATATCTATCATATTTTGAGTAACTGTTTTGTTGAGATTCCGGATGACAGCAAGCTTACAGTGTTGATCATGAATGAGATTGTATGAGTAACTCATGAATTACCATCTTGCATTGTAGAAATTGTATTAAGTTAAGAAACTTTTTTTTATTAAATCAAACATAAGTTTTGAATTACACTGTACTGTTCAAAGTATAGAGATTCATGCCTTGAGATGTGAATTGCTGCATTTCATAGTTTGCACTGTCAAAATTTTCAAAGCCTGATATGAGAGTAACTGCATTCTAAGATGCAAACAGCTGCATTTCATGGTTGACATTGTCAAGGTCATTGAAGTCTGAACTGTGAGGAATAACCTGACAGGCAAAGGCTTTCATTGCACTATCAAAGCAGTTGAAGTCTAAATTGTGAGGAACAGCCTGAGATGCAAATTCTTGTCTCACATTATTCAAATCAAAGCCACCAGACTTAGAGTTTGAAGAGAGCAGAAATCTCAGGAATAATGAATTACTGCACTCTTCAGACTGTCACTGACATCTCTGCTCACTTTCAGTAATATTTGATCATACTATCAGCACTGAATTCACTGGCTGAAATACAATGCTTCAAGACAATATACTTTATATATCTGTATTCTCTGATTGAACATTTTGATACAGTTCATTGGCTGTAGATTTTCCTTGCAATGTACTTTGAGAATAATTTCCAGAAGGTATCAGCTGCTTAATATTTATATTGTATAATTCAGAATTATTATCTCTGTGCTCTGGATTCCCTGCTTCTTCAGAATGAGATAGATTGGTTGCAGCATTTGTCAGAGAATCCAGTTCACTATACTGGCACATTTGATATTGAGGCAGAATTTCATCAGTGTCATACAGAGCTGTTGAATCTGAATAGTGCATTTCAGAGAGATGAAGATTAGATACTGATGAGTTTTCAGAATCTTGCATATCATTGAGTTTTCTGGCAGAGCTTTCCCCAGAGAATAGCAGTTCAATTTCTTTAGTGATACAGCATTGTGAAACCAAATGACAGTGTCTGGCTGTATAGAAGAATAAGCAGGATTGAGGACTTTCAGAGTAACATCACTTATTTTGCCTGTGTTCTACATAATAGTGTGAGTAAAGAGCATTCTCTTGAAACAGTTGATTCTCATCATTGTATATTGATTGGCTCAACTCAACTCAACATGAAGCTTTTTTAAGAGTATCAAGTATGTTTTCTTAACCTTTGAGAAGAGAGGAAAAGTTATGAATATCTAGATAAGTCAGAGCATCAAAGAATTCATATGCAAAGAATATTGCTATCTCTATTTTAGAGATATCACATACATTCTCAACTGTCAGTTGTTTAGTTCCACACTTGAGTGTGATGTAAGCAGTTTCAGTGTCAATGAACCAGACCACACATTCCATATAATGTCTAAAGTTCTCATTCTTATTCCTAGCTGATGACAGTATTCTGAATACATCATCTAACCTTGTGCTTTCTGCTTGTTGCAGGTTGCTTTTTCATTGATGGAAATCAAGTGCTAGAAATCACTGAGCAAGACACTGAATAAATCTTTTCTTAGACTCTGATGTGTTCTTTCCAGTAATGCTTTTTATATGGTCAAGATGACAGTCTTCACTCTGTAAATTCTCAAAGAATCCTTCAACTATGTCATATAAACTGTGTTTTAAAAATTGACAGATGTTGTTGAGATTTTCTTTTATCTTCTGCAAAAGACACTGAGCCCGAGACAAGGGAGAGGAATTGAGATTGAATGAACATGACTCTGAAAGTACAACATTCATTGTAGATTGCATCTCATCTTCAGGAACTGAATTCTCCCTTTCAGAAGTGGAATTTGAAGCAGTGAATTGCTGAACTGATCCAGGGTCATCAGAAATGAAACAGATCAAACCCTCTTCATAAGCATTGTCTAGAGTGTCAGTGATTTGCTGAAGCAATTCATTGTTGATAGAAGTAGGAGAAGTGTGGAAGGAGTGAGTAGCAGTGTGCATCTGCTGATATGATACACTGAAAGAGTATTGAATAACTGTTACTTCAACTCATTCTGCAATTATCTCAAGAGCAAAAATTACATTCATGCAATGAATTCTTAGCAAGTCTGAAGATACTCACAGTAAGGCTTTCAAAATTGACAGTACTTCTGATTCAAGTGTCATCTTGAGCTGTTGAACTCAAGAAAAGGAGAAGAACAAAGCTTCAGCAAGAATTTGACAAGACAAAATGAGCTAGATGAGATTAGCAGCAACATGAATATTGATAGTATTGTTTGCTGCCAGTGATCATTGTTTCATTGATAGTTCATTGATAAGCCTGTCAACAAACTCTTGTTTTTATTGATAGTTCACTGGCCAGTCTCTCAACCAACTCATCAGCTGGCGGAGCAGCCAGTGAACAGTGGGACAGATAGAGCTTACTGATCTGTATAATAGTGCCTGTTGAATCACCTGCACTGGTGAAGGAAACTCACTAACCTCTCTATTGACTAAATTTCTAAAAGTGCAGAGATTATTGTTTTATGGCTCTTCTAAGTTAATATATCACAGACAAGTCATTTCTGGCTCATTCTGAGAGAACAACTACTGATGTTATATTAAAGTTGCTTTAATCTCTACAGCATCACTTTACTCAGTTTCACCTCATCAACACTGCATACTGTGAAATGAACTTTCTTCTCAAGCAGCAGTGCTGTGATGGCCTAGACTTCAGATAAGAGTGATATTGAGCCTGAAAATGAGCCTTTTTGAACTTTCTTTTTCAATATTGATAGTAACATGTAGCTCTCAGCTGGTCTAATATTTTAGTCAACAGAAATCTGAAGCTCTGTTATTCAGCAGCCTAGAACATCACCAGCATCTGTTTGTCTTCACTGAATCATCAGACTGAGGTGATGAAGATTGTGATCTCTGACAGCTGTGTTTTTCTAATTGATGCATCTTATTCACTCACTTATTATCTTGTTTAAATACTGGCTGATTATTCATACTTGAATACTTTGATCTCACATCTGCATTCATTTGCAGTTTTGGCATCAGTGTCTTACTGTGACTGAACATCTTAGTCATCATAATTTTTACCCATGTATGTACTGAGAGAGATAATTATAAGCTTTCAGAAGTAGACAGTCAATGCTGCTTTCTTCAACTTTAAAGAGAAAGATATTCTCTTCTTCAACAATGATTTTTATGTCTGAATTAAATATCTTTTAGTTGTCTTATACTTATCAGATATCATCAATAACTAGATTTTACAGAATATCAGAATGAAAATCATTCATTGTAAGAACATTATCTGAGTCATGACAGCTCAGGCTGAAAGATTTGATGCCATGTGCATCATATTAGCAAAAGTCTCAGATCTTGTAAAGAGTCAAGCTGAACAAATCACTCAGTAGACTCAAAAGTTGATCAATGCTGTAACAAAGATTCAACAAGATACACAGACTGCAGCAAATGTGTGTCAAGATTATCTTCATAAGCTTAGTATGTGAGGAAATGCAATGAAGAAGAAGATCTTAAAAAATAATAAGCTGAATATATTATGAACTGTAAAGACAAACTTCAGACTAGTGTTTAAGCTGTCAAAACACTTGAAATACTGCAGTAAAAGAATAAAATATGCAATGAAATTCAATACTGTGAGAATTAAAACAGTTCATGAGCTCTGTGAAAGTTATTCTGATGCTGTTATCACTTTATTAACAAGCTATTCTGTCAAAGTGTGAACAGAATCAAGTGTGAAAGTATTTAACAGTCTGATAAAGATGTTAAAGAAGAATGTGAAGAAAGAAGTAGAGATGAATTAATCACATGAGATTTTGAATATCATGAATACACTCAAAGAAGAGAGGCTGATATGTAGCAAGTTTAAGATTCTTCATGACATATGTTCATCCTCATTTCTCAATATTTTCTTCACTAACAGAGTACTCAGACAAAATCTCTCAGTGTTAAGAGATTAATCTCTCTTCTATCTTCTTAACTACTCTGCAGAATGAATACTCACCTACAATAAGTGAGTCAACATTTTATCCAGTATATGAGCATACCAGCTTATCAGTGAATCAGCTGCTGAACCTACAGTAAATAGAATCAACAGCACCAGTCTTCTATCAGTATATAACAATCATCATTTTCTCATTTTAGAAGGCATGACTAATCAATGAATAGAGCACAACAGCTCACCTAAAAATTACAATTTTAAATCATCAACTTGCCTCAGCACTGAATGAGATCAACTTGATACTTATTATAATATAATTTATTCTTCAAAAAGACACAAGTCTGAAGATTCACAATCATCATTCTGAGAGAGTAGAGATAAGAAAATGTCTTTTAAAATATTCATGTATCACAATCAATAATTCATCAATAGAGACTGAACTTATGTACACAAACATCTTCATCATTAATATATTGTAACTAGCTGAATCATTCAGAACAATGCTTCAGAATAGAGAAAGAAGTCAAAACATCATATCTGATAGCATTGTTTCTGAAGAATAATGATAACACTCAGAATACAATGAAATCAGTATAATATTCCCAAGACTCAATCACTCTAATTCAATCTCAATCACTGAACTTTCACTCTCTGTCTTATCTGCTCAGAAACTAAGATATTTAGTGATCTATACACACTCTTTTCTCATACACTGTGCAAATTTTACTACTGAGAAGATAACAGTTTATAGTTACAATAATTATCTCTATATCAATTTTCCCTAATTATTCTAGTTTCAATTGTGTTTGAGTTGTCCTCTTTGCATGATTTCTTATCTTTTACTATCTTCTCTATCTAATACAGAGCTCTGTTTGATTTTATATTATACATGAGTTATTTGTTTCTGATTGATAATTTCTCTCTATATACTACATATTAAAGAAAAACCAACTTTTTCATGCAAAAAACACTGTAATGTGACATCACATGTATCTCATCAAAAATCCATGAATATGTAGTAGTACCTGCTCAGTGGCATTGTTCTAGCAATTGCTTCTATCACTCTTATCTCTTCTATCATCATCATCATCTCTAACACCCTGCAGCACCTTCTATCACTTCTACTCTCATCTTATCACTCACTCTCTTACCACTCCTACCACCTCTATCACCCCCTTACCACCTCTATCACCTCTATCCCCTCTATCACCACTACTGCCTCTACCGCCCCGCAGCCCCTTCTATCACTTTCACTTCATATCTCTACTCTCATCTTATCACTCACTCTCTTACCATCTCTATCATTCCTTTCACTTCTACCCCCTCTTTACCACCTCTACAACCTCTATCACCTCTACCACCTCTATCACCTCTTTTATCTCTACTCTCTCTATCATCATCACTATCTCTACTGCTCTTCAGTCTCTTCTATCACTTTCACTATCTCTACTCCTCTCTTACTATCTCTACCACATTTTGATCTCTGTGTTTATAGTAGTTATATACTGCTAAATACTCTGTAATAAAATCTCATATGATGTCATATGTATCTCTTTGAATTCATAAATGAGATTGAATAGCTGACTCTGCAGTCTATACAGCTCTGATTAATCTGATAATGATGATAGAGATGATACAGAGTGAAAGAGAGTAGTAGAAGAAGTAGAGATGATGATGATGATAGAGAGAGTAAAGAGTGAAAGGGGTGAAAGAAGTGATAAGAGTGAGTAGAGATAGAGGATGAAAGTAATAGAGGGATTGCAGAGTGATAGAGGCAGTGATGATGATAAGAGAGAATAGATGAAAGAGGTGATAAGAGGGTAGAAGTAGAGGGTGAAAGTGGTAGAGGTGATAAGGCGGGGTAGAGATAGGGGGTGGAAGTGGTAG
>NW_003101681.1:4930536-5167665 GCF_000003855.2 Blastomyces gilchristii SLH14081 | reverse complement strand
AGGGGTGGTAGGGGTGATACGGGGTGATACGGGGTGGAAGAGGGTGGTAGGGGGAGAGGGTAGAGGCGGTAGAGATGGTGGTGGTGGTAGAGGGGGTAGAGGGTAAGGGGTGGAAGGAGTGGAAGGGGTGGAAGAAGTGGTAAGAGGTGGTAAAGGGGGGGTAAAGGGGGGGTAAAGGAGAGGTAGAGAGTGGTCGGGGAGTAGAGTGGAAGTGATAGAGGGGGCTGCACAAGCAGCAAAGTGAGTGTAAGTGAGCATTTGATGCTTGTTATGAAATCAAAGAAAAATAATTGATTACTCATCCTTGCTTACACCAATAAGAAATAGTGCATCCTGAAAAATTAGAAATTTCAGATACTGATAAAAATCTCAGCTATGTCAAATTCTAAACTATACACAGCTGAAATTAAGGGCTTTCATTGTAAGTGATGACTTGTACAGACTATAATAATTCTCTCTATGATATAATCAGAATCCCTGATTGATCAGATTAGATATGTAATTTATCTGTAATATATATAAAGATATTATAAAATCAAAATTACAGAGAGACTCTATTTTCCTAGCTCTGACTATCAGTCTGTCACAATTCCATCTCACTAAACCTAGATAGAAAGGTCATACATACTATCTAAAAATTCCATACAACTTGATGATGCAGGATCCCTCTAGTACATATATACCTGAGAATAGGTGATAGTGGCTTAAAATAACTATATAAGCATATAATTTCTCATGTTCATCTGTGTTGCTCATGCTTCTCTTTTCATTGCTAAATTGATGTATAATGAAGATTGACAGATCAGAACTGCTTCTTATGTAAGTCACTCAAGCAGGATACTACTATGCTTGTGTGACTAGTGACTGCTTTATGATATTCAAGGACAACAATGAATTGAATAAGTATATTCAAAGCAGCTGTAACAAGTCTCACAAACCCTTTACTATGTACTTAAATACTGAATACTCAGAATATGAAGATGACTGCAGACCTGATCATGATTACTTTTATCATTCAAGAACATACAAAGACAAGATGTGTCAGCTTTTATCTTACAATATTTCATCTGATCACTCAATACCCTGTTTTTCACTTTACTTTGATATAGTACAGGCTTTCAGAGATGGCTTGAATAGCATCTCAAGCTCTCACCCAGTGGGAATTGAGTCTCAAGAGGATTTGATGCTGTATAACCTGACTGAGTATTTGTACAAGCACTTGATGATTATGAAAAATGAGCTTCACTGTTATTCTGAAGAAGATTACTTCAAAGCAATGTTTGATGATCTCACTCACAGTCTCAAGAATATCAGAGTGCTTCTCAGAGAGCAATTATCATCACTGAATCTAGTGAACTGCTCTGCACTGAGCTGTCAGAAGACCTTCTCTAGCCTGTTACACTGAATAGAACATCTCAGAGCATTAAGCAATCAAAGTCATATATTCTATAAATCTATACTTGATGAAATATACTGCTTTCTGTGTGAGAGGGAATTCAACTCATCTACATCTTTGGCCAAGCACAATCAATGTATGCATGAAGTGATATTCAATTCAAGAATCAATATCTTTCATCAGATTTGTATCACAGAACAATCTCAAGTATCATCTGTCAAATATAAACATCAATATATCATGAGATTTGATAATAGCCTGTTCAAAAGAAACTGTCAATGTGATAAATATAATGATAAACATGAGAAGCTTTAAACTCTTAGTCAGTATGTCTCATCTTAATATCATCTCTCTAGTTCTATGCTGACTCTTGAAACTCATTTATAGATAACTACAGCCTGAAGCACAGCAGCTGAGCAAAGCACTGAACATTTCAATTCAAGATCAAATCTCAGAGATATCATCATCTGTCAACTGCAGCATCACTCAATGAGATATTCTAGAAGATGAGTTTTTTCAGCCTTCACAGCTGTTAAACCCTCTGTCAGACAACATAGAATTTAATGATGATAAGCTTATGTGAAAGCTGCTATATCATGATTGAGATCTTCAATATCTAGTTTTCTTATCTGAGTTGCATCTTATCAATTCACACACAGTGAGTGAAAATCTCATCATTCAGGTCTTGAGTTCATTCATGAAGATGTCTGATGAACAATCTATCAACTCTGATATAATGACACAAATCACATTGAGCTAATAAGAATACACACATATGTGAATGAAGAATAATAAATTTGGTTAAAGAGTCATTTATTTTTAATGTAAAACTCAATCTATTCTAGTATACTGCTATGAAGAACAAATCTCATTAATCAAGAAGATCAAAATAATTCATGCAAGTGAGAAGTAGTTCACATAAATAAGATCAAGCTCATCTTGTGGCTTTGAGAGCACATATTGTGTCAGTCAGACATTGCAGATAATTCTGGAAGGTATTAGCAGCCAGTCTTATCAAACTTGAAGTACATACATATACAGATCACTGTCTGATGCTTGAACAAGTTTCTTCTCTCTTAATTATTCTTTCTTCAGGTCTTTATCATAATCTCATCTCCATGTGCTGTTTGAATTGTCTTGTAGATGATATGTCATGACAGCAATAATTTTAGTTCTGCTGGTCATATCCCTTCAGTCAGAGGCATGAGCAATTGAAGAATTCAGGATTTGATCATGATATACAGGCCTGGAAGAGCCTATTCAAATATCTGCATTCACATGAGAAAGGAGGGCAACCACATACTGAATTTCATTAATCAAAGTATAAAGATAGCAGTTGAAGTATTCACCTTATTATCTTGAGCCTCATGAGAAGAAGTTGTTGTGGCTCTGTTCTTGATTATGATTCACTTGCTTGTGTGAAGAGTCTCAATCACCTCATCTCTTACAGATGACTTGAAGAGGTCTCATTTAATTGTATCAGATGCACTCTCAATTGTCACTTTCATATTTCCACACATGTTCTTTTGAGCATTGTAGTGCAAGAAGCCATGACAGGGTCATTTTTCTGCTGAAGAGAAGGTGAGCATGTGAATTTTATACTTAATGATCAACACACTAGTCTTCTACAGTTGTTAGTAACTCTCAATCTATTAACATATCAACATATCAATTGACTCACATATTCAAACATCATTTCAGTGAGAGTAAAGAAAAGAGTGTATTATCATAAATGAAGAACAAAAGTCAGAAAGAGCTGTTCATCTTCTTTATATATGAATTTGACACATTAGTCTCACAGCAATCACTTTTAGCCAGCCTATCAGTCAGTTTTGTCAAGAAGACCAGGCTGCAGACAGGGCTTGATATTGTATTTATCATGCACTGCATCTTCTCTACATTTCTACTGATCTTATTAGCAGCTTATTTTGAAGAAATGCAGATTGTGTGAGATGGAATGCTTATAGTAATTGCTAGCTACATGGAAGTTATAATGCAGAAGATTATATAAGATAAGATGAATAATTAGTTAGAACAGTACATATTAACTATCTATGAGAAGCCTCACAAGTCTCACATAATATATACATAACTTAAAAAAGTAACAGATAAAATTTCAGAAAGCAATTGAAACAGACTTCATTCTTTAAGACTGATAACACATCTCTATCAACTTCTCTCATATATTAGAGTCAAGTTTGAGTGGGATAATATCATCAGAGCACTCATTAACAGTCTTCATCTGTTTGATTTTCTATTCAGTTTGAAACTGTGAGAACAGCATAGTGCTTATATTAGCTGCATTCTATGTACATTGTAGTTGCGAACTACTCACAAGTTGACTGTCTAGATGAAGAGAAATCATTCTGAAGAGCATGTATACATTTCTGAATCAACAGATATGACCTGTGTAACAGGTGAAGAAGGCTGAAGGCTGCCTGACTCAGTTGCATCTCAGAACAACATTGAGCTCACCCTTCATTCCTGAAACAGGTTCTGTATGCATGTTGACCAGCATAACAGGTCATTCATCAGGGTACACAACTTGTGTGTCCAGTTCCTTCTGAGGTGTAATCACATGTTAACTGCAAAATGATATCTCTGCACAGTAGAATGATAGAAAGAGCAAATATCATTTAAAACTAAGACAGACCCAAGAAATGAATATTATGCAAAGACTTTTTTTCATGAGATGAAAGTTATTTCTTATATTTTCAATCTGACTAACTTTTCAACTCAAGAAATGAATATCATACAAAGACTTTTTTTCATGAGATGAAAGTTGTTTCTTATATTTCCAATCTGACTAACTTTTTTCACAGCTTTTCTTTTTCTTAATTTTACTCATCTTCTTTCTTCTATCATCTTTTCTCTTCTTTTAGAAAACACACAATGCCAAGGTCTTCATTGTGTATTCAAGTCTTGACATTTTTGAATTTCCTGCTGCAGATATGACTGAGTCTCTCATGCTTGTTCACTTTCACTTTCATTTTAAATTGACGCATGCACAGATAACAGCATTTACAGTTAAGATCAGTGTAGAACTGTGTTGATGCAGATGACTCAGAAGATGTGATGCTCATATGCTCTGAAGTTCACATCAAGCCTGATTGCCCCCAGCATTCAATAACAGCAACAAGCAGAAACAGCCAGCAGGTAAGCATAAAACAGGAAAGTCTTAAATGCTAAGATATTGAACACTTACTAGAACAGGAAAATCTAAGATGCTGTCTGAGCAAGATATTCACTCAGGCCTTTCTGAATTTAGTATCAGTCATCTCATCAAAGCCAAATTTTTCTTATTACTGCAAGAGCTGTCGCGGCAGAAAACAATCAGCTCAATTCTTTCAGATGTGAGTGTGAAACATTCTTTTATCAGCTGAATTGAGAGGCTTGATGCTTCAGAAATTTATCCAGCATCTCACTTGAAAGTTGAAGAAAAGACAATTCACATCAGGATCATATCAAGATGAACCTGAGTATAAGTATATCTCTGCACCCATTTTTACTCCATGGCTTTTCATTAATATATTGCCTCACTTATGATCTCAGATATTTTCTTGAATTATTCATATCTTTTGAACATTCAAGATTGACATCTGACAACACTAAGACTACAATAACACATAATGGCCAATAGCCAGGCTCTAGGCACTGCTTCTCTGAAACTTGAATAACTGTATCATGAGCTCTCACATTATGCAATGATATATCTGAATGAGACTGGGAAAGTTCAATATGACTTCTCATCATCAATACTGCCATTTCATCACCACTTATTTCCCATGAATATGAAGGCTCAATTTCAGCAATGAGTCACTCAAAAACAAGACCTGATAAATGCAAACTCACAGAAATATCAACACTCTGAGACTGATGATGATTTTGATGATGATGCAAGAGACAAGACAGGCATATCAATTGAAGATAAGGAAAGAATCACAGCTTATTATATAGAGACTTTTGTCAGATTTCAGTAACTTAACTGCTGTCAGATTGCCAAGGCTTATATAAAGATTATTGAATCACAAAAGCAGTTCATACATCTCTACAATGAAGAGAAACTGAGAGAACCTGATAAAATCAAATCATTCTGATGGCCTGTTGATGTGATTTATAAGAAGCCTGATCATTTGAAGAAGCCTGATATGTACTCATAAGATCTAACTTTCTATTCATATACTTATTATTTAACAGATCAGATCAAGCTTCTTATTCACATACTTCACATCTGTGCTCAGAGAATGACTGTTCACAAGCTAAGAGAAGCTGGGAAGAATGTTCAACAATGTCAGCTTACTCCATGTGAGAAGTCAGCAGTGTTGAATGAGATATACCAAGTTAGAGAAATAGAGAAGCACTATGAGAATGAACATATTGATAGATTCATTCATATCTTATGATTATAGTGTTTGAAATTAACATGATATTCAGATGCAAGTACATTGGTTTATATTACTGTCAGAAAAGCTGTCAAATGTAACTTGAATCAAGATTTCAAAAGCTCAAGCAAGTTAAGAAACTCAAAATATTTCAAAAGTCACCAATCTTCATCAGAGATTGGAAAATCAATCTTCTCACTGAAATGATGAAATGCAATGTTAATAACAAACTCAACATTTGAGTAACAACCTGTCTTCATTCTCTCAGCAATCAAACCTGATGAGCAATTTATGCATCTTTTTAATAATCAGTTGAGTACTTCTAGTTACAAAGCCTCTTACTCAACAGTCTTTCATGAATTATCTTTCCCTACTGAAGATTAACAACATCATCTAGATCCAGCTTGTTCCAGCCCAGTCAGCAAAGTCACAAGCCTCTACTCATCATCAACACCCATTTTCAACCTCTTCAAATATAGAGATGGCTTCACTGTCTATCATGACATAGCCATGCAAACTTCTCAGTCTCAGGATTCTTTCTCTCTTGCTGATGTTCATGGAGCTCATGACACTGACACATCTTTATCAGCTGAGCTCATTGAGTCATCTGTGAGTGATGTATGAGCAGAGAGCAGTGGCTCAGGCACAGAAAGATGACTAGATGCAGGACCTTTTTCCCTTGCTGATGTTCATGAAGCTTGTGACACTGACACATCTTCATCAGCTGGGCTTATTAAGTTATCTGTGAGTGATGTATGAGTAGAGAGCAGTGGCTCAGACGCAGGAGAATGGCTAGATGCAGGATCTTGAGCATCTCATTACTCAACTCACTTATGAATGTAGGAAATGAATATGCTGACCTGATTCTATCCTCATTATAGAGAATTTATTCAGAGTAAATGAATAGAATCAATCTATCTATCTATTCCTTTTTTTTATTCTGAAGAAATGCCTGCAGAGCTTTGTCAAGTGATTAAATGATATATCTGGCCAGAGCTGTTTGAAAATGTTATAGACTCATCATTGAGATTGTTCTCATTTATGCTACACTGGTCTCACATTCACAGCAAAGAACCTGCTTGTGATACAGAGATAAGAGAACAGCACTGTACAAGCTGAGTCAAAACTGATGATTGAGATGGCATGTGAAAGATGTTTAATCTAGAAAAGAGACTTCTTGCACAAACTTTGACTGTTGACATGACAAATACAATTAAGACTAAAACTCACTAACTTGAGAGAAAAATGAAAAAGATGTTGTGAGATTGAATCATCCTCTATATTGATCAGCATTGACTCAATCCACATGACTTTGTTTGATGATGATTCTTTGCCCAGAAATCTGTCAGCAGCTTCAAATCTCCATACTTCTGCATGTCATTCAATGTTATCTTGACATGCACTTCAAAGCCTCTGAAAACCCTCTTTACATTTCATCAGAGATCTGGAATGACGATAAATTGATCAGAATGGCGAGACATGTCAGTGACACTCATTGACTCATTGATTATGATTGAGTCTTCTGCATGAGTAAGGTGTGAGAAATGTTTTTCATGAAGTCAGTGCTGAGTCTTATCAGCAGAATCTGAGCACTTTCACAACTTTTCTTGTGTGTCATATCCCTGTGCTTCTTCTATTCATTCTACTATCTGATACATCTCATCCCTGTCTCTCTTACACATCAGTTTCAGGATAGTCATCTGAGAAAGAGGCAAGAGAATGTATTTCTACTTATCTAGTGTAACTTGCTCTGATCAGTGAGCTTGAACATGTTCCTTACCCAGGTGTGGATCAGCCTTGATGAAATCATTTGAGTAATTCAACAGCTCTGATGTGTTATCTTTGCAATAGTCGGGGACTAGGGGAGGAGTTGACTCTTGTTGATTTAATGAGTCATTGATAACATCATTCAGGCTTGAGTGAGCCTTCTTGATGAGGTTGTCAGAGAAATCTGATAGTTGAAGTGATGATGAGGGAACATCAACTGGGAAAGAGTCAAACAGAATTCAATCATCTCAGTTAACATCATCAAGACCAGAGACAGTGAATAGCAGGACAGAATAATCAGCAAACATCTCACTTGCTGTATTCTTGAGTGCAGAGACTCAGGAGGGCATGAGCATTGAAAAGAGATGCTGAGGCTCTTCATTTGACTGAGAATCAGAAGTGTATGCTTTCAGGAGATGCACTGTGTGCAGCTGAGATGAGAGAGAACTGTCAGCAGATTCAGAGGAGGTGATATCATACATGAAGATAGCCATGTTGTGAGATGAGATGAGAATGTTGTTCTCTCCTTGATCTTGATCTAGAAGGCACTTGAGATCTTTATATATTTCATATTCCTCCCCCTCTCTCTACAAACAAAAATAGGTTGAGACTGATCAAGAGAGGTAGAAAAAATAGTAGCTGGAGATGAATCATCAATTATTCACACTGAAGAAGCTGCTGAATCAGAGGGGGTTGCATTGATGAGATGGATTAACACAGAAGTGCTTCTAGTCACACACTCATGCTTGAGCTCTCATTCAGTCAATATCAACCAGTCAATCAAATAGCTCAATTCATTCCTCTTTTTATCCCTCATCACATATCAGGAAGTTGAAACCGCTCAATCCCATTCCTACAATCAATAGGGCCGGAGACAAGAAGCAGGGAATGACATACATCAGAAAGGTGGAGCTTCACTCAACCATGTATATCAGTCAAAAGATGCGCCTGGCTTTGTCTCTGTCTCTCAAGCCCATGGATGTCTCTACTCTTAGTGAAAACACTTAATATGAAGCAATATCTGAGGCATGACCTGCATCAAGACTTTGTGACACAGTCATGAGTGCGGTTTGACAACCTCATAGGGGCTTTTTACACAAAAGCAAAATGAAGGAAAATGTCAAATGCAGCTCATGCTCTGACTCTATTATTCATGCCAGCTTCTGTCAAAAGGGCGCAGCAATGTGAGTGTCAGATTAAACAAACTTAGACTCTTCTTTCATCAACATCAATCAGTTGAAACTGTTCAATCCTCTCCTCCAGTCAATAAGGCCAGGGGCATGGGGCTGACATGTAATGAAAAGACAGAACTACATCCCAGTCAATCATCTGCATCAGAATCAGTGCAGATACATCTCTGACTTCATCTCTATGCTCTTTTTGTGAGAGGGCACAGTGAGATGAGTATCAGAGAAACCTTGAGCTTTCTCTGAGAAGTATGAACCAGGTGAAAGGAATTGCTGACAGACAGTGTGACCAGTTCAACAAGTATAAAGAATTATAAAAGACTCTTTCTCTCTCATTTGAATACAGTCTTCACTCTTCTCCAAGTCTTTTTCCTGCTTCAATAATTGTCTGTCTTGCTTTAAATATTCTCTTTCTACTTTGTATCTCTGCACATTCTCAGCATGAATAGACATGAAGCTGAGAATTCTTCATCACTACTCAGTCAACTTTTGTCATCCAGTGCACAGCAATTCACTCTTCCAGCTTATTATGAGATGTTGAGTGACTTTCTTCAGAAGACATTCTTTCAAACCTATGCCTTCAGTAGATGCTTAATAACACCTCATTCTTATTCTTCTACTTCAATTTCTCATTCAAGACTGCAGCTCCTCTCAACATCTCTCTCACACAGCTGTCTATAGACAGGACCTCAAATAATCAGTCTCAACATTCTGACAATATCAAATCTGAAGACAGAGACAATATCTCAGATTCTGAGACTACAACAGAACCTTTAACTCATGATGAATTGAAAAATTGTCACTATTGATGTGAGGTGCAGCAGGTTGAAAAGAGCCTTAAGATTCATCATATTGAAGATAAAGTATGATGAAATAATAAATATGTTCACTGTGTACTTTATGTGATGGAAACATATCTCTCAGACAACTGTCTCTCTGAAAATGCGAGGCTCTGACTGTGAAAGTAGAAGAAGAAACAAAAGAGAAGAGAGAAGAAGATGCAGTGAAAGAAACATCTGAGCACATTACATTATCAACATACAAGTGATGAAAGATGAGATCTCAAATCACTCATTTCTTTATTTGATATTATAATACACAGTCATTTATTCATGTGCCTTCTCTTACATTGATTAGAGTTAACCCTGTTATCATATCACTTATCTGCTGAGAATACTCTAATATGGTTCACTTCTGGAAGTCAGTGAAGTGATGACTCATGATTAAAACTATACTTTCTCTATGAGAGTTAGGGAATTTGCAAGAATGCTGATGAAGATGAATTCTCAGAAAGTATCACAATCTTGCATGAAAAGGCAGTAATGATGAGAACTTCATACAGTGTCAGTATCTCTGAGAAAGTAAGCTTCTTGAGAAGCACCGGAATTCTGAGTGAAAAGACAATAAAAACTGAAATTTCATGCAGTGTTAGTATTTCTAGAGAAGTAAGTCTCTTGAGAGAGTAGCTTCTTGAGAAGTGTCAGAATTTTAAGTGAACAGATAACAAAGATAGAATCTCATGCAGTGTTAGTATCTCTGAGGAAGTGAGCTTCTTGAGGAAGTGAGCTCCTTGAGAAAGTGAGTCTCATGTGGAGTCAGAATCCTTGAGGAAGTGAGTTCTTTGAGAAAGTAAGCTTCTTGAGAAGTGCCAGAATTCTGAGTGAAAAGACAACAAAAATAGAATCTCATGTGATGTCAACATCCCTAGAGAAGTAAGCCTCTTGAGGAAGTAGCTTCTTGAGAAGTGTCAGAATTCTGAGTGAAAAGGCAATAAAAATAGAATCTCATGTGATGTCAACATCTCTGGGGAAGTAAGACTCTTAGAGAATGTCACAGTTTTGAACTATTAGTCACCATTAGTAAAATCCCTTGAGAAGGGCCATATCTCAGTGAAAAAGGCCATAAAATTAAAAGTTCATTAGAGAGTCAACACTCATCAGAGAATGACACAATGCTGAGTGAAAAGGCCACAGAAACAATGCTCATGAAGAATGTCATATTTTTTAAGTGAAAGGTCACTGATAATGATAATTCTTGAGATGATAAGTTGCTTTGCCATGATGCTTGCATGCTTGGGCCACAATCTACAATCTGAAACCCTGGCTCACATCATCTTGATTCACAATTGAATTTGACCATGTGATCTGAATTCATTGACTTTGTAATTCAAATCTGTGGCCTCACCATTCTGACTCACTCAGCTATGTGAGAAAGCCAAGAAAAAACAATCAAAATTGTCAGGAATGCATAAATGTGAACTTCTGCGCCAAAGAAACAGCTCAGCCCTATGACTGATTGAATGTCTTGATATCTTGGCACAATGAGGGGAGTTGCACTAGACTGTAAGTTAGTTAACTAACTAATAGAAACCTACAGCAGCTGCCCGGGCCAGCATGCTAAGCTTTTACAGTCAAGAACAGTGAATGCTAGCATGATTCAAAAAGTATATAAAAATTACCTCTTTTCAGAGTAGATCTGCAAAGACTACAGCATCAGTTTGCAGAGAAGATATAGAAATCATATGAAAAAGATTACTCATTTATTTTCTGTGTGAGAGAGTTGAAATATTCACAGTTGAAGAGAAAGAGATTGTATGACTTAGATATAATATTAATATGATGAGGAGAGGTTTTAGATGTAACAGAACAGATTTTTTATTTGCATAAGACTGCTCTAATATAGAGGGGAAATAGTTCTTGATCATCTAGACAGACTCAAGAAGCTAGTAATAAGAAAGAAAAGTTTCATTGTTTCATTTTTCATCTCTTTCACTCTTTCATACTTTCTTATTCAATCTCAATTCACTTTTTTTTATTTAGCATTGCTATTGAAATTGTTCAGTTAACCTAACTTTAAAGTCAGTTAACTCATTGTCAAGGTTCTGATTGAGTCTCCTGTCTACCTGTTTTAAAGTATCAAACAATGTTTACTTCTTGTTGAAAGAAGTATCAAAACAGAGAAGGCTTTTTTCTTTTGTCAGCTGAGGCAAAAGATGACTTCTTCAGATCTGACTGAGAGCTTCTGAATAGTGAAGCAGCTGCTGGCTTGTTTATTACTGATGTGGAAAAGACAAAGAGTGACTTCTTCAGATCTGACTGAGAGATTTCAAATAGTGAAGCTTTCTCAGTGATTATCTTGACACTCTCAGAACATGGTTTCTTTGTTGCTGGTGTGGAAAAGACAAAGGATGACTTCTCCAGATTTGACTGAGAGATTCTAAACAGTGAAGCTTTCTCAGTGGTCACCTTGACACTCTCAGAACATGGTTTCTTTGTTGCTGGTGTGGAAAAGGCAAAGGATGACTTCTCCAGATACTGAGAGATTTCAAAGAGTGAAGCTTTCTCAGCAGCGGGCTTGAAGCTCTTAGAGAGTGGTTTTGTTTTTACTGATATGAAAAATGCAAAGAATGACTTCTTCAGATCTGACTGAGAGATTCTGAATAATAAAGCTTTCTCAGCAGCCAGCTTGCTCTTAGAGGGTGGTTTCTTTGTTGCTGATTCAGAGAATGTGATGAGTGACTTCTTTATATCTGACTGCTTAGCATCTGATGCTACCAGAATGAGAGAAGTTGAAGCAGAATTAATAATATCAGAGTTCTTCACAAGAGAACTTTCATCAGTGTGAGTTTGATAGATATTCATGACTGTAGCAAATTTAAATTAATTAAGGAAATAGAGTGATTGAAAGAAGCATGAGTTGCTTCATAAAATCCAGAATTGTGAGAGGATTTAGCAAGCATATTTATATTTCTAGAAAGGAGCTTATAGTTTGTGGCTTTTGTAATTTATGACTCTCAGGGGCCACAAATTTTGTTCGTGGGTTGGTGACTCAATGATTCAGTGGGCATTCACTCATTATTTATTCATTCAACTGGTTATCAGTCATATTGTGAGAATATGACTCATTGAAATTTACTGAGATTGCACTGCTGAAAATGAATGAAAAAAACACTGATATTAAAGCTTGCTGTTGTGACACACTGTTTCTGTGCAGTGACCTAGCCTCTCAGTCTTCTGCATCAAAATGCCTGCTATTGGGCATGAAGTCTTTGAAATATTTGTAAAGGCCACAGAAGCTTCATCACATGATTTCAGTAAGCTTGCAGCAAAGTCTTACAGCTGAGAAAAACTCATAGAACTGATTTCAACAATCTTTCAAATTATCTCAAGCAGAACAGGGCATTCTTGTTTACAAAAGAAGCACCTCATTTGATGAGAGGATTTTCAAGAAGATGAAGGCCAAGGATAAGAGTTAGCTGTCAAAACTGCAACATGTATCTCACAAGAATGTTGTGATGCTGCATGAGGCAATGTATCATGATGACATTATCAACATCTTTTACAAGATTATGAATGTCTCTCTGGTGCAGATATTTTGAACATCAATCAGGCCTCTCAGCCAATTTGAAGTTGTGGTGTTTTGCAAGAAGATTCTTGAAGGATTGAATTATATTCATAGTCACTTAGAGCTGGTTCATGGGAATCTCAGCTCTGAATGTGTACTGCTATCTACAAAGCCCTCAGCACTTAAAATTGATATGCTTTCTTCATTCTGAGAAATTGCAGAGCTGATGAAACTGTAGCCAATATTGCTGCAAGTATGCTTAGAGAGATAAATTCTGGGACAGCACAGTCTGATCTTCAATCATTGGGCCAGATAATTGTTGAATGCTTGAAGCTGGAGACTGCTTCACAACATGAAAACACTCTGGCCCATGATAACTGAGGAACTGATCTTCGCGAATTTCAATCTCTGACTAAAAGGAAAACAGCCAAGGAGCTGCTTAGAGTAATCAAGAGACTTCATTTGATTTCTTATGAATGTAGCTAACTGCCAGTGTAGCATGAATTTCTTCAGTGTTTCTCAGGTCTATTCTGTCTCAGATGATATATTCATGCTGCATGTGAGTCAGTGCTAAAGAATATTGAGATTCCACCTGAATGAGTCAAATATTAGTGAATTCAATGAAGAGCAGTGCATTTGATGATGTATATATAGCAATAAAACAATTGTTACATTAAATTTTTCAATAATTAATAATCATAATAGATAATTTAAGATGGAGATGCACTTTGAGTTCAGTGTGATCAAGTTTGATGTGATCATGATGTTCTTTCTCTTCTCAAGTACAGCAGCATTTTCTCCAGTGTCATAATATGCTTGTTCTTCTCCTTTAAAACTATTTTATACTTCTTCTTCATCTGGGATTCAAGAATCAGAGCAACATCTGTAAGCTGACAGATATGTGATTTGAATTGACTGTCTTCAATGAGCATGGTGTGTATCAGTTCATCAGTTAGGTTGATTTTTCTCTGTGTATGATGCAGTTCAGTGGCAGTTTTCTGATGAAGATCTTTCTCTCATGCAAATGCCCTTTCAGCAATCACTTGAGCAGTATGGGTCTGTACAAGCTCACAGTGCAATTTCATGTTGACCTGGGTCATCTCTGCGCGGGATGCTTTCTTCATTTGAAGCTCATTCTGTGTGAGTGAATGAGTGGTGCACTCCCAGCTCAATAATTGTCTGTATCTTGTGTCAGTATCCTTGAATCTGTTGACCAATGTTTGAAGCTGATCTCGTTCCAGTTGAAGCTGATTGATGATATGTTGATCTTGATGAGTGGCTCTCATCACCTGGTAAAGATTGTTTTGTAGCTGAAGCACTTGTTCATGGATGCAGCACAGTTCATCCTCACTTGACCAAGATGCTTGTGTGAGAGTCATTGATTGCTGCTTGTTTTTCATTCTTTAGAATGTTTCTTGAAGTGAAATAAAAAAGTCTCTGACATTTGAAGAAAATAAAAACAAAAAGAGAAGCTCAGATCAGTTCCTGATTATATAGTTTTATATAAGCACTGTGATTTGAGATATAATTAGAAAGAAAATCATTTCCTCATTCAGTAACTTAAGATCTGCTTACAGTTTCTTATTGGCTCAACTGACAATGTATCAGTCTCTCAATCAAAAGAGAAAGTACTCTTTATCATCAATAGTGTTGAGCTTTGAACCTGTAATAAGTCATTATGACATCATCTCAGTGGTAATTGTAATAGATTATGAGCTGTGCTGCATTTACTAAGATAAAAATGGCATAGCTTTATTATTCAGTGAGACTGCTAAGAATTCTCTAAATAATTGACAGATTCAGATCTGAGCACTCAACTCCAGGACATAAGCGCACAGAAATGAAACAACTTCAGCAATCACTCATCATTCAAGAACTACAAGTAGATGCTCACTTTCAAGACATGATAGATTGCTGTGAGATCTTGTGAAATAGCGGACTAGCATGGATGGAAGACATGAGGCTTCATTGAGAAATACAGAAAATGCAGCACATTAGGAAGAGATCAAACATAAATAGAGGACTGTATTCTGTTAGGCAGAGCAGCATGTTTACAACCACAGCAATGACTCAAACATGGAGATTATGATCACTTGAAGAGGAAGTCATTCTGCTTTATTTTGTGTCATGAAAGATATGTCATGAGACTGTGTCAGAATTGCTCCAGTGAAGAGGATATAGTCGAATCCCACCTGCAATCAATGCCAAGCTGACTGTAATACGAGCATTACATTCATACCTAAGTTCAAGCATACATGACTGAGATTCTGGAGAGGTCAACCGATACATTGATCTGAGATTAGGCCATGATTATATAAATGAATTGGTCAAATTCACTGTGAAGGACTCTGAAATTGTTGTTAGAGTAAGTGATACTGATATCTGCTAATAAATGTTAATTAACATAATTATCAGTATCACAGTGATCAAAGACTTCTTCAAGTTCAATGCCACTTATTGACCGGATGTATCGGGTGACCTATTCAGCATTACATGAGGTATTTGATGAGGAAGATGCCAGGTTTCACATGGACAGAGGAAGAGACTGTGGTTGCAGTATATTTTGCATCACAGAGTGTTTATCAGAGAGCAATCTCTGACTTGCTCAAACAAAGAGAATTCTCTCAAGAACTTCTCAGTATCAGTGACAAGCTGATCAGCATACATAGAAGTTCCTCAGAGCTTGATTCATCTCATTGGTGAAATGAAGAAGCAGTTGATTAATTTCTGAACAATCTCTTCATCAGCAATTTAAATATATCTAACTTGCTGAATTCTTCAGAAGCTGATCAGATTATTATAAACAAGGTGTGTAAGAATTTCTAAAGAGGTCTAAAAATGGCTAGCTAACATTGTAAAGTATCAAATCAGTCTTGATTTGACTAAAATATATGCAGTCTGGAGGGTATTAAGAGAGAAATATGTCAAGGCCAACTGCTGCTTGAAGTGAAAAGATTATTGTCTTTGAGAATATCTTAAGTTGTTAACTATAGACATACAGCAGTTCAATTGAATTTTTTCTCACAATTTCATCTATAGCTATATTCTCATAAAACAATTGTAGATAAGATAAAAACATTTTCCCTTCTTTAAGTTAAGTTGCAGAAAGTGATGATTCTTCAAGTTTCTGAAGAGCTGTAGTCACTTCTGCAGTTCATGGGCCCAGCTGTTTCATGTAGTGAATCAATTCTTCAACAAGGCTTTTGATTGAAGTAAGCAACATATCTCTCTGAATTAGAGAATCTGCTTTTCTTACCTCTTCATTGAGTGAAGCCTGTACTAGAGTTAGATATAGACACTGTCATAAAATCTGTCTAGTTAAACTCACTCTGTATGTAATTGCACAAGTTTATTCATTGTCTTCATTGAATCTTCAAATGCACTATTTGAAAGTGAGTGAGAGAATTTCCAGATCTTATTTTTGCATTTTTGCCTACCTCTTCACTGATTGTAGCCTGGAGCAAGGTTAATTATGAAAAATAATGATCAATCCTTGAGTTTACTTACTTATTTTGTATCTTCATCAGCTGTATCTTCAGAGTCTGAGTAATGTCCATAGAATGAGAAGTTGTGTTAAAATTCAGAGATTGTGATAACTCAACTTTGAAGAGATCTATATTGCTACACAAATTTTGTCTGAAATCACTGAGAGTGTTATTCTTGAAATCACAAAGTAGTTGTTCAAATTCCTCTTCAGTGAAAGTTGCTATTACAAGGTAAAGAATATTTGAAATTTGAAGAAGAAGATAGGGTTGAGAAGTGCAGTGAAGAGAGGAAGCTATGAATTGATATAAAGAGATATGAGTATTTATAATGAATGAGGGCTAGTTAATCCAAGGCATTGATCAACTTATTGCTCAAGATAAATTAGTTTTGCAATCTATTTATTCCATCATTTCATATTTGATAGGAAATTGAGTCAATTCAACAAAGTACATGTACATGTAATATAGATACACGCCAGGAGTTATTAGAATAACTCAATCCCTGTAAGTCAACAACTGTTGAGTGCATACATTTCAAGTATATATCTGTGCAGTGCATCCATTGAGAATAAGTCAATGAATAGTGAGAAGAGTAGTTACACAGCTGGCTGTGAGGTTCTAGTTAGACTGAAAGTGAAAAGGTTTCATTGTTGATGATTTTAAGTTTAGCTGTTGATCCCAGTTGAGTAGCCAGGACTGGGGTTGTCACTTAAATGTTTATCAATCTCTCTGATGTGAGATTCAAAAATAGGGGATTTCAAATAAGCATCATCTTCAGAAAGCTATTAATAAACTAATATAGAAGTATAAAGCCAGAAGCTCATCCTTCAGTGATGCTGAGATCAAAGATATAACTACTTTAGTAGAAGACTTATAAGCAGACTCTTATCATGGCCTTCTATATGCCTTGTTCTCTTGACATGCCCTGTGAAATGTTCTCAGACTTGATTGATTTCAATCATTTACACTCTGCTGCCTCTTCTTTCTATATTTGTATGAACTGTGGGCCAGTGTATTCAGTTACTATCAACTACAGAGTAGAAATCACCTATCATACAGCTTCTCTCTTCACTTTTAGTGAGGAATGTAGATTCTCCTTGAGGAATTCCCTTGATAACAATGTGTATCATGAGCTCTTATTCATCTGAAATTCTTATGAAAGTGAGTCAGACTCCTCTCCAGAGAACCCAATCTATCTTGAAGGAATATAGAAAGCAGGTAAGAAAAGCCTCAGATGCTCTTTGACTTTGCACTAATTACTTGAAAGAAAATGACCTGTGATAAACAGAAACTACTGAAAAAGTGACTTCACTGAACTCTGATATGATCTATATACATCTTTAACAAGAGAGTTGAATGTTAATATTTTGCTAAGCAATCTGAACTCAGACAATACTGTGGTGTTTTGTTCTATATGCTTTATTACAGCTGAAGTGGTTTTGTTCTGTGATCATGCTTTTTGTATCTCTTGCATGAATGAGCATGTCAACACCATATCAAGGCTTTCAGGAATGAGGATCATTACAATTTTATATCTGATGTGCAGAAAACAGGTTATTAGATATAAAAAAGAATATGAGAAGAGAAAAGATGAGTTTTTTGATGTAAATCACAAATATATGCTTACAGGCATTATTTTCTTCAGACAGTAATGATCACCAATCAATCTATCTAACTATACAAAGAGAAGCTGTGGTGTGATTTCTGTATGATGTATGACTGATTCATAAGCCAAAATACCACCTGAATAAGCGGACAGTACACCCCGGCTGAACATTTATGCAACTTTTTCAAGTTCATGGCCCAGTGCTGAAAGCACTCAGTAATATCAGCAATGAACTTATTATATCAGAACTGTTGCATCAGAGCAAGATAGTCATTGCAGTAATATTCTACCTGAAACAAGGGGCAGCAGCAGTTGCAATTGTAGGCTGCAATTTTATCAGAGAAGTCAATATTAGAGAGAAATTCATCAGCAGAGTTGTTCTTCAATATTTCATAGCTGCATCTATCACTCTTCAGCTTCTGCTGTGCTGTCTCAAGAAGATTTAGAAGTTTTTATTTCATGATTTGTATCTCTTTTCTCAATCCTTTCTATAGAGTATTAGATTTGTATAAGTGCTTGCAAAGAATCCACACTTATCTGAAAGTGAGTCAGATATAAATGCATTTATCAGTCTTAGGACTTCAGTATCAGGATGAAGGTACTGCACACAGAGAGCAGCTATTTTATGAAATTCCTGAGAGCAGGTTTATCATTTCTCAGTCAAAGCTAACTGCAGTGTCTCCACATCACATCTAAAGTCACTGCTTAGGAATTTGTAGATGAAAGTCATAAACAGCATAATGACAGACATCAACTGATATTTCCTGAAAAGATGATTAAGTGTATGTTTGCTAACCGCGTCCAGGCCAACCCGGATTGATATTCTCTCCTGGTTCAACTGCTTCCATCATTGATAGTGAAGAGAATAAAGAATCAAAAGCATCTCTTGAATGTTCTCTTTCACCAGATGAATCTCATGCTTCTTTGTAGTTAAATCTGCAAAGATGGCAGAGGACTGAGATAATATCATAGATGAGACTTAACAAGGGATGATTTTATCAGGTGAGTAAATCACTAAAAGTACATCTTACTGGTCAGAAGATGTTATAGATTAATTACACAGATACTCCCAGATAACTCTAAGAATACAGAAATCATTCAGCATGTTTATCTAGATGTGAATGTCAGTGAAATACATTGTATGACTTTGAAGGGATGACCTATTATAATAATATCTTCAATAATCTGTAACTTCAATGAGCATGTTGAGAAGAAATCAAGATTCAAAAATAGAGAGAAGAATTTAAAAGAGCAATTCTCAGTTTCTACACAGTCAGTTTCTACACAGTCATATCATATAGTGTTGTCTTGTGACATGAATTTGAGGAAATGATCTCTGCATGAATCTATGCAGAATTAACAATGGATTCTTTCTCCTTTCATACTAGTGGCAAGTTGCTTATTTCATGACACGAAACATTTGGTGAGACTAAGAGATAAGAATGAATGAAGATGGGGAAAAGTCATTTGTATACTAGAACCTATCTAGAAATATGATACAACCCCGCTGGATCACCACTCAATCAATTTTGTTTTTCATCAAATTTACAAGTGGTTTATAAGCAACATTGTTCTCATCACCTCTGAACAGATTGAAAGTCATCAGTGTTCATGAGACATAGCAATATCTTCTAATTCATCCTAGACCATGAATGAGCAATCTTTTCTTTTGTACAGAGTGAGAGGAGACTACAATGTCTTCTGAGATGCTCAGTAGTCAGCTGAAACCTCAGAAGACTGAAATGCAAGTTCTTGAAAGTGAAGTCTTTTTTCAGATATGATGATATTGCAAATCTTGTCACAGACTGTAGCACTGGCTGAGACTGTATGCTGTTAGTCTATTGTATGAAGATTTCAATGAAGAGTGTATATCAGTTACAAGTATCTTGGTTGACCACTCTTACAGCTCTCTTACCAGAATGATCTGTGAGTTTGCCTTTCTCACATGCTTCTGAATCTGTCTGGATGATTTCTCTTCCCACTGAAGATGATCAGCATTATTTTTGATATACAGAGAGATATTTAGAATCTGTGAGAGGGTTAGCATCTCTGTGTGATGAATCTGAGAAAGATCTATCAAAGTCTCATCATCTTTCACAAGCAGCTGATTCATTTAATCACAAATTCACTTATGACAATCTAGGACTTTCATCAGCTATAATATTAATAATAGAATATTTTTAATTCTTACACTGCTCTTCTACTTTCTAAATCACTGAAATTCAATATTTATGAATATCATCACCCTGCTCAGTCATTGTCTTCTGCTCTGATATAAAGTATTGAAGCAGTTTGCAGACATATAGAAGCTGGCCCATGATTTCAATTTCAGTAGTGAATAATACCACCGCATCATATGAATACATCTTCTCTCACAAATCCATTCTGAGACTCTCATATGGCTCATTCACAATGACTCTAAGGTGTCGATGAAAGCCCTCTGTCAATGCTTGTGTGAATCCACTTTCCATCTTAGCAATTATAGAGACAGAAGTGGCATTTGACTCATTCTCACTCCAGATAATGTTGAACAGATGGGATTGTGTAAAGGATCAGAAGCTCACAGCTGGAACACACAGATATACATGCTGCCCTGGGCGGATCTTTCAAGCTTGTAAGGGATGAAAGGTGAGCTTCACAGCTCCATCTTTCCTAATTACATCTGTGATAGTGAGTGGCGAGGGCATATTACAAAGGACAATGTGAACTATGTATAAAGCTATCATACTGGAGAATAATCCCGTCACAAGAATCATACAAATGACATGAAGCTCACAAAAATTGATAGGCTGTTCTAAATGAAGTCACACCATGATCAAAGTAGCAATACTGAGAAGGATATGACTAGAGATGTAAAGATCATACATCAATGAGTGAATTCAAGATTACACAATCATAAAAAGTACTGTGAGTGTCACAGCAGTCTAGAATGTAAAATATGAGTAATGAATATGAATTATAGACAATAATTACTTACTATAAAACTGTAACAAAGCGCATGGTCATCAAGATCAAACACTCTATCTTAAGCAGAGATTATCACATGCACAGTTGACTGTACAACAGCCATAATACTGAAGACTTCATGAAGAATGCAGTATGCTTTGAGGAACACTTCAAGAAGCTCAGCAGCTAGGCTGAATTGTTGATCAAAGAACAGCAGAGTTATATATAGTAGAGCAAGGAATCCAGCCCTTGAACCAGCTTCATGAAGAGTATTGACACTCACAACATTACATGTGAAAGTGCTAGCTAGGTGTAGGACATGTAGAACTGCCCTGAATCAGATGACAGAGCTGTAAAATCAACAACAGTGAAAAAGATACAGTCACAGAGTTAGCTTAATAGTGATTCTTTGATCAAGTAGATATGATATACTACTAAGAATATGTTGATGAAGTAGCAGGGCCGCAGCCATCTCAGCTGCTATGTAGGCATAAATTTTTAAAATATTCATATGAAGAGTGATTATTTTAATTTTTGAGCAACAGAAGTGCAAGTGAGGAGCATATTAAAGCTGGTAGATATAAACACAGACAGACCCGGGATGGATGCACTTGCCTGAAAATAGACCCGGGATGAATGCACTTGCCTGAAAATAGACCCAGAATGAATGTGCTCGCCTGAAAATAGACCCGGGATGAATGCACTTGCCTGAAAATACACTCAGAATGGATGCGCTTGCCTGAAAATAGACCCGGGATGGATGCACTCACCTGAAAATACACCCACAATGAATGTGCTTAACAGAATGAATATTCAATATAAATTTAGTGCTGGGTGCATTTAAAAGATAGCAAAAGAATGACAGTTCTCTATAGTCACTAAACTTTACACATTGTATCCTTTTCTCTTTTTCCAATTCAAGATAAATCATAATCAAGACTCAAAGTGAAGATATGAACATTGGTGCATTGAACATGCTGTGAAAAAGAAGACAAAGTGTGACTGTGAGAGATTTCATCATGGAAAAATTTCACTCTTCAAAGAAGCAGACAAATTGTACTGAGATGAGTGTGATACTGAAAGACAGTGATATCTTTATATATGCATCCTAGAAAAGAAGAGTGATAATGACCTGGGAAAATTTTTTAAATATGTTTCTCATTCTGAAGACACATGGTCTCCAAGCAAGAAAGAAGTAGTGAGTAAAATTCACCTCATAATACAGATACATGTAATTAATTAAGAAGAAAGAATGAGCACTTTTCTCTCACTGAATGCTGACTGTCAGAGGATTTTGATCCTGAAGCAAAAGTGAGAGTAGACTGAAAAAAGAAGTTGAATTACTACTCTTTCACTATATTAAATTCTTCACAGTTGAAAATCAGACTCACTGAGATGAAACTTGATGAGAAAAGTGCATCTGAAATAAGTTTGAGAGATGAAAATCCCAGTTGATGTGATAAACATTGAGACCTTAGATAGACTTAATCAATTTATACAAATAATGTCAATAAATAAAGAAAGCTCAGAGTTGTATCAACTCTCTGTATGATATTAACACTCATTATCTTGTTCTCAGTTTGAGGTCTGGAAACATTGTAGCTTCTTGAATCCTTGTTAAGATATAATCAGAAAATAAAAGTTTTTGTTGAAAGTCTTGATATGATGTACTTTCTATAAAAATTAATTTCACTCTCTGAAGCTCTGATGAAACCTCTGTTGAAGTAACAATGATAAGATGACTCTTATGTAGAGGAGTCATGCACCAGATATCACTCTTTAGTCAATGAGAGTTTGAGAGAGAGTCAATATCAAGAATACATGTGATTTCAGATGTCTCTGTGTTGAAAATGATCTCATACTTGTGTTCAACTTGTGATGCTATATTCTTGTAGTAAGCTGTGAATACTCTCAGTGATAAATTTATCTTCATTCTGCATCATTCAAGATCTTGTTCTGTAATAGCAACATCTGTATGTAATTCAGCTGAGGTGACTCCTGCCAGCATTCTGATATGACTGGTTGATGACAGGGTTGCTGCTGGCCCATCACGCATATCAGTATTAGTTGATTCAGTATAATTTTGCTTCACATTCATATCAGCATTGTGCATATCAGTATTAACTAGTATGATATAATGTTGTTTCACATTAGGGCAGACATCTCACTGTTCACATTGCAGAAAGTATACAAGTATGAAGTTCTGCTTGACTGTGAAGAATGTCATTTGTGATCAAGGCACATCTCCTGGGTGTGAGTAGATGTTATCAAGATAGAGATATTTCCTGTCTGAGTAATATGAGAGGTCATCTGTCATCTCATAATAGCTACTGATTGATCATTTTCTCAGCTCATTGCATGTGAGACGCGGATGAGAGGCATCAGTATCTAGGGCATTGTTGTTTCTATTCTGTAAGGAGCAATCATTGTCTCTAACAAAAGATTCTGATCTTAGAATGAAGTCAACTGATGATGAAAGGGTTTTCAATTGATTTCACAGAACCAGGGGATTTTCCTGGAGTTGAGAAGGTGGGACCTTATGCATTTTAAGTGGCAGAGATCCTGGAACTAGCCCGACAAAGTGCTGCATCACCGCAAGAACCACCTGGTGATATGTCAATCAGAAGCCATAGCATTCCACATTCCATTCTCAGCGGTGTGTGATCTCAGATATCTGGATATAGAAATCATGAGCTGGTTATTTATAACATCACTTCATTCTCTTCTGAACAGTGTCTTTGTATTTTGAAGACTGAAACCTCTTTAAAAGCTTCACTATCAGGTTCAACTGTTTGACATCCTTGATAAATATTCAGAAGAAAGAGATGATGATTTGAGTCTTCATCAATTGCTGATGAAGCAACTCTCATTCTTCTGATTTATTGAAATGAGGAAACACTGCTTCATTCTCAAAGAGCTCATCAATATACTCATGATCATTCTTTGACAAGTAGAGGCAATGACCCTTGAGACTGTTCACAGAATTAGCATTCAAAAGATCAGGCCTATTGCTCATGATCTGGTTTCACACATTTCAGATGTGACTTAGACTGTTTGAGAGCTTCTATCTGAGATCAGTATTATGACAATAAGACAGATAAAGTTTCCACACATCTCAGAACATCTCATTGATAAGAGAAGGTTCAGACTGCCTATATTTCAGAATCACCAGAGCTCAGGAAATTGATGCAGCTTGCTTAATGCATCATAGATTAGATAAATCTTCCAGCTTTCTTTCTGAAGCTGGTTGAAATTTCAGTAATAGGTTGAATGCCCTGCTCATCTTGTCAATCATTCATCAATCTTTGTTTCATCTCTCTGCTGCTGATGGTACATTACATTCCAGTATATCTCTTCACTAGACAACTCTTGAGAGGTATCTTGATACTTCTGAAGGCTTCTGAGAGCCTCAGAAGACAGGTCATTGATATCATAGAACTTGACAACTCATCACTGATCATTGAGATTAAGTCATTCAGCTGCTGCTGCTTTGCACACTCATCTCTGCAAGCCTTGAAGCATGCAGTCAGTCAGGAGATTTATGACAACTGAAATGAACTGACTAAGGCTTGTCATTGAATTGTAACTCAGGATTTGCTCAAAAACAGTCTGTTCAATGATGACAGATATTCAATGCTGAGGCTTCAGCCAGTGACACTGGTCTGTCTCAAACTTGTTCATCAATCATTTCACATTGAACTGGCTGACATATTGAGCTACAATCCCTGCTTGTTCTCTGTCAAACTTTAGATGTGTCAAATCAATCTTCACTGACTCTAGTCAACACCTATCTTTCTTCATAGATAGATTGAGAACATAGGTCTCTGAGACCATTGCTACAGCAGAATGATTAGTGAAAGATGATAGAAAGAAGAGTGAACCTGATGCTTCAGAAGAGACTTCTCTCACTTTTGAGAATTATATACTGTATAATCAAGGGATCACACATTTATCATGGCAAGCCTGCACAATCACAGAGCCATGCTTTTATGATGACTAGTCTCAACACAATTATCATGGCCTGTGGCCTGTGCCCGGGTTGCCGGGCCTGGCTTCAAATGATAAATAAGGCTCTGCAGTCACTGTGTTTATATCACAAATCAAAACCATCATACTGCAGTGCAATCATATATCATGATTGGAATTGATTGATGAAGAGGCTGAACCTCTTCTTGAGACTGAATGACAGATGGCATGTGTTATGGCTGAGATGAACCAGCCTTCAGAACAATTTCCTCAGTTAATATTTCTCTTAAGTGAAAAGATCAAGAATGATGCATTGCAGCAACTTTGCTGAATCAATCATTATAGAAGCTGCTTTCAGCAGTGACACACTGTAAATTTACAAGTAGACAACATTTCTATTCAGTTCATCTATTTCAGAATTTTTGCAGACTGCAATTCAATGTGCTGTGCAGTGATACACACACCAAGCAGCTCTCAGTTATGTCACTGTCATGAGAGTGTATCAGTTCAGTGACCTGACTCCTTGTTTGATTCCTTTTATCTCATTCTTGTCTGACTTCTCTTTCTCTTCTGTGATGTTATCTGTATCTTTACAGATGATGTTGAAGACCTGAAAGCTGTTCAATCTCTTCTGATAAAATGAGTAATCATTGAATTCATATTCAACTTGCCAGACATCATTCGCCCTCACATCATCATTGTCACTGAGAAGGATAATGACAGCATCACACAGATGCTGTTGAATGAGGAATTTTTTCTTTTGAATATTGTTAACAATCTGCTCTTTCTTTTCATCTTTACAGATATTAGCATATCACAACACCCGCCAGGTGAGCTATCTTCAGATGCTCACTATCTAGATCTACATGCGGATATTACAAGGGAGCTCAATCTTGTCTGATCAGCACAGAAAATTCATCAAGTTCTCTTTTCTACAATGCATATGAATGCCTTCTATGAAGATGCACTGTGACATGTCACAGCTAATATATTCACATCATTTGACTTCATACATTCATCAAGACAGCTAAACCCTGTCAGTGACTCACTGATGCCTCATCTATCAACAGTTCTGAGTCAGGGGATCAATAAGCAGATGTCTTATGAAGATCTGGTGTCATACACTGTATCAGTGATTCTGATGAATGTGTATTCTTCTCTAATGCATGACATGTCTCCTGAGCCCTGGTTGTTCTTGACCTTAGCTTACTCAAACTTAGAATTCTCATCTCAGGCTGTGTTTCAGACTTTGTATTCAAAGGTCTGCTATAGTGCATACAAGCAAGTGTTAGACAATTGTGCCCTTGCAGAGTTGATGTGCCAGAATGTCAATAATCAGATATAAAGACTATTTGAATTCATGAGCATGAAAGAAGACTCTTCTTCACATATTCACAGATACAACCTAAATCAGCAGAGAAAGCATCTAGCTTTATTGAGACTCAACTCTGTTTATCTTGTCTGTGTAGTTCACTGCACGGAATACTGCCTTTCATGTGACCATGCTCTTTGTGATAGCTGCATGAAGTGATTCAGTGAAGGCTGTGCTGATGCAGAGAGTGAGTATGTTGTAACTAAATACTCTTTGTGCAACACACTCACAGCATTGAAGATGAGAATCAAGTTATCTACTTTTGCTGCCTGTCTCCTCAGCATTGATGGTGAAGGGCTGTTGAGCATTATTCCTGCCAGGTTGCTAGTTTTCATGCAAAAGAGGCTTCTGTGCAATCTACAGTTGCAAAACCTCATCAACTATTTCATTGAAATAAGCTCAGATTCATATATTTTCAATCTCTCTTGAAGAGTAAACCTCTTCCATGAATTCAGAGCTAACATCTCTCAGGTGGAGACATTTCACTTGATATAGGTATATGTCAGAATGGTGCTGAAAAGTGCAGTGAGTGCTTTCAACAATTGATGAAAGGGTTTTTTGAGGAACAGCAGAGAGATTGTGTGTTCAAGCTATAGCATCTGGTCAAAATCTGGACAGCAGATGGCATGTATGACAGCAGGGCCTTGAAGCATATCTTTATGCAGCACTACAGGGCAACATTACATATGTTTGACACCTCTCAAATCATGATTACAGGCTGAAGGGTTGCTGTGACATCTATCTCTATTGCAGATGAGACTCCCTTTCTTTTTATCAACTATAATGATGAGACACTCTTGTGCAATGACTGTGATATGTGTGTTCATCTATACTTTCATCTTTTCACTCACTGACTTCACAGTGTATGATTGTCTCCAAACTAGAGTTGATGATGAGTTATTTGTCTGGCAAGTGTGAGTTCTGAAGTTCTGATCTGTCAATGTTCATCTTACCCTGCTAACATTTTACAGTGTAAGAGCTATCTCAGCTGCTTCTGTGTAGGTTTCAAGTCTCAAATTTTAATTTCTTTTTCTGACCCCTGAACAGGCTGTTTCCATTCATTGATATTCTCTTTATTGATAGTTTCCAGGACGGCGGTATGAAACAGCAGCACAATAACTCAATTCACTTAGAGCTGTTGGAAGTGTGGTGCCTGTGACTGTGAATACTAAAACTGCATGTTGTAATCTCCCTGGATACAGGAACTGTCTTAAGAATTCTGAAAACATCAGATTCATGCAACATCCTTCTAGATGAATGACTTCCTCACATTTATCACTTCTACATGTCTTTGTTTGATGGTGAGGAGACCTGGAATGAACTTCAGAGTGAGCTTGATAATCAAATCTGCAAGAACTACTTCTGCTTCAATCACTTCTTCACAGGCACACAGCTGTTGATTGTTGATATCAGTGTGATGAAGAACATCTCTCAATCTATTCAAAAGAATCTGTCAGAAGCACACAAGATGAAAGAGACTCTTTTAACTCTTCTTGCTTCAAGCCTCTTCTTTAAATTGAACTCAATTTCAGAGTTTCAAAATGGCTTCTTTCTCTGCATTGGGACTATTAGATGCTATGAACCAGCTCAGCCTATTATCAGAGTATTATTGACACTCTGACCAGCTTATCACAAATTTTACAAGAATGACATCAATCTGAGTCTCTATCTAAGTGAGGATGATATATGTGTGAAATGTCAATGTTACTGCTGATCTATTCAATTCTCTGTTCAGCATCTTCAGAAGAAGATTACCATGACACTACAGTCTAATGACACTGTATTGTTGATAAACAGATCTCTCAATACTACTCAATGGTATATAGATGAACAAGGCCTAGATGGGGCCTTTGATGCTTCTAATCACAGAGCATTCTTCTGAGTTCAATGTGATACATGTGAGAGGAGATTGAATGAAAAGAAGAAGAAATGTAAATACATGTACACAAGATAGATGTTGCTTCAAATTATCAATCACTTTTCAATTCTATTGTCTCTTCTCTAAGACTTTACTTAGTTTCTCAATACATTTTGACACTGTAGCTGACTGAGCTTCTATAATGACTTTTTGATTCTCAATCTGCCACTGAAGGTGTGTCACAAGGGGTTCATTCACAGAATAATTCAATGAAGTTTGAGATATGGCACAGAAGTATGTAAAAGTGACATGAACTGATTCATCAATATTTGTTTGTACTGACTAATATGTAGTTAATAGATATTTGCTGTCTTTATCTTCTTGTGATCTGTACCTTGTCTTTTGCACTCATGGTGAGCTTTTGAGATTTCTGATAATTGCTGATATGCTGTGAATTATTGATTCAGAGCTGAAGCAGAGCAATCTTGCATAAGTCTTTGTTCAATGAAAACAGAAGTGAAGCTATATACAAAGATGTCTCACTATATATTCTTATCAAGTTGATTCTTTTGTGTTTGAACTTGAAGCACAGTAATGAGCTTTGAATTGCAGTATGAGCTTTCATTTAACAGAGTATATACTGCTAACTAGGATTGATTAAGCTTCATTGTTCTTTATTTAGTGTATGAAGAACTTGTGCTATCATGCTTTTCTTGTTCAGTACATATATAATATTATTGACTAGCAGAACAACAGTGATAAAGAAGAATCTTTCAAGATTAATCACATTCTCTCATACACAAAACTTTGTAATAATCAGAAAGCTCAATTCACTCACTCTTCACAAATTATAAATGGTTCAGCTTAGCTAGAAGAAGCATGAGCGTGATCAATAGAAAGACTGCCTGTGGCTCATTGTTTCCAGATGATGTAAAAGCCTCGGGTGGTGGCTGTGAAGGCAAAGAGACTGATCTCCCAGATGCTTCTGTTCCTGTTGAGTGCCATAGAGTTAGAGTTGTTGGAAACACGCCGGTTGGAAACACCCCTGTTGAATTTAGATACCAGCCAGCTGATGGCGCGAAGCCACGCGACATCACTGATGGTTGTGTTTCTTTAGTCATACCTGAAATGTCAACTGTGCTTTCTCTCCTCACATTCACTAGAAATTTGTTCATATGTTTCCCCAGGTTGACTGCAAATATCATTCCTGCATGGCAGTGAGAGGAAGATACATTCTGGCAGCAGAAGAATCACTAAGGCTTGAGAGTATTAACAGTCACAGACAGCATAAGATCTTCACAGTCAGTTGAATTGAACTGCTTGAAACCTGAGTTCAGTT
The DNA here is from genome assembly GCF_000003855.2 of Blastomyces gilchristii SLH14081. NCBI lineage: Eukaryota > Fungi > Ascomycota > Eurotiomycetes > Onygenales > Ajellomycetaceae > Blastomyces > Blastomyces gilchristii. The sequence goes on along the minus strand of NW_003101681.1, from coordinate 5,138,017 downwards.
GCTGCAATGATGTGCATGAACAGGTCAAGCTTGATTAAGTTAAGATATGATTCAAAGTCTGAAACTCAAAAACAATCTTATTCTCAACATCAGCATTGATATGCCCTGATTCAAAGAGGTATTTCTCTCCAGTGCCAACAGTCACTTGATAGATGACTGACTCAGTTATCTGAACAGAAATTGTTTGACTGATTCTGTGACCTGTTAGTTTAGACTTTTCTTGAATACATCACAGTTCATAGAGAGAGCATACTCTATCTTCAATATAATTGCATGAAAATATAAGAGAAAAAAGAGCAGAGTGATTGTCAGCATTCTTATGAAATATTTGAAAAAAATCAGATTGAAAATATTTTTGTCATCTGTGAAATAAATTATGCTCATCTTGATTTTCTAGCTGATCATTTAAAGAAGAAAATAGGTCACAGTTATCATCTCAATAAGTGTGACTCAGACTATGACTGACAGAAATACAAGCATGACTGTGACTGTGAAAAAGAAAGATGTGATCTCTGAAAGAATATAAAATCTAGACTGCATCTCATAAACTATCTATTATCTTTATTAAACACACTGTACATTCATCTTACACTTTTACACTTTTCAAACAAAACTTGATTTTTCTAAACAATGACTGATATCACTTCCACCATCTCATCTGACCTCAGTGCTGATGCTGCTAATTCCACTCCTCTCACTCTCTCTTCTCCTTCTTCCACTTTTGCCTCCTTCATGGCACATCTTTTTCCGCCTTGTGATGGATTCGATGACGACCCTGCCTCTGTGTATCATCAAAATGATGATGATGATGATGATGATGATGATGATGATGATAATGATGATGATGTTGCTGTTGATAAAGATGAGGCTATGAATGAAATGCACACTTTAACACTTAGCATCAAGAACTGTCTCCAGCTCATCAAAGCAATTGTTGACCAGGCTTCTGAAAATGTGCACACTGTGCTCACCATCACAGCTCCTCAGATGAGGGCAGAAATATACAGAAAGGTGATTGCACATGCTGCAGTGGTGATAAACCCTGACAAGTTTCACTCTGAGAAGGATAAATAATTAGAAAAGAATGCTCTTGAGAGTAAGCATCAGAAGCTGTGAAATAGAACAAGTCTTTTGCACTAACTCTGTTAGAATTAACTCATGCTGTCACTTGAACAAGGCAGGCTCTTGCAGGCCTTCAGTGGGATCCAGCCGATGTTTCAGTGATAGAGAAACTCTTGAATAGATATTATCAGCATTGCCACATTGCAGCAACATAGCATATAATAATGCTATATGAAGCATGTCAGGCCAGCCATCAAAGCAGCATTACTGATGCAACCAGGATAACAAATTATGCTGGTGTTTCATGAGAGATTGCTAATACACTTAGCACTCTCTGTAAAATTAATGAAAAAATTGTGAGATATAATATCATCAAAAAAAACTGTCAGTTCACAGATAAAATCCAGATTCAGCTGTTTTTCAACTCATAAAGCTTCTTCAAGTCTGCAAAACTTCAAGCACTATACAAGTCTCTACATCTTTCTGAAGAATGAGCTGAGTTACTATCAGTGAAAAGATATACATACTCAGAAGATCTCAGGATGTACTGAGTGTCACTTTGGTATCAGCTTATCTCACTTATAATGAAGTTGTGAAATGAAATTGTTAAAGAAGCATCAACTGAGCAACTTACATCAATATATTAGAAAGTTACTATAAAGATCACTGAGCTGAACTTTCAAATCTCAGAACTGAATTCACAAAATGATCAACTGTCACAGCTACATCATATAAATGAATCAACTATTAGCAAGACATATTTTCATCTACATATCAACATTCAAAATACAGGGGCATTTTGAGAAATAAGAGCTAAAGTTAATAGTGCATTTGCTGAATTGAGATATTCAGAGACCTGGACTCCGTGTGCAACTACAGAGTGTCTTGTTTGTATGAACATGATCATGACTGATATAACAAGTTACAAACAATGTCTGACATGTTAAGTGAAGATTCACACAAGATGTCAATTGCAATGAGCTCAGTATTATCAGGACATATCAGGAAATAGTGATTTCTCATGCTCACATTGATAAGTAATGTCTTCATCTCACTTTGTCCTAGCAGCTGCTAATAGCCTGTAGTCGAGCAATGGAATTGACTACAACTATTTCACCTCCAGCTCAAACAATGACTGCTCAAACAACTCAGACAGCAGCTCAGATCTTGTCTCTCAGAAATATGAGAAGAAGACAAGTCCAGATCCCTCTTCAAAAGGTTTCATGATGTGTGTGACCTGGATACACAGTACATAAACAGAGAATTTCCTATATAAATGTATACAGCAACTTTGCTCAAGTTGTTGTGAAAAATGAAAATAACAGCCATGAGCTTCTCAACATCACACAAGCTGGTGGTTTGGCTGTTGTCAAAGCCACTGAAAGCTTCCCAGAGATTGAGAAAGTTGAATCAAGTGAGTGGAAAGAGCTGAGGTTCAAGGTTTCAGAAATGAATGAGTTTGGGATTTTATAAGTAGCAGTTTCACAACATTGAAATCTCAATAGTGAAAGATTGTCCTCAGTAGTATGCTGCTTCTATCACCACATCAATGAAGTATATACAGAGAAAGTTGATTCTCACTCAAATATAGCAAAAGTACTTGACAAAGCAGAAGAGCTCATGATTGCAGAAGCTATTTGTAGGAACAAGAATATTGAATCTGTTGAAGAAGCAGTGAAGTTCATATACAGTGTGACACATGAGCAGAGAGAGAAGTATTGAAATAGTCACTCAAGACCTTGCTGTTGCAAAGCTCACAGGGTCAGGAGAGATGATGAAGAAGTTCTAAACAGATTTTTTCTAACTCAAGACAATTGAAACAGAGGATTCATGTCATGACAAGTGAGGAAGCTGAAAACCCTTCTTAATTGATTGTTTATGCTCAGACATTACTTCTCTTTGTTATTTCTACTTCTTCTTGTTTCTCTTCTTATCTCTACAACTTGAGCCTTGCATTGTCAGGAAGTCAATTGTCTGGGATATTTTCTTCATAAAGCACACATTTTGATAGTTACACTGCTACACCCGTCAATCATTACATCTGAGACTGACTGGCTCAAGATTGAGTTGACTAGTTTGATTTCAAAGTTGAATTTGCTGAAAGTGAGTTTTGGCTCAATGAATTTGCATTCATATCATCTTCTAGAAATTCTTGGCAGAACATAGTAAGTAATCATCAATATTGTAGCTTGTAGAAATAATGCATCATTCTCTCAATCATCATCACTGAAGATATCTTCTAGATTTTCACTTTCTTCTGTGAATTAATCTTTGTTTATCTCATTTCTTAGACTCAGTATTTCTCTTTCTCAGGCTTCTTCTCTTCTCTGTTCTTTGCAGAGGAAGAAGTTCTGTTGAAATCAATCAAGTAAGCAATATGAATATGAATGAGATATATGTGATAGAGAAAGAATCAATCACTGACATGTCACATTAGCTTTCCCTTTCCCTTCTCAGAGCCATTATGGCTCCCCCCGCCCCCCTCACCCCCTGCACTGATGAGCCCACCTCCCCCGCCCTCTCAGCTGTCTCTTATATTGAGCACTCCCTCCCCCCCACTGCCGCCACCACTGTCAACAATATCATATGACATCCCCCTCTCTCTCAACACTCTGTCCGCCAGCTGTGTCTGTTGAGAGCAGACACAGCTGACAAGCCAGCTAAGACAGGATTGAAATTGAATGATGAGCAAGAGCTCATCATTCTATCAGCCCCAGAAATCAGAGAAATGATGATTGATCTTCTATAAGAAGTTCCAGTGCTTCTCTCTGCAGAAGCAGAGGATGTGAGGCCATATTGACTGAATAATGAAGACAGAGCTGAGTGAGCAGCTGTTGAAAGAGAACAGATGTACTGCCTGTTAAGAGAATAATGAGAAATGTTGAGTGTACTCTGAGAAGAAGAGAGCTCAGATAACCAAGTCTGAGAATTCTTGTTCTCACTGTCAGATTATTGTACACAAGAATGAATATAGTATCTTCAAACACAAGCTCAAGAATCTCAGTGCATTCTCATCAATGCAGTCATATCAGTTACTGTCAAAGAGATTATCTTCTTCTTCATCAGAAAGCAGTGCTCTGATAATTTAGATTCTTATTTTATTTATACTGCTCTGCTTTATGAAGAAGATTTCAAGTAGAACTCTAATAAATAAGTAATCTGTATAAATGAATGTATTGAAGATTCTATGCAGACATTCTTTGTAAGTATCAGTTATAAATATAAATTAGTTAATATAGAAAATAATATCTCAAAAATAAAATTTATCAGATGTTAGTCATGTTTATTTTAAATCTTGATATTTAATTAGCTCATAAGTTAACAGAACAATACAGAAGTTCAATTATTAATATATTTATCAGTGAAAATGTAATATTATATATTAAATGAAGATGAAGTAAGTAAAGCTACTAGACTGATCATGTGACTGTGTCTGAGACCAGGACCAGATTTTTTGATAGTCTTATTATCAATTTGATCAATCTCATTACACAGTTTTAACATTAGATAGTAGTCTCATACTGTCTCAGTAAGACTTACTGTCTACTCTTGTCACATTTTTCAAATAAGACCATGATTTCCACTTCTCAATTTAAATTATTTTTATTGCTTTAAATGACTTTAAATCTCATTTGAGTATTATCAAAAAGTGTTACTTTTTAAAAAATTAAAAATAGTCTAAAAAAACCTTAAAATGTCTAAAAATAGTAACTTTATGCTAAGAATGAGAATAAATGAGATCAAATGAAATCACTTTCTCATTTTTTTCAAGTCATGGTTTCATTTTAAGATCTTATATATAGTCACTTTGCATGTTTTTTTAATAACTAGTCCCAGCGGGATTCACACCAAGAAATGTATGAGACCAGACCAAATGAAATTAAATGTGAAATTCATGATCTCAGCGGCCAGTCTAAAAGCTACAGTATATTCATCAGTTTTAATTATTCTTCTTCAGAATTGTTTTCAAAGTATCAGATAGATTATTTACAGTAGATAAAGATAGTATATTTTCAATAAAAATAGAATCTTACTCTATATTATCATTGAATTTCTCAGAATAAGACTCAACTTCAGCATTAATAATTATATTATTTAAATTCAAGTTCATTGTAATCAGCTGCTGCTGAATTCACACTTAATTAAAGTACTTAATCTTCTTCTTCAGACTTTTCACTTCAATCAAAAGTATATTCAAGAAGTCAAACATACATTTCTTTGATAGTAAAAGTAAATCTCAAGATGAGATATAATCATTCTTCAACAGACTTTTAGTAGTAGAGAATATCTCAAGCTTAGTAACAGCACTTATATATTTCTCAGTAAGTGAATGCTCAAAGATAGACTCTAAAATCTACTATAGCTGATGAACTCATATATTTAACAGACAGACTCAATCAAATATAAGATAGATATTCTTTATTAAATTTTTATAACATTTCATCTTCAGCTTACAGCTATCATTGAGATGTTTCATACCTAGATCAATTGCTTTGAAGAAGTCAGGTTTTTCAGATCAGTTGACAAGATCTGCAGTTATAATCACTTAATATAGAGAAGAGATTTTGATGAATTGAAGTATTTAAAAATAATGAAGCATCTCAGTGACATAATTATATTAATCAGTACTAAGAAAGAAGATAATCAGAGATAAAATAAAGTACTTAAGAAGTTCAATATTATCATGCTTAACAGCATAGTATATTCAAATGAATAATTCATATTCTCAGAGAAGATAATATATAATACAGAATTCAATATCTTGAGTAAGCTGAGAGATTTGAGAGTTAATTTTATTTCAGATATTAAGAGTAAATACTTTGATGTATACATCTTTAATAAGCTGAAGATACTGTGAAGAACTAAGCTATTATATAATAGAATCAATATCTTCTGAGCACTCAAGATTACTAACTGAATAATCTCAATATTATATAATAGTATAAAATAGAGTAAGACTTCAAGATATAAAGCTCTGAGAAATCACTGACTTAAGAAGATGATATTTCAGATTGATAGTAGTTATAGAATTTCAGTTTTAATAAGTAAGATTAAACTGAATACAGTGATGAGTCTTCTCAGAGACTTCAGCTTCAAAATGAGTATAAATAATAGTGAAGAGTAGATTCATTTAAATATGAAATTATTTAAAAATAGAATGAAGTTAGTTGCACTGTTTAAAGATATCTGTAGATTTTAACTGCTTTATCTTGACTGATTAAATAAGTTTTATAATCAAAGTATCTTCATACACTGAAAAGAGATGAGTTGAAAATGCTGTATAATCTCTTAATAAATCAAGAAAATTATTAAATATCTTCTCATGAACTCTCATAGTTTCTGCAATAGTGCTCTCATTTTCAAAAATAGTACTCAACTGCTGAAAACACATTCTATACATAGAAAGTGTATTAATAATAGATATTTAAAATAGTAAATTATTTACAGTACTGAAAACACTTTTAATCTTATTATTATAAATCTTTCAAATAGTATCTGAAATAAAACATGATATTATTTACTTCTGAAGCTTATTATTATTATCTGTTATATTAGATATATCAATGATTTCTTACAGTGTTAATAGTCTTGTGAAATCATGCATGATCTGAGTTAGATCAGATTCTGAAATCTTAGAAGAAATAATTACAGCAGCAGTAGTTACAGCAGTTATGAAATTATTATATCTGATTATCTCATCTTATACAGTCTTCTTGAAGTTCATATTATCATAGACTATAACAGCTCAAGAATCTTTGACAAGCTGCTGAAGTTTAATCTAACAGTAAGAATTAGTCAAGTGATTGACTCAGAAGTTAATAGAAGTTCAAAGATTATTATTATTATTATTATTATTATTCTTCAATTATAGATGTATGCAGTCAGAGACTATGATATCTACCTGAGAACCTTTAGTTCTCAGAGTTTTTCCTATATCTATAGAGTCAACTATTATACATTTATCAATTTCAGATATGCAAAATCAGAAAATTCCAGCTCAGAATATAAAAACTGTTTACAAATTGCAGTATTTCAACACCTTCTGATACTTTGAAACCATTTGAAAATATCATGACAAAGGAAAAGAGAACATAGTCTTAAAGATAGACACATTAAATAGATAGATAGAAAAGAACAGAAAGAAACAAGTACAGTAAAGAGAGACTATAATAAAATAAAATTATTAAAAGATAGTGTATAGCTGTTTTAACAGACTATATCTAATCAATTTCCATCTCTTCATATTCAGATACTTCTGAGTTGAGCTATTTTCTTGTAGCTGCTTGAGTTTCTGATAGAAAGTCTATTAAGTATTTAAGTCCTGTCTCAGTTGAGAATGAGAACCTCATATTTAATTGATTTAAATCATACTTCTTCTTTAATCTGACTCTGAGACTATTGTATAATGCACAATGTATTATAATATGCTCAGAATTCTCATTTGTATTGCAGAATGAGCACTCTGTTGAATCAAATCTATCATCAAATCTTTGTATATAGGATTTGAAATAACCATGTCCTAGTTTTAGCTGAATTATGAATGAGAATATTTTCTTTTTGCATTTAATTGAACAAGATTTCCACTTTGATTTTATCTCAAATCTTGAATAATATATGCTCTTCTTTTGTTTCTGCCAGCTTTCATTTCACTTATTTAAACAAGATTCTTTTATCTTTCTCTTTATGAAAGACCAGGACACTGTTTTTTGAATAGATCTGCTTAATTCTGAACCCTTTTTTGCAGCTGAATCAGCCAATTCATTACCATGAATATTCATATGAGCAGGAACTCAATGTAGATGAATTATCAGTTTTGATGTTCTTCTCTTTTGAATTTTCAAAACAGAGTTTAAAATCAGTTCAAGATTCATTTGATCATTATGAATCTGACTATTTCTAAGTCTTTTTAAAGCAGCTTGACTATCAGAGAATATTCATGCCTCTTTCAAACTATTTCCTCTTTTATGAGATTTTATTTCAATGAGTTTGAAGAAGTTCAAAGAACATGTTAGAAAATAACAGATATTATCAGAGATTACTAGAAGTTTAAGATATTAGATAGAAATATTAATAAGTTAAGAATATTAAGTCATATCTTCTCTTATTTAGTAATTTTCATTATCAATCTATTTCTTATTACATAGCTGTGATAGAGTTTAAAGTTAAAAATAATTTCTATTACTTATCATTTTACTTCTAAGTTATAAAAATATACAGAGAGAATAGAGCTGAAGAAGTTCAAGTTTTTTAAGAAATAAGAGTGATATATAATACTTATAATAATAAATAGTTATTTGATAGCTGTTATTTTATCTGAGTCTTATTCATAGCTCTTTCAATTGACATATTTATTTTTTAGAATAGAAGTAAGTAGATCAAATCAAGTTAACACATCAGTCTGAATAATCTCAAAAGTAGTCTGAAAGTCAATAATATTCAGATCAGAATTATAATTGAATTTTATAAAGAAAAGAGTATTAATAAGATATTTCAGCTTCTATATAAGTAAGACAGTATAATATTGATTATCATTGAATATTTCTACTTTGAAAAGTGCTGAATATAGTGTATTTCACTGCTTTATAGAAGTACTATATTATTAATAAGTTAAGATATTAGAACTCTGAATTCAAGTCTCTATAAAGATCTTCATTTCTTAACTATTTCACTATAATATTCTAATAATATAAGATAATTTTAACTATCTTTTCTACTAATTATAAGATATTGTAGACAGATACTATGAGTCATAGTAATTTAATTATGAACAAGCTTGCAGAGTATCAGTATCAGTATCAGTAATCTCAAATTCTGAAGAAGTATTAATAGATTTAAGCTCTGTTAAGTCACTGTCTGATATATTATATTCATCATCTATATTATTAAGAGACTGTAGTGATTATAGAGAGAATTCATCTTTAAGTGATAAAGAATATTAGCTGAAGCATATCTGACATTGAATATCTTGAGATTCAAAAGACACACTGTCTTTTATCAATAATTATAATATAATGAGAAGAGATAGTGAGTTGTAAAATAGCAGAGATAATAGCAGAATGACTGAGAATTTAAAAAATATCAGTTTAATGATGATCAGACAGATATTTAAAGTAGATATATAATTTCAAAGTCAATCAAATATTTTATATAAGTGATATTGATTTTTCATATATAATGAAACTGTTTCTTTTCAGACTCTCTATAAGATATTAGATTGTGAGCACATGTGAAGTCTCTTATTGATTCAGAAGTTAGCAGGACTTGACAGAAGTCTAAAGGAGTTTAGTTGATCATGCTAATCTGAAAATATTGAGAAGAGAGGCTGAGCATGCTGAGATAAGATTTGCTCAAGTATGCAAAGTTTTTAAGTGTGCTGAGTGCACCTGGGTCTGGGCTGAGAGACCCAAGCATTGTAGTTTTCTTCAAGTCTATGTATGGCCATTCATACAGATCGCATAGGCAATCATTTCATAGGCCTTGCTATACAAAGGTGTCAAGAATATATTCAATTGTCCAAAACAAGCAAGAATCAAACATTTGGCTTAGTGTCAAGGGGCTCTGTTGAGATATAGACCTGTACAACTCATCAGTTGCAAATGACAGTTCAGCTGTGTATAGCCATAAGGCGCCGGTGCCAAAACTATGCATCTGTGGGATCAAAGTGTTGAAGCATGAATAGCTGAGGAACAAGCCCCTGCTGCACAGCAGAGTTCCTGGGATATATTTGATAAATATCACACAGGGGAGTTTATAGACATATTTAGATTTAACTGTCAAAGTTCAGGTTTGAGCTCTGTGCATCTGGAATTTCTAATTTTCTGAATGTTCTATTTTGAGTAATCAATCAATTTCCCTTGATTTATATCAACTAGGAACAAACAACACATGTACAACAGAAAATTAAACAGTGCCCTACATCAGATAGAGAAGAGTAAATACAGGCCATCAGTATATCTCAAATTATACTCATTCTGAAACTCTCACTTTGAGCTCTGCAAAGGAAGAGAGCTGAACAGAAATATCTTTTTCAGTCAGCTGCTGCAGCTGCTTTTTCAGCAGTCTTGAATCTCTTTCTCTAACTCTCTGCTGCAAAAATATGAGCCATGCAGTTATTAATCACCTTTGGTGATTGTCATTGATTTGAGTAAATCAAAAAGCCTTGTGATTTCCTCACATGTTCTATGAAATATTAATTATCTGTCACTGAACAAAGAGAAGATGATCTGTATCTTGTGAAGACTGAATAAAGTGTACATCTTGATGAAGCAATGAACATAACTGAAGAGGGCTGAGACTAGGAATAAGAGACAATCTAATGATTGCTGGTGATAGTGGCCAGAAAGCTTGATAAACTTGGTGAAAATCATTCAAATAAGAAGCATTCTCAATGATCAAGTGTGTAGTGTGAGATTTGACATGATCATTGTGTGACATAACCAGATTAAGCAGGTGTCAGTTAGAAGAGCTAATTGTGATATGATTGTGAGAAACACTGTATAAGTGCTTCATAAATGCCTTCTGGAATATTCATCAGCATTTGACAATTGAAAGGAAGAGAGAAGGCTCATTATCAGACAGCTCAGTCAATGAACAAGCTGTGCAGATTACTTCATCAGTTACTTCTGAATCATTGTATACATTGTTTAAGAAACTTCAGACTCTTCTCTAGTGTTGTGAGAACCTCAGCATTGAGATGGAATTGAAAGTAGGTTTTGAATTCATAAGTGATCATTCAATGTGTCAGGAAGTTGTTATTATCTGCATTGAGTGATTTATCAAACCAAGTCTCATTGACAAAAGCTTTCATGCAGGATTGAAGAATCTCTATGCAATAGACAACTGTTTGACTGAAGAGACAGAGAACATCTTCATTCATATAAGTAATTGCAGTACAGTCAAAGTTTCTTCACTCTAGATACAATACACTCAGAAATCATCAGATGTACTGAAAGAAGATTCTTGAGTTATTAGATGCCTGCATACACTGATATGTAGTCACACCTCTCAAATTGATCTAAGGCCTAGTTTCACTGACCTTGAAGGAAAGTAGAACTTTTTATCTGTGAGTCATGATACTATGCTAATGATCTATAGTGCATTATCTGAGATTTCTGCAAAGAACTAGAAGATAATTAATAGGTTTAAATATACATTCTTCTCTACTCTTTCACTTTCAGCTTCAGCTTTTGTCTGTATATTATATATAATTCGCGGTATATGTGAAGTTCCTCTCTTTTCAGATCAGATCTCACTTGCATCAGATATACTTATAACTTATTCATTGATTATTTAAAGCTCTGAGTGAAAACCTGAAGTGAAAATACTTCTAGTTCTTTCAGAATATTCTGAAGAGTAAAACTGCTTAATAGCTTTAATTTATTACATTCTTATCATGACTCTATTGAAATCTATTTCACTTTAGTAGTAAGTCTTCATTGAATGTATAAAGCTTGATATATCATGAATCTTCAAATTTTAATATTGATAAAGCCAGCATTTTTCATTCTCTATGTGCAGATTATTACTCTGTAAAAAGGCTTTTTCAGTTTATCTCAATTCTCTATAACATACTGTTGTCATTCAAGAGTATGTACAGCTTTTTTATGTGTCTCATTATCTGAGAGAAAGTCATACTTAAGTGATTTGAGTTTAAAGTATTCATCAGGTTTTAAATGCTTAAAAGCTTCTCTGCACAGTTTTTCACAGTCAGAGATTGAATTATTCAACTCTCATTCATGAATGAGATTAAATTTGTACAGCAAATTCCATTTCTCAAAGTTATTAATCTCAAAAGTGCAATTTGATGAAACACTGAAATCAATCATAAGTCAGAATATATTTTGTAGAGTGAGTACACTTCTTATAAGAAAGATTGAATTGAGCTCAAATCATTTTCTCAAATCAGTGCACTGAGATGTTTGCTGCTATAGTGATTAGTCAGACTCAAAGTAATATTCATAGATATCAGCTTCTGATTTACACACTCAGTATATTCTATTGCTCAGATATCTGTTCCTGTTCTCATATCAAGAATATGCTGAGAGCTTTTACTTATGAGAGTGAGAAATAATTCACTTAAAATATCTTTGTATATCTGATGCACCTGTGTTCTGGTCAGATTTTATGCAATGAGTATTGAGTGTAATCATTTATCATGTTCATCTGATTCTTCTCAGGCTCATCATTCAGCTATTAATCAGTTAGTAAACATGTTTCTTCACTGTATAAAGAAAGCACTCATCAAAAGGTACATTCTCTCACAAAATACATGATATGTTCAGCTGTACTGCTTATTTAGCTTGTGCAAGTCAAGTCTCTTCAGGGTTCTCTTACTAGATTTCTGAGATTATTAGCTGGAATAAGCATTTTTGATGTGAAACAGGGTTCTTACAGATAATCAGTGACACTTGGTGTGAGAGGAATTAAGTCTTCTTCCCCCAATTCAGAGTGGTAGTCACTGGTACTGCCTGTCTCCGCCCCTTCCTTCTCTTCCTCTTCATTCTCTTCATTCTCTTTGTCCTCTTCATTCTCTTCCTCCTCTTCCTTGTCTTTCTCTGTCTCTACCTCCCCTTCATCCTCTTCATCCCCTTCATCCTCTTCATTCTCTTCATTCTCTTCCTCATCTTTCTCCATCTCTACATGGGAATGATCCGTGGAAGGTAATACTTCTCCTGCTGTCCTAGGTCGACTAGGTAGTTTGACAGTCATATCAAAGAAAGGGAGGGACAATGAACATGGCTTTCAATGCTGTTTATGTTTGGAGGACAGCTTCTCCCTCTATATGTATACATTTGTTCATAGATAGTGATGACAACAACAGATCTAGACTTTGAAACTGAGGAAAATAATCTTAGCAGCTTCATTAACTCAAATTTGATCATATAATACTAATAATTCAATCAGTTAGAAAAGAATGAGTGAAAATTGTACTGAAATACTGGTAACAAGATGCCCTGGTTGTGTCTCTCAGATCACTGTTGTGGGATAACTATGCATTTTTAGCATTATTATTTCAACACCAGATCGGAAATAATGGCCTGCTTCTAGAGCACTGATGATGTTCTCTGCTGTGACCATCACAGGTATACCAACTCAATGATTTTGCACAGTACATCCTTCACACTTCCTGTTGATGTATGGCTCTTCATCAACTTAAACCAATATTTGCATGCCCATCAATTGACTTATGTACAGTATCAGTCATTTACATGAATCATATATCATATATATATGAAATTTAAACTGTGTGATATTCTCCAGGTTTCATTTCCTAGCTAAGCAAGTCATCAATCATCAATGAATATCATGCAGAAAATGATGCAAAAGTTCACTTCTTTATCAGAAATTGCTTCTGAGCTTCCATAACAGCATAATTAGAATTACTATATTTCTATAGATAGTTCTGAATATCTGCTGAGCTATACTGACAATCAGGAACTTGATTGATGAACTCAGCAGTTATGTCTGCAAGATTGGTACAGCATCTGTGAGCATACATATGCTGGAAAATCGATTTTATTTGCTTCTTTGATATCAGTGTAAATTTCACTTCCATGTCCACATGTCCCGGGCGGATAAGGGCCGCATCAAGTTGATGTCAGCAGTTTGTGATCATGACCAAGATTCTCCCATTGGATGATAAGACACCGTCAATCGCGTTCAAGAGGCCAGAGAGTGATACTTGGTTATTTTGCCTCATGCCATTCTTCTGTATGGCTTGCATTTTCTCATGATTGATTTCAGCACTGTCAATATCCTCAATGAGAAGGACACAACAGTGTGATAGATGGCTACAGAGTCACTGAAGTTCTTCATCAGTCATGTTTTAGTCTGTCAAGCTCAACATATAAATATTCAGATCATATTTGCCTGCCAAAGCTTGCACAAGGCTAGTTTTCCCAGTCTCAGAGGGTTCACTAAATAGGTAATCACAGTAGTATAATCTTTCTGTTTTCATATATACTCACTGAGCTTTCAAGAACTTGCACATATCATTACAAACTTCTTCCTTTTATCTCTCTGTCAGAGAGATACTTTCAAGTAACTGACAGCTGATACTTTTGACAGATTGTTATAATATCTTAGTCTGACAGACACACTTCTCTTCTGAGCTGAAAATTATAATGTGAGATTTATTCTTGAAGATGTGAAGTAATCTGACTTTTACAAGTAATCTTTCAATTGACTTACAGAATCAGTCTAAAACTCACAGACTGTAGCACTTCTCAAAGTAAAACTCAAAGCTTCTTTCTATTCATTGAAACTGAAATATTGAGTCTCTGAATAGAAATAAACAAGTTTTATTAAGTTAAAATCAATAATACTGCAATACTTCAATGATTTTTCAGTCTCACTCTGACTTCTCAGATATATTCTTTTCACTTCATTTCTCACTTCTAACTCTCTGAGACAGGCATCTGATAACTCAGAATTTAAGAAAGATAATTAGATGTTCATACTTCTCACTGTGTAATTCAATTTATATCTTCACAGTACAGAATTTCCAGATTTCATTATATACTTAAATACAGATATAAACAAATGCATATCTGACAATCAGAATATTGAACAGAAGGCTCAGATTAAGAGCTTTATAAAATATGTCAATAAATATAAATTCAGAAAATATGATATTTAAAAGAGAATCAACAAGACTTGATATCTGATTCATGATATTTTTGAGAAGTATGCAATGACAGATTGGCCAGGGTTGTAGAGGGAAAAAAAGTCAAATAAAAACACACTGAGAGATGAAGGGCTGTACAGGAAAACCTGAGAAATTATATAGAAATGAAAATAGCTAAAACTATTCAACATTTAAGCAATTAGAAGTAAGTAAATTTAGAAGAGAATGAGGCCTTGCTACACTGACTAGTATTCACAGACAGTCACATTTCAATGCAATCAGAAACAAAAAATATCAGATGTGTTGTTCAGAAAGCCATGTAACAGCATAGTATTTCTCAGTTCCTCAGGCTGAGTGAAAATATTTCAAGCTATATAGACATCAATAGTGATAATCAACATCATCTGAAGTCATATCAGCACATATTGAAGAGAGAACTGTGATTTCACTGAACTTACTTAAATTGAAAGCAGTCAGTCATGAAAGAGTTCATCTGTGACAAATTCTGCTGTTACAATAACAAGAAATGCATGGATTGTAACTTCACAGATCACAGAGTCCTGAGATGATATATCACAAATTCCATGCTAAAAAAGCAGACTGGCAATCACAAGTATCATGTAGTCAATAGACACAATCACACCTGTATCTTTCATCAACACCTTGTAGACAACTGAGCTAACTCAATGAGCACAAGGCCTATCAAGATCAGAGAGAAGAGTGTACACACTATAAGATTAAAACAAGCTTTACTGTGAAGAATAGAAACTCATATTCTAGAAATAATTGATGCAGCAGAGTGTTCATAAGTGATCCAGTCTGAATTTTAATCTGCTGAATCATCTAGACATCATGATTAGCAAGGACCAAAGCAGGAGACTGGGAATAACATATCTCTAGAGCTAATGGAAATGCTGTACATATTCTCAAGAGATAGTAGAATGCTGACATATCTGAAACAAGCATTTAGCATTTATCATCATCATGTCAGTAGAAGGGACTGCTCACCCCTGTATCTTAAGCCTGACAGACCAATGTCAATGACAACAGCATTGACACAGATAAAGAGAATGAAGATTGATATCTCAGACAAACAGTGAGACTGAGGACAGTGAATAGTAAGCAAGATGAGATGCACTGCACTTAATATGATGAGCACTGCTGACAGAAGTGCATATGAGATGTTAGCATACATTTTGTAAGAAAAGACAGTCAAGTTAGTTCATTTTGAAATGATCTGTCACAGAGTGATGTTGATGTGATTTATAGCTCTCAGACAATCACTCTCTGTGCACCTTGAATAGCACTTCTTCAATGACTGAGAGGGTATGCCTGTTCTCACTTCAGCAAATACTGGACAGCAAAATATTATTCAGAGCCTGTATAATTAGTTACACTATTGTTATTAATCTGTTGTGATTTCTTTGCATGAGGATGACAGATACTCATACTGAACATGTATATTGCACTCACACTTTCATGATGATCAACACAAGCTGTGTCCTTGACTGGCACTTCTGACTGCACTTTGCATGCTTCTGGCCTTCCCTGAGACACCCCGCACATATGCATAGATAGCTAAGTGATAATAGATCAGTGACAATCAACCACTGTCCTCATTAGGCAAAGGAAAATCCAAAAAGACTCATTTTCAGACTCAATATCACTCTTGCTGAGAGTCTAGGTCATCATGGTGCAGCTTTGGCCAGAAGAAACTGAGAAACTGAGTAATGTTGACAATGCTTAGAGGCCAAAGCAACTATAACACAACATTGTCCCAGACTGAGAGATGATGTGAAAGTAGTCATTCAAATCATATGTGGGAATGATTGGACACTGCATTAGTTTTAGAAGTGACCCTGATCATGAAAGATGAGGCAGATACTATCAAGAGTTATGATCCTTAATGAACAGATCAAATGAGACGGGGAACAAGCTGCATTTTCATAGTAGAATGATCCAATGACATGAGTAGCTTAGGCGATGAGTACATGATCCACTATCAGAAATAGAGACTCAGATACAATATCACATTGATCAGCAATCTAGACCATCACAAGAACTTCAATGAATGATGATGATAGTCATAGTTCTTTTCACCAAAGTAGTAGTTTTGCTGAAAGAGAAGATCAAAGTAACACTCAAGCTAGTTGAATGATGAATAGTCACAAGCCAGATTAGGTGACACTTGTTTACATGTAAATAATAGTCAACAAATTCAGAATAGTGTTCATAGAACTGGTCTTCACAGACAAATTGAAAGAGTGAATATTTCTTCAACCTCACTTCATTCATTTAACACAATGAGGAATGAAATCAGTACAGAACTTTGAAGACTGATAAATGAGATGAAGCTTCACAATGAGTCACAATGTGATAATGAAGAGATTTTTCAAATATTCCATGCTTCTCTTAGTGATACAAGGCTAATTTCATTATAGCTTATTGACATTATTATGCAATTCTGGGATAAAGTTCCTAAGATGTGAAAGAATTGCATTCTTAACAAATAAACAAATTGTGTCTACAAGGCAATCACCAGCTATTCAGCAGATGAAAGTGATATTGACATAGCTGTGAAGATAACAGTCTGGATTTGAGATGATGACCCTGACTTCTTTATTTCATGGTGCAGCTCTTCTCAACAAGATACAGCTTCTTTGAACTTCTTCATCAGCCTGATGAATACTGTGGGTCAATTGACAGATGTCAATACTATATAGTGGCGAGTACTCTTGATGGTGATAGCTCATTTTGATAGCTTATATGACACCCCTGCGGACCTTCCCGAACAGCTCTTACAATCCGGCTTGATCTCAGCTAGCTTTCATTCCCAGATTTGTGAGAAGTGGCCACAGATGATTCGCAGAGGAGGGAAGTACAACTCCATATCTAATGATTTGAGCGGTTATGATGCTATGATTTATATCCCTGATGTTGATCATACAATGTAAGTCTACTTTGTGATTGCGAATAGATGTTCATTACTGAAAGGTAGTTATCAGATATGAGGTGCATCTACCATCCACGGGGACCACCTTTTCCACTACGATTGAGGAGCTACACAAGAAGAATGTTCCAAAAAAGGCTGAGAGAAAATGAACAGTCTCAGACATAGAGTATCAGTGAAAGAATTCTGTGAATGTCAATAAAAAAAGAAATGCTCATGAAGTTATAAAGACAGTGATGAATCATCTACTAGCAAAGATTGAGAAAATTGTATCTCTCATTTGCCAGCTACATGTGTGATTTTATGGTACAAATCCTCACAAGTGAGATTGCATTTTTATCATATGCTGATTTTTATCAGAACCACAACCACAGCAGCCCGGGGGGAAGAAGATGTTAGCATCTTGAAAGAGAAAAGATGAGAGAAGAGACAGCATTTCAAAGAAACTGATGAAGAGAGAGAGAAAAAGATGAGTTCTCATAGAAACTCTGCTAAATTCTAATTGCTGAGAGCTGTCTTATAGCTGTCAACCTGAACCACCCGTACCAGTGAACTCAAGAGCTGATGATACAGAAATCAACAATAATGCATCATACTCACAGTCAGTATCTCTAGACATTCTGACAAATGTCACTAACAATGTATCTTACACTAAAGGTTTGACATTGAGAAACTACATTTTAAATAGCTAACTAATATTCAAATAGAACCTTCATCAAATGAACTCTGCACTCTAGTAAATCTGTTCTTCTTCCCCACAATTTCAGAGCTTCAGTGAGCTGTGAATGGAAATATGGAAAGACAGTTGAATAATAATACAGCAAGTGAAATTGAAAACATGAACTCTGTAACATTCATATCATGAACTGCATACACTCTCTCCTGTGTTCACATGAATGTGTATGATAATGCATTCAATCCTTTCATGCCATTACATAGTCTAGCAGTTCAACCCTCTGCAGATGAGCAAGCCAACAATGTGAGAGCTGTCCCAGGTAATCAGAGAGTTTCACAAAACATAAGGAAGATAAATATGCAAACTGTGGACAACTTTAACTCATTCAATCAAATTCTCATATTCTTGAACAATGTGAACCATGTCATTGATTTCAATCCTTTCAATAGAATGCAGAATTATGCAGGTTGATGATTGAACATGAAGTGAGCTTCTTTGACAACTCAAATAATGTGAAGACACATTCCAGTTCTGATTCTAGTTCTGGCTGAATATTGATATCATTCTTCAATCTTACATATTGGTCAGGAATCAAAAGGCTTTTAATCTCTCTCTGGATAACACATGATTCTCCTGATATGATACAAATCGGAATGATGTATATTTGCTTCTGCAAAGGTTTGAAGGATTTGGATGTTGAGATTCACCATGTTATCAAGTCATGATTAGCCTATGTATTTATTAGTTATAATATCTTTTGTAGAATGCATTGATGTATCTCTAAGCCTATGCTTTCTAACAACAGTCTGATGAGTTCATCAAGCTCAACATATCTTCAGTTATCAGCAGTGTTCAGTTCATATTTGACACTATTATACAATAGCTGTTTCTCTAATTCTGCTTGATGTATTTTTGCTTCAGAGTCTAAAAACCCTGTGAAAAGAGTCATTTCAGTCAGATGATGTGAGATAGACTGATGGTTTATCAAAGAATCATGAATTTATCATTCAACAGAGGAATTTGAATATTCTGTCTCTCAAAATCAGTACATCTGCACACATAGTTCATGTGAAGAGCTGTAGTCCCTGTTGAGAGTCCTGAGTTGATCAGCTCTTCTATCAGCAGTGCACTGGTGATGACTGAGCTCTTTTGTCTCAGTAGTCTACAGTCTTACATCTCTTCACATGATCAGAGTTCTGCAAAGAATGACTCATCTGTCACTAAGTTCATCACAAATCTCTTCAATCAAAATATTTTCTTTTCTCTTACTCAGGGCTTGGCATTTTTAGTCAGTGTAACTTCCATGACATCATCAATTGAGATGACATTATATTGACTATATCTATCAGCATAATCTTGAGTTGTTCTTCTACATGCTTATCTGGCAATGTGCTCATCATGATTGGGACAAGTTAAAGCAGTTGCAGATGTTGTATCAGTTACATGACTGATTAAGAGATAGTATATTAGAAATATAATGCGCTGGAAGTCATGAGAAATTCACAAATATCAAATAAGACAATATCAGAGCTGGTGAATTTAAATGCATCTTAACAGTTGAATTTTCTCCACTGAATAACAGTTTACTGACAAAATGATACACTGATACTTACAGGGAGATTGCAAGAATTAAGTGAAGTGACATGAGTGCAGATGAGTTTGAGAATATTTTATCTGAGTTTTTCTCAATATTTGAGTGTGTCAAATCTCTTTGCAGAGCTATATAAGACATTCTTTTTCTGTATGAGAGCAGAGGAATTATTGTTGATATCTCACAAGACCTGAAATACTTATACAATCCCATTATCAAGGCATACAATGATGTGATATCTTCAATTGAATGTCAAAGTGATAGATAACAGAGGTTGCAGTGCTATTACTTTGTTTTTAAAATTCACACATTGTGATGAAATATTTCATAGCTGTCATGAAAATCATGATGTATCACTGTAGAGAGCAATTTCAATATTTTCCTCAATGAATGTACTCATCAAACATAAGGGAATTTACTGAGATTGGCTGATCAATTTCAGTTCAACTTGGTACATAGTTCAGTTGTTACTGACTCATTCAGTGCAATGAAGTCTGAAAGAGCATCTTCATCATCATTACACTTCTCTTTTTGTGCAGCATCATCCAGCTCAGTAGAACAGAGGGGTGTAACAGATGACATCTTATAGAGGTGTAATAAGAACAAGACTGCGCCAGGCCTCTTGTCAGATGAGCGACAGAAGTACACTGGTATGATGAAGAAGAAGGAGTAACAATCATGTATGAAGAGCTGACTGCTCATCTCATATGTACTATTTCATCTGCTACAATTACTCTAGAATCTTATGAGCTGAATCTTAGGGCATTTAGAGCCTGATAATGGCGACTTAATGTATAATGTATAATAATTTCATTACACAAAGTGAGTTCTGGTGCAAGTTTCACTATAATAAAGATGATTCATATGCTTATAAACACATTATCATTGAACATGAATCACAGACAACTGCTTTGAGATAAGGGTTTCAGTCAGAAGCTCAGAAAGAAAAGCTAATAATGTGATACAGCTTTCATCATGAACCTCACAGAGTATACTCATGCATTGCACTGAACCTTTCTTGGAAGGGATATTATACAGAGCAAAAGCAAGTGTGACAAGTACATAGAAACAGAACAGTTAGAGAGACTTTGACTTCATTGAATGCTGCATACTGAGAGTACAAGATGACAAAACAGAAAAAAAATAACAGGAAAAAATAAAAAAGAGCAGATCAATAGTGCTCAATCTAAACAGGTGAGAATACTGATCTTTTCCAGATTGTATGTTGAATTCCATCATTTAATGCATTGTCTGTTAGATGCCAAACCCGGGTGGTCTTCTCAGAGATTGATACTGACTCGGATATGAAACCCTGATACAATAATCAAACTTAGAGATTTGTATTGTAAAGGAAGCATTGCAGAGATTAAACAGATCTTGTTGTAATGTAAATGAAACTGTAGCATGTAACAAGAAAAGTGTCTTTTCAAAATATTTTTCTTAAGTCATTGACTTATCTCTGAATAGAACAAGTTGCCCTGAGATGTGATTTTGAGAGCTTGATAAATGTAATATGACAGCTGAGTAGCCTGTTCCTTGAATCTTGATAATCATCACTTGAGTGATGAGGTTGAAGTGATGATTGACAGATATATCAATATTAACATCATGTTGTCTTTTACATTCTTCAGTTTAAATCAGTTTGTTTCATTTGATAATACTCTGCTGAGTCTCACTAAAATAAAGTCTCACTGAATTAATTTCCCATGATGCAGATGAATACTATGAGTTATATAAACAATTTCATTTGACTGAACAATAGCCAACAGTGTCTCTCTCAAGCTGTCATAGTATGGGTCAATTTGATTGAATGATTTCTCTTCAAGTCTTCTTTTGAGCTTCAGCAGAGGTGAAAGAGTTGAATGTTCATGCTGATGACACATTTTTCTAGATCAATTAAACTTTTTACACTTGATTTTCTCAAGAAATTCAATTGTGTCTGATTTGAAGCCTCTGGAACACAGTGATCAGGCCAAGGCTATTTCAATCAGAATGAGTATCTCTTCAAGCCTTTTAAATCTTAGAAATATCCAGCTTTTTTCAAAGAAGTCAAGTGCAAGTTCTCTAGAAATAAAATCTTTTTGAATTGCTATGATCAATTGTCAGATGATAAGACTGAAATCACTATTTATCATTTGATTATCTGATCAGTTGTGCTTGAATGCAGCACAAATTATGTTTGAAAACACTGAGTGTAAAATTGTCTCTTTTGTGAATGTGAACACTGAAAGAAGTCTTTGACATGTTTAAATCATCACAAAAAGAGTGTCAAAGTCAGGTAGACTCTTAAGAATCAGTGTGATAATTTCTGATGACAGGCTTGTAATGCGGCAGTCTGCTTCATTAATGAATTCAGATAGAGTATTCATTGTTATGAGGTGAAAAACAGAGAAGAATAGAGGAAGTGAACAGGTCTTTGATGCAGCTCTATATATATCTCAGCAGTCTTGATATCTTGTCACTTGCATTCATAAATTGAGTGACAGAAAATTGTGCTAATTATGCCCTGTCTTCAGACAACATTGATGAATAACCATTCATAAATAAATATTTTTAAACAACTAAGCACTATGAACTATGGCCATTGTTTTACTCTTGTAACTAAACTTCCATGAATTATTGACCTTGTCAAAGAGAAACAAAAAAACACATGTATGACAGAAAATCAAACAAGATGTATTTCTCATTATCATTTGTACAGAAGAGCAATAATGAAGTATTATTAGACATTTATTCAGTGCAAAGATAAAATAAGTTAAATGAATTATAGCTAAACTGTAAACTGCATCTACAGAAAGAAAGAACTTATGTTGAAACACTGCAAGCAGTAAATATTCTATCTGAAGAAGTGTGAATATTGCTATTCATTACATCTATAGTTAATAAGTTTGAACAACTAAATATCTAGAGATGACTGAAGCTCAAAGACTCTGTCACTTTCTAGAAGCTTTCATACATTATGAGAAAATACTGACACAATAGTAAACTCTCACTGAGAAGTAGTCATATGACCTATATTCATGAGTGATAAAATTGACAAACTGAAATGATTTGAAGAAAAACCAAAGAGAGAGACAAAAAAAGAGAGGGAAGAGTAAACAAACAAAGACATATACAAAGAAACACACACAAAGAAAATGTCATATCATGAGTGTAGACCAGGTAAACATTGAGTGAGAATGTAATAGACAATATCAATAGAACTTCTGAGCTGGAATAAAATCTGAGAAGTGAAATAAGATTAAATGAAGAAAACAGAAGCAAATAAGAAAACAATCAAGATAAGCATAGTATAAAATAAATCAAGACTGAAATTGATATTGACACATTACATCAGATGAAGATTCTAATCAATCATCATTCTCTGCATGATCTTTCATTGACTTATTCTCTCATATATGAATCTCAGAATTCACTATCTTTTCAATCAGTCACTTCTACTCTGTGAAGAGACATCAGCTTGAGATGCACTGAAAGTGACCACTTCATTTCATAATAAAGAGAGATTTCTGTAAGTGAAGATTACATGTAAAGCTGTGACAGTCTCTTTATAACAGTCATTGAAATATTCTCACTCAACAGCATTCATGTTTTCTCAGTCTTGACTTTATATTTCAAGCACAGAAAGAAGCAGAAGAATGATAATATTTTAATAATAACACTGAAGTGCTTATATAAAGTAAGAAGAAGCTTTCTCATGCATCAGAGAGTAGAATGTCATGTACAGTTACAATGTAATTATAGAAATATATTTTAAAAATCAAAGATGTCTTACAATCAGAGTAGTGATACTCTACTTGTTTTGAAAAGTCTCTGTTTGTCAGATGCACATCATTAATGTAATTCTTTAAGATATACTTGCTGCTGAAGATGTATTGCTGTGCTGCTGAGTGATAATTCAGATTATCTAAACAGTCAGAACACTGCAAACCTGTTGAGCTCTGAATTGAAAAGTTGACTGAGAAGGACTTATTCTGTGCTAGCTCTGTGAGGACAATCTTGAACATCAGATGCTTGAGCATGTGAAGATGATGAAGAGCAAGACAAAGTTCCAGAGATTAAATACAATTCTCAAGTAACTGTGACTCAGAGACAGTACTTACATCTCAGTTTTAAAAGTCAAGATCAGCTAATTTCTTCTATTCTGAAAGAATCAGAGATGTATCTGGAATAAAGCTAGTATTCTGATCATGATAATTTTTCTCAATAATATCATTATCAACATTTTCAAAGAAGTTATGATATATCTTATTAAAGACTTTCTTTTGTAATTTCTTTCATCTGAATTGAATTCACTGACTCAGTATATAATATCTGCAATCTTCAACTGTATCTCATACATTCTTTAACTATCTGTACTATGCAATGAGATTATTTTGAAGACACTGATATTCATACTTTAATTCTCTCAGCTTCATATCTTTCTTGACTGTTTTCTTCTGATCATCATTTAGATGTTTTGAAGTAGAGAAGTCACAGATAAGATTTGAATGATAGAAGAGTTTAATCAGAGTATCTTTAATTACTGTTTCAAGAAACACTGACTGCATATTCATATTCACACATTGATTAATATATTTCTGAAAGATATGACTCTCTGCATGACTCATTATATGATTTCTTCAATGTTCAGTTGTATTCCCTGTATAGCAGCACATGTCAGAGACTCTATATATTCTCTAGCTACAGAGATGAATCAACTGTCAAAGTGCACTGCAGCTCCCTTTCTGTACTTGTATAATGAGCCTGGATTCTTAAGACCTGTGTCTATACATAACTTTGTCTCATTCTCTTTAAATTGAACTGCTGTTAGAGCCCTTGTTGAATGAGTAATTCAGTTTTCATACATGTCACAGACTTCAGATCAGAACACAGGCACATCTTTTATAAAAGCTTTAAAATGAATCAGTGTGCTTTTTCTGTGTGCTGGCACTTTGATATGATATCAGATATCTTGAGGCTTCTTGATATACTCACTGCTGAAGATCTGATTCATAAATACAAACTCTATTATATTCTGAATGATACAAAATGCTAGATTATCATTTCATTCAGTGTATATAAAGATTGAACTGAAGATAAAGATCAGTTCTAAATTCAAAAGATGAGTCAGTGATAGAACTTACAGCTTGTTCTTATTTCACTTATCTTTGTTGAGTTAATATATCACTCTTATAAGAAGAATCTGACAGAATGAATACTCAGAATCTGTAATTATAAAGAGTTCAAGATCTTCTCAGAGAAGAGCATCATTCATTCTACAGTACTCTGAGCTTTTAAGAATGATTTCTGAGTGTGTAGATGTTACTGTTATCATCTTTCATATTATTTTATACTGACTTCTCTGTCTATGTATTGAAAAGAACACTGCAGATAGAGCTGCAGTATGTAAAAGATAGAGAAGAGAATCTGCATTGTAAGATGACTGAGACTTAACTATCTCACATAGACTGTATTCAATTTTGATTATAGTACAGATGAGCTACAGAAACAGTGAGATATATCTGTTAAATTCATAACACAGATAGATATATCTCTTTTATCTTATACTTCAGATTATAGAGAAAGTCTTTATTCATCTCATAGTAATAATATATTCTTCAGAAATAAATCAGTATAAGGAAGCCTGATAGAGATTTCACATTATACTTATCAAGATATCAGTGTAGAAAGGTCTCAACAAGATTCATTATCAAATTCTTTATTCAGTAGTATGAAATGAGTGAATTAAGCTTCTTCTTAACAAATCTAAAGAAATAAGTAAATGATTAGAAGAATGAAGAGAGTTATACAAACTTATCTTTTATAGCAGTTTCTCACCCACTGCATGCTAACTTTTGTTGAATTCTCAAGATCTGGTTTAACATCTCAAGATGGACTGTGAACAATCTTCATATAATGACTCTTGCATTTTTCAATTTGAGGTTTATTCATCATGATAAGGCTCAGATCTTAGTGCTAAATAGAATAGAAGAACATGATTTTGTATGAGATGAAAAGCAATTCATGTATATCCCATCTGGGACACACTCGGGGGCATAGTGGTATATATACCCAGCCATGGTGGATTTGATTGCTTTGGCCCTCATGGGTTGAGTCTGGATAGAAGTGCTGGTATCAGTAAATTTAGTAAAAGCAGCCACTTGGCGGCTGAACACCCAATAAAAGCAGCGAGCCCTTCAAAATGAAGTGCCACATAAAATGTACCCAAGGCCACAACCAGTGCAATCAAATTAGGCGTCACCCAGAGTCACTCCGTACATCTGTAATTATTAATACTACTACGAAGGATTGAAGTATGGCAAGTCCCATACTGTCCTCTATCACTTCCAATCGTGTGTCTGCATATGTACATGTACCTCAATGTCTATATGGTAAATGATTCCCTGAGAACAGCTTGATATTTGTCTGTAGATGTAACATCCAGACCTCTCACTATTATTTGAATTACTATTATTCTATCCATACATAAATGTATGGATTTGAATGTAAGGTTCAACCATTTATATACATGTACACACACATCCATTCGCCTCTACACGGTTTACGGGCGAATGAGAAGTTCAGATTGATGCTATATTCAATTCTTGTCATTAACTCTGATTAATCGTGTTCATGTATCCCAGTATAGAGTACTCCCCAGAATGAGCAGCTTTTCTACTCTACAAGAACAATGTTTTCTATTGAACTATTTGCTTAATAGATAGAGTGAGAGACTAATAATAAATGTTTCACAGCAATGATCTCCCAGCACAGGTTTATTGTATGGTTAGTAGGGCTCTATACAACTAATGTCAGGAAGCCAGGAACGAAAATATAGTAGTGGTTGACTGCAGTAGACACTGCGAAGACGAACAACAAGCTTCGTGCTTTTTGTTTAGTATTGGAAAAGGAAGGTGGTTTTCATAAATCATATCTTAACTCTATTGCATATCAGTCAGTCTAAAGATAGAAAGAAAATGACGTGGAAAAATGCCATGAAAGACACGCACATGAGTTTGTATGTGCTTTTGCATTATCTGGATAAACCAGCTGCAGTAATGCCTTTTTAAAAAATGAGTTACTGTGCCCTATTTATTTCGATAAATAAGCTCCACGGCCGCGATCCCAGTACACCAATCCAATCCAATCCTACATTAACTTCCCCCGCGTTTTAGGGCATATCTGAAAACCCAAGGACGTCCCCATCTTCATTCCAAAGAGCGCTTCTATATACATTGCTTCCTGGTCGGTGCTTGTCGTGTAAAAACAGGTGATTTTCGCCGCCTGATGGATGTGGCAAGCGATGACGACGGTAACCAGTCAAGTACTCTGTACATCACCTCAGCGATCGAAATGCCTTGGTCTTGGAAGTAGGTTTCTGATATTGTGAAAGAAAGGCTCCCAGTCCCCTCAATTCGAGGCTTATATGCTGGGCCCGCTCCGGAGATTTGAGGTCCCGCTATTTGTTCTTGGCAAAGGCTTGGGCGACATCTTGGTTAGATAATAATAGAAGGAGATAGTTTTAAAGTTAACGTTAGAGAAACATGCCATAGGTTCGGCCCCGAGACAATATTCTCCGGGACGTTTTTCTGTTTTCGGTATTTTCAAATGTGCCTGGGTCATCTCGAAGGTCAAACGGGAGAGTAATATGTCGTACCGGTGACAGGGGAGGTTGCTGAGGCGCTCATGACGCGCATTGTGGATGTGGGAGAAAGGTTCGACTCCCATCTACAACAATTATTATTATAACGTTACAACAATAGCGTTAGTCGGTTGTTCTTCTTGATGAAAGAAACTTCGGACGCTTATGTTATACTTACCAATCCGAGCTTGAGGGGTAAAAGAGGGCCATCCGAGAGGATTTGGGAAGCTCGACCGCTGGACAGTCTCTAGACAAACTTTTGCAGAAGCGGTGCTCGTAATGAGCGCGATTTTTCTTCGCAGACGAGGGTTCAGCTAATGGTGTGACTTTGCATCTTTTGGAAGGGGAGGGGAGTCGAAGCCGGCCTGGCACTTGGAGTAACGATTGGTGAAACGAGAAGCATCTCGGCGGTGTCCCAGTGCTTCCCAGGGGTGCGTCAAAGAATGCCATGTTTAGACGCGATGACACAACGCGTCAAGTGGATGAAATGAGGATTTACAGCTGTTGACTGACTTCGCAATGCAGTTATGTATGAAGATGAAGAGGGCGGGAAAGGGGCTCTCGTTGACGGAAATTCTCGACATAGAATTCTCTAGCCATTCAGCATTGGGAACGGGATTGAGGCGTGGATTGATGAGATGAGAGAGATCCATGGATGACAGCTATTTCTTCTCTTTTCTTTCCGTTCACCACACGAAGAGCAAATTCTGGAGAAGAAAAAACTACGCGGAAGCTATAACACACTGTGATCGATTCAGAATTCTGCCAAAAAGAAGAAAAAAAATAACTAACTGGTTATTGAAATTGAATGAAGTTGCGTTATTGTCAGTCCAGCCAATATCTCGCTCTTCCGTAACCAGGGACCGATCAAGTTATTATCGAAGCACCAACCACTTCCAATCCGCTCGACATCTTCCCTCAGAATTTATTCCTTGGTGGTGATTGTATGCGAAACATCAACCGTCTTCATGATCCCACGGCCGGTAAAAGAGTGAAGCGCGCGGTGGTGCGAATGCATCGTTCCTGGCTCATCTGCTCGGATAGCAGTTTCAACCTTCATGTCGGATTGTGCGTGTGAGGCTAGGATTTCTTGCTCAGATCCTGCATCGTTAAAGCTCCCTTGGGACCCAGCTATTTTGGACCCTGTCAGTGTGTCTGTTCCAGCAAGCTCGCAGTCATAGCTCCGGCTGCCATTGCGCGACATGTATTCGTTCGATATGCGGTTGAGCAGCGCGGCCAGGGATGGGAGACAGGCGCAGATTATTCCGATGCTCACTTCCGCGTTACTATGTTTGTCGATTTCATTTTAGCTACCTAAAAGATAAGTTGAGCGGGTTGCACTTTATTAATTGCTTACCCCCAGAGATTGATTTGCATGAACACATAAGTCTGGTCTTTGGCGTTCCCCTTCTGAACAATCAGGACCAGTCTCACAATGCTCGACGCACAAGCCAAACCACCAGCCCCCAAGATGCCAATGACGCGGATTTTCTTCTTGAGAGACATTTGCAGCGAATGGGTCAGGAGAAGCGGCAGGACCAGGATCGTCAGGTCGCTCACGACGCTGATAATTGCATCGGCCAGAATAATCGCGCGTTCATCCAAGCAGGATCCCTCCGAATCCTGGCCCATCCAAAAGTACGAGATGGGCATGCAGATGCGGACCTTAACGATGATCGCGGGGACATAATATGCGAGCAGGACCCCAAAATATACGTATATGAACCTTACTGTCTTGCGGTAAGGTGCAAAAACTCGGGTTAGGATGAGGAGGATGGATGCCTTCGTGAGAAATGCGGCCGGCCCGTATATGACCATTGTTCCGTACACGGTCTATTTTTGTTGCTCGATGGATGGCGGTTTTATGTCATTAGTATCTGCGCACTACACCCTGATGGGTGATATGATACTATGTGTCTGATGCTATGTTTTTACGTACCTTGTTGAACGGGACAATGTCCGACTTCGGGACATCCCATTGGTGATACCCACCACCATATTTACCCACTGCAAAGATCTGAGTCAGTCTACTGAATGGAATAAACAAATGGGTTATATTTCAGGGGAATACGGACTCAGAATCGCAATGATGGAATATCCAACTCCGAGAAACTAAAGAGCTAAGTCAGCTATATTGTCCCTGTAGCTTAACAGACGTTTTGTGGATGACCGTACCCAGGCAAGAGAACAACACCCTTTTTTATATTCGTTAGCTCCTATTTGCGGCAAATTATGAAGGTCAGGACAAGCAGCTGCAGCTTACAGTCTTCCCTTCCGAACCCCCTATTAACGTAGACTCGAACGTACATCCGCAAGAAGAAAAATATCGACGTTAAGGAGATGCAGAGCCCCTGCGTGACGAGATTCCATACATGCAATGCCTCCTCCTGCCCGTCGAAGTTGGACTCGATGCCCAATGGAGGCGCCAGAGCTGGTTCCGTTGCGGCGGCCATTGATGCCATATTTTGGGTTTCCCCCGTGGTTTCCCCTTCAGAGGCTACCTGGTATACTGCTTATCTCTTCTTTATTTGCCTTCTTACCCCTTTCTGTGCTTCCTCTTCCTTTTCTGATCCTGCCCTCGTCGACGAAAAGTGTTAAACGAACGGCGAAAAGCAAAAGTACTTTTCAATCAATAACCCTCAATCAAACCATATACTTCCGAGTCAGACAAATCATGAAAACTCAACAAACGAACTAGAAAAGGGAAATATATAAAAAGAGGGGGTGGGATGGGAGGGGGGGGCGGGGATTGGCTGGATGGATGGATGGATGGATGGATGGATAGATCAGGAGAGGCTCGCCCGCCGGAACAAGATGATATATAGCAAGGTTTAGTCGCCGTTGCTTGATCTCTGTCCTTGAAACAGTGTGATTTTATTTTTTGCTGTCTCCCTCGTTTCTCTTTGAACTCCGTCCGGGCCAGTCTCCGTCCACACCTAACAAAAATTCCGATATTGATCCCACAATTTCATTATCAGCGGTTAGGTTTGCCAACACGGAAATAGAAGTGGGAAAAAAATATCATTGCTCTGTTATGTCTGGAGGAAATGAAGAGTGAGCCTGTCCCCTTCTTATCTTACATCTGAAAAGGAGGAGGAAATACCGTTTGGATCACCGTGTGTGACGGCCGTTGCCGAATGAGTAAACAGATTAACACCAATCCTTTATACTTATGGCTAATGCAGGTATGTTTTGTACATGTACATACCTCTCAGAACGACCCCTCAGTCCTTCTCTATGTTTGTCTAAGCGGACAAACTGAATATAACAAGATGCCAGGGTCTGGGCACGCGGATCATACATTGAAATGTGCATATATTTTTGTTCCTTTCTTCCTATTTGAAATCGATATGATCGAATTTGGCTATGAGCTACTCTCGCTACATCGAGGGTTTAACATGGTGTTACCTCTTGTGCTGCGTTGTGCTAGAGGGGAACCCTGTGTAGGTCTTTTGATGTGTTTGCGCCTGAACAAGAAATGACCCCTGCGTTTTGTTCCGAGTCCGAATAGAATCGATGGTTAACTACACATTCTGCCTCTCCTATCATGTGCATCCGTGAGACTATGGGTTAAGGCTTTTTTTTTTTTTTTCCTTTCCCCGTCGCTATACCGTGTCCCAAGACTCCGCCTTCTCCCACTTTGAGGGACCCGATTAAGAACTCGATGGTCTGAGCTTGTACTAAATTAGGGTGTGGAACATGTGTAATAGCAGAGGGCCGTTAATTCTGCCTGCTAAAAGCCAAGTAAGCGACGGCTTCCCTTCGCGCCCCGCATTGCCCAGTCGTGTCTCAAGGAGGAGGGATAAAGGGGGTACAAGGGCCGGCAGAGCAAGACCAATGACCAATGACCAATGCCTGCTGGGAAAACAGCTACAAGGAGATACAAAATACCAGGGCCAAGGGGGTTGAGATACAAGATCCAGTGCAGCTCCGGTTACAAGTGCAAGGTCCGCCGGGGACCTGGTTTTGGCCGCGTTGGATACAGAATTTTCGAGTTCCCGGGAAGCCGGGGTGCTTTGCCACGACGGTGGAGTCCGTATCTATCTTATTTTGGGCTCCGTCATGTGTGGCCCGTCTCCCGTGATATGGGATATTTCTGAATAATGAGCGCCCATTAATAAAAGGCCCAGGTGCGGAGGTGTTCAGGGCTGTAGCTGCGTGAGGAGTTATTTATGTGTTACTGCTGGTGAGAATCTACAGGGACATTTCTACCTAGCATAGAATAATTGACTGAGCAAGATGCGAGCGAGTCCCTAGGTATCGGTATCTTTCTGCTTGCCAACTTGAGAAAGCAATTGACAGCACTCATAACATCATAGATACATATATGCCATGTGCATCCAAATGCAATATTGTGCCAAAGACATCTTTTTACTTTCTTTATCCTGCAACTCATGCCTGTTATCCGAACAAATACTCCGCCACTTATAATAGAGTTGGTTTCTCATGTGTTTATCCATTCTCATTATAGGGCTAGGGGCCTAGGGCTGACTCCTAAACAACTGACACAATCTGTCTATCCATTTATATATATATATGATATACATGAACCAGCGTTTTCCCCATCCACTTAACTGCCGCCCTTTCCCAGCCCTTCCATTCGAAACTCCATCGACATACCCGAGCGGAGGGGTCATGGCATGTCCCTCCCAAGAAAATTGGTTATAGTTTGATGAAAACGGCATCAAGCCCAGGTCGTCCGGTCAATCCGAAATTTTGTTGCATAGCCAGCCCAGACAGGCTGGATGGTAACAACTATATAGGTAGATATTTGAAAATGCACCAACCAGGTGGGCGTCCTCTGAAACCGTTGGGCTAGCGTGCGGGATAAAGCAAGCCTGTACTGTACTTTGCTGGGTATGGACTGTACAAGATACCTAGGTGTCTCCATGTACAGTACATTACACGTATAGTAGATGATTTATAATACTCATATAAAACGATAGTTTTCATAGTTGGGGTTTTATGCTTGTGACACCTTGTTTTTTGGTCGGGTATGTACAGCTCATACAAAATCACTACAAAATCACTGGCAGGGTTC
The DNA here is from genome assembly GCF_000003855.2 of Blastomyces gilchristii SLH14081. NCBI lineage: Eukaryota > Fungi > Ascomycota > Eurotiomycetes > Onygenales > Ajellomycetaceae > Blastomyces > Blastomyces gilchristii. The sequence continues at coordinate 5,105,446 of NW_003101681.1, read as the reverse complement.
TGGGAAGGAAGAGACGCGTGCGTGGGTGGGTTTAATTCGCGGGCGTACTGGAGATGTATATCTGATGATAAGAGAGTTGTTGTAATTAAGAGCAACTATTGCATATTGAGCGTCTTATTAAATGCTGTGGGCTCAGCCACAACAGATGTACTGTGGGGACCGGATGATATAAAGGCTATGCGCTACGCATACTATTTCCTTTTGATAAGTAGATTTACAATATACATGTTTGCGGCTTCGGTATATTGGATTGCAGCTGATGGTGTAGGGCGGGGCTAAGTCATAGGGGGAGGTTGGCGATTTGAGAAGTGTGCAGCTGCGTAAGGTTTAGAGTAACAGTAGTTTGATACTGTGTATACTCGTTCAAGCTTGTAGGGAGGAGATTGGAAATCTTGCTTTAATCTTTTCAGGTGAAGAAGGGTGGGAGACGCGGAGAGAACGCGGACTAATATGGATGGTATCAACACTCAAGTCAACTTAGTGAGGGTAAAAAATATCCCGAAACTGCCGTATAATTGTTAGGATTACTATCCCTCTCCGAAAGTAAACTCAAAGTGTAAGTCAAATCATTTGTGAGTAGCCAATAATTCTTCGGAAGATGCAGATAAGGAGAATGGAGATCCTGAAAAGCTCATGAAAATTGGATATTAGAAATTCGATAAAAAAGGGGTCGTGGAGCCGAAAGCTTATCAAATTACTCTGCATTCTCTTCCCGTTTCTGTATGACCCGTTTCAATTTAAAGCGATGAAACACACCATCGAGGATGTTCATTTAGACAACCCCGATCAGAAAATTGCAATTGCGTTTGGCGGCGAAGAAACGCCACCAGGCATATTAAGGGGCACTGACGAGAGGAAGAAGGTCCATCTGCCCAGTTCATGGCAGGTGCGTGATAGTGCTTCGAGGTCGAAAAGCTCTCCTATATGGTAAGTAAGGTTAGCATCTTCACCAAACCCAGGGACGTGGTGATGCTCCAAACCAAATAAACAGGGTAGATCTATAGATCATGAATCCTTGGTTTGCTTACCGATTGGAACTCCCCAGCCTGCAAGCAGATACTCGTGCAGGAAGATATCTGGGTTCTGCGGAGGATAGACCTGGAAGCGGAATACACCATGTCAGCCAAGAGATCATACGCATATTTATTTACCCTTATAAACAAGGCCGTTGTAGATCTGCTTAACGATCAGAAACGCACTCACTTCCCAGCTGATAGCATCACCTGCAACGGCAGAGAATCCAGTGTCCCATAGCCAGCGGAGCATTTGAGTAGTAGCTTCAACGCCCGCATGTTCCGGCTTCGGATTCACCGAGTATGCCCGTTTTTGATCATCGGTCATCACATTGTCCCACTCATTGGTCACCCCGATCCTAATAAATAGAATATCCCCACGTTTGAATGTCAGGTTACAGTCAGCAGCGATCTCTAAGATATCCGATAGGCTGATTTGATGGGTTGAAAAGGTGCTATATTTAATCCCTTTCTTTGAGGCGTAGGAGGCATAATCAATGAGAACCCCACGGCCTAAAGTAAGAGGCGAAAAGAAGTACGTTAGGAACGCTTTTGCGAATTATCACAATGCTATATATAGACCGCGTCAAAGAATGTGGGGAGCCCTACCTGTAATTCCTTGACGAGCCCAGTATTGCATCCCGATGCGATCGTTTGATCGATTGAGTATTTCACTGGCAGTTGTTCCTCCATAGAAAACTCTTTCCGCGGCCTTGCCATCGGTGGCAGTCACTGATTGCGAAAAATGACGTAGCCCGTCCCACTGGCTGCTTTGTTCTTATACACCTGTTAACTAAAAGGTACTCTCAACAAAGACATGCCACTTGTTAGGTAACGCACGAGGGTTCATGATGTAAACATCATCAAAGGCAAGACCGTTTAGAAGGGAGATGATATGATGCTGGCACGGTTGTCGGTTTAGATTTGCTAGTTCAAGCTTCGTCATCTCCCAACCAAGGGTCACTCGCATGCCTGTTTTGATTTCTGCTGCTGCTTCGGAGACGACTGCTGGAGTCAAAAGGGAAAGTTTTCCCATCCCTTCCTCCGGGCTCCCCGGCGTGCCTACCCATACCTGGCGAGGGTTTGGGAGCTCGTCGAAGGGGGTGTCGAATGGCGATGTCTGGGCCATGGTTGCAGGCGTTTGTTCTTTGGCAATGATATATATTTGTGGTCGATGAGATATATTAAGAGTGGGAGAACTAAAAATCGAGATTGAGGTTTGTCTTAATGTCGTACAATCCCACTATGTGCAACATCATGGTGTGACACAAGGGAATCAGGCCCAGGCTACATGCTGGTTTCGATTCAAAACAATGACACTCTCAATACCTTTATATACTCGAGCAGGCTCTCCAAGATTGATGATGAATGAGTGGTGAGATTTGTTCCCTAGGAGGTGATTAAAATGCCCTGAGGCGTGCTCCAAGCGAGAGGATGATTGCAGAACATTTATTGTGGTAATAATCCCATTATTCGAATTATCTCTACAGCAAAAGAGTACTTCTTGCCACGAGTTTTGCAAGAGACCTCTCCCGTATATAACGGCATTATGCTCAGAGACCTGTCACGTTAGCCCGTTAGATAACAAAGCAATGGTGTGATTGAATGCGTTGAGGGTTCTGTTATTCGGTTTTGCACCGTCGAAAACCACAGATAATCGTAGATGGAGGCATTCTTCGATTCTCAATTAGTTCAAGAAGGAATAATTCTACCAGCCACTGATAAATGCCACATAAATATATGGCCAAATCGGGGGTGGATAGACTCCGTAGAACGGGGAAAATTACATCCCCAGCATGTGCATTTCCATATAACGGGTAGCTCAGCAAAAAAAAAAAAAAAAAAAAAAAAAAAAAAAAAAAAAAAAAAAAAAAAAATCTGGCGAACGGAAGAAATCATCTCCAACGACGAGACCATCATGCTAGTATTAAACACGATATTCATTTCCAGACTGCTGTTCCCGATATAAATCGGCGGTAAAGGGCTAAGCTGCAGATTTTCGCTTGATCCAAGCCCAACATCACCCACGCTATCAGACCACGCGAGTATCACAAACTCAGGTAACCCAACAGCCTCTGATACTCGGAGAGTTCCGGAAAGTCACAATGCAGCTTATTTCCGGGAATCAAAGGGGTTTGGAAAATAAACGACGGAAATAATGCGAACGATCGCGAGTCGGCAATGCTCCTGTGGTTTGGATGATCTTGGTTCAAGCCAACCGGAAAGTTTAGGGGCTGAGCTGCTGAGTCATCAGGTGCAAGACAAAAACATCACCGACATTGCAATTGTCAGGCTTCCCACAAATAGATTCAAGCGGGTTGGCAGATAGCTAGAGCATTGCTTCCCACTTACTCTAGCCGTCGGTCTATCCAAAAGTTATGATCTGACTGGCGGGGGCATCTGTCCTGGCTAATTTGGCATAGTGTGCGGTTCCGTCGCCGATATTTAGCCAGCGATCAATCAGCTCGGCCAAGGCAACAGATAGATACGTTGACTGGCGTATGTATAGACTGCAAACCTCCTCAGGCGATGCTGGCAAATTGCTTGATGCCGTTTCTACCTCCCGCGCCCGGGAAAACCACCGATGAACATGGTCCAGGTACAAGTGAAGTTAGGGAACGATATGCAAAAAAGGGGCCCAAGTCCTCACTGCATCGGAAACTTAAAACACGAAAAAAATTGAAGACTTTCTTTGAAGCTCTTCTCTTCTCTTTGTTTTTTCTTTCCGTTTCTTTCATTTTCTTTCTTCTCTTGTGAATATTCAATTGAGAATTTCCACCCAGGTTGGCGGTATGGAGATATGGTGGTCCAGGCTTGCGCGGTAAAGGAATATATCCCAAGGCGGTGCAATGGCTGACAATTGATTACACAGAAACTCGTGGCTTTGATGACCATGTATCTTGTAACTTCTGACAGTTACTAGGATTTCCTTTTCATTTCCAAATCGGTCTACCTATAGGATTCCCTGCTATTCTTGGGGATGGTTGGTCTTACCAGCCAAGTCTAATGTTGCGAAATGTATAGCTCGATACTGCCAGCTTCTTTTCATCAATTATCTGTCTTCCTCTCGTGCATTCCAAATGGTTCTCACATCGGGTTCTGAGAACATCTCATTCTCGTTTTTCCTTTCCTTTTTCTTTTTTTTCTTTGGTCCCTGGCATGGTGATCTTGAAGCGCTGCTCGGGTATTGCAGAGCACAAGCAGGAGAGACATATCCCGTACTACATCTCAACCTGCTTGATCCTTTAAAACAGTCTACAATTGCCTGTGTCCTTATTATTCCCTAGAACATTGTTCTTCACCTTTCTTTGAGTGGACCTCTCGGGCTTTTTTTCTGTTGGCTTTCTTCCTTGTTCTTGTCCCCACTCCTCTCCCCTTTTTCATGGTATTTAAGTTTTAAGACCTTTCCTTCTCCCTCCCACTAACTCCAACTTCACTAATCACTGATCTCTTCAACCTTGGGCTCAATATGGCAAATTTCGGAGCACAAACTAGTCGATATAATCGATTAGTGATAGTGTTCGTTTCTCTAGGGTCCTTCGTACGTGATATTGTCTTTCCCTGGTATCCTAGCGCTTCACTGTACTTTCAACGCTGGCTTGAGCTAACCACTCTGCTTCGGATATCCTTTAGACATATGGCTACTGTGCGTCTGTCATAGGCAGCACTATCGGTCAACCTGGCTGGTACGATTTTTTCAAGCTCCCATTGCAGGGCCAGCCTGGTTATACCACGGTCACGACCAATGCGATTGCTACTGCGAACGGAGTCTTTAGCGCTGGAGGCGCTGTTGGGTCTCTGTTTATGATGTGGTCTTGCGAAGCCGTAGGTCGCAAAGCGAATATCCAACTTGGGTCGTTCTTAGCTGTACTAGGTGGTGCTCTACAGGGAGCAGCGGTTAACTTGAAGTATGGCTGACTATTTGGCAGCGGTGACAGCTCAAAGCTAACTTTAGAGGTAGGATGTTTCAAGCCGGTCGATTTGTCTCTGGTACTGCAATTGGAATTCTCGTCACCGTCTGTCCAATGTATCTCGCAGAGATGTCGAGCCCCTTTGTACGTGGCTGGTTGGTGGGACACCATCCAATATTCTTGGTCTTCGGCTACATGCTCTCCAGCTGGGTTGGTTATGGGTGTTACTTTGCAACAGCAAAAAGCCCCACTTTCGCCTGGCGGTTCCCTCTGTGTTTGCAGACTCTAAGCCCCCTAGTTTTGCTGATAGGGTCCCCTTGGCTTCCAAGATCGCCCAGGTGGCTAATATCAAAAGGGAAACTTGATGAAGCCTGGGAGGTCATTCGACGACTACGGCAGTCAAAAGAAGATCCAGACAACTTAGTGGCGAAGGAGGAATTTATCCAGACCAAAGAACAGCTCAAACTTGAAGCCGAAAAGCTTGCTACAACAGGCCATGGTGTGTGGACTGCCGTGTTCAAGAAAAAGTCTTACAGAAAGCGGATGACCATCGGGTTTTTGACGCAGTGGGGTGCAGAGTTTGGCGGCCCCCTCATTATTGTGAGTTTCACCACACATGGCAAACTTGCTCGGTAGCTACGATTCATTGCTAACGCCGCGTTTAGAATAACTATGCAGTACTGCTGTATCAAAACTTAGGCATGACCGGCCATATGCCGCTTCTCCTTAGCGCACTATGGTTAACCACCGCAGGCCTTATTTATAACCCTGGCGGAGCATGGTTGCATGATAAAGTAAACTCTCGAAGAGGCATGTTTCTTGTTGGTTTCATCGGGATCGTCGTGACGACATCATGCTTAGCAGCCATGACCGCCAAGTATGCCGGCACACTCAATCGAGTTGGCAATGGTTTGGGGATTTTCTTCATCTTTTTGTATCTCGCGTTCCAAGGGTGAGTTTGTCGTGGTCCTTCGTGAAACTTATCAACTAATCACTCATCTCAGTACCTTCTGTGACACTACCATGTACCTATACGTGTCTGAAATCTTTCCCACGGAGATTCGTCCAATTGGGATGGGCTTTTCCCTCTTCGGCCAGTTCGCATGTAAGCAGGCACTTGAGGATACACAAACTCATACAGCCTTAGCAAACTCATTTACTAACGATTGCGCAGCGACGATCATTCTTCTCCAAACCGCTCCAATAGGATTTGCCAACGTAGGCTGGAAGTACTATCTCGTTATTATTTGCTGGTCTGCATTCTTCATCCCGGGTAAGTTAGGATATCCATTCTAGCTGACGAACATCTTATCAGTCGGCCCACACCCAATTAAAATCATTTAGCGCATAGCATAAAGAGCGTGCTGACACGAATGAATAGTTATCTACTTCTTCTTCCCCGAAACCGCCCGTCTGACGTTGGAAGAAATCGCCAAAAACTTTGGAGAGGAAGTTGCGATAGTCACTCCACATGCAGCAGACGAAGAGAGAAGAGCGCTCGACCACAAACTTCAGAGTTCTGGTGTGACAAGATCGACGACTGCAACCTCTCAGTCGGATTCGGATGCTACAGAAGCTGCTGAACAGCGACGTGACACAATGTGATACAGGTGGTTTCCCTGCATTATCCTGTTTGGCCCCTTCTTATATTTCTCAATCAACCAATTTTTCTTTTTTTGTTTCCCCTATGGCACTAATGGTGGTTGGCTGGCTGCCGTGGCTTGATACATAGTTGCTAAATGCTGCCGCCTCCCTTGTGCCGCCCCCGTTGCGCCTGTTGTTGCAGTTGTTTTTGGTGAGTGTGAAGGTAGTGGTGATAGCAGGGGGTGTCGTTGATGTTGTAGCCTATCCTGTTCTAATTAGTATGTCTATTTATCCATTGGAAGGTAAAGCGAATGGCTATAATCTACATTGGCTGGTGTTTGTTTTGTGATAAGACTTACCAAACTTTACACGCATATTTTAGACCGAATCATATTCTAGAACACGCGACTGACAACATATGCAGAATGACGCATGTTCGAATCCCATGATCTTGCATTCTCGGGTCGTTATCACCACGCGCGGTGGTCTATGCTAGGAGGCTCATGTCTATATCCTGTACATGGCAAATGTTGCATTTATCCAGATAGAGATTATAAGATTCAGATATCTATAAATGGAAGAAACGAGTTTCGTCCTGTATGGGGCTTCGTCGCAATATTAGTTATATCTAGGCTTTAGTGAGGAACCAACACGACGTGTGCAAGCACCCGCTGACTATGTGTGTTCTCCTATTTACTTTTCCCAAACACTATGCAATGGCAGTCTGAATCAACTCTTGTGAGATCTGGACTGGACTTTGCTGTACACGTTGGTACTCTGTCCTCCGTATATCGTCCTGATATACATCAAACCAAGCAGAACAAGATGTAGTGATTTGTTTGTACTATACCTAGGGTATGACCGACTTTATACCAAAACTCCTTTACTTATCCTCACGTATGCAGTTGAGTTTACATTGCAGGATATATTATCTGTACCTAAGTACAGTTCATATACAGTTAGACATATGTGCTCCCCAGATATGCAGCCCCTGGATCCCCTGAAAAGTAATGCAATTGTTTATTTGTTATTTCTTATTTCTTATTTTGTTTTTAAGTCTTTTCTTTTCTTTTCTTTTCTTATCTCTTTTTCCCTTTCCTTGTTGTACATGTACATAGGACAGTACGGAGTAATAAGGGTTTCCGTCCGTGGCCAGCTAGGAATGTTGACAGGATGGAGGATTGCACAGCATATCTGAACGTTGAGACACGGGAGATGCGTGGGTGCGTTTGCCCATTTAGAGGAGCGAACTGTGCCGTTCAAGGCTGGTGTTGGTTTTGTGCATTTTCCTATCACCTACGCACTGTTTTCATATCCTAGATCGCGGAAAGCTATATTGTTGCATAATGGTGTATGTAGATAAATGCCAACAGTCATCCCTATCTGAGATTTTGTTCGCATACAGAACATCACATCGGCACTAGAATTTTTCACATGGTGTAGTTATACAAGCTCTTACACATAAAAATACCAGCTGATAAAGGATTTTTTTTACATTCTTGACATTTATCCATTTATCTTATGATAGATATTGAAGATCTCTAATACTAGACTTTTCAGCAGCTATCTGTGTAATACTCTCTTTAACTAAGATTATGGCAATAATCAAGAGAGAAAAAAGTTAAGATTAGTTGAACACTGGTCTATATTTAGTAGAGACTGTAAGGATGACCGCGGATGTTAACTCCCCTATTTCCGGAATGGGTACCATTTTCTTTCTTTGGAGTCAATGGGGTTAAGAGGTCCGCTAAAAAGAACCAATATAGAGTATGTTTTTTGCATTATGTATAATAATGATATTAAAAGATAACAAGGGCACAAGGCGGTGATTGAACAAAGGGAATAGTATCTATTGAGTTACAAGAAGCGAACAAAGCCAGTCCGGCGACACAACCACCACATAATAAAGGAATATAATAAACTGCCATTGTTGATGGAACCGGAAGAGGTCGACAGGGGATTGCATGCATATTATGAAGGCCGGGGTTGGGGAAAAGACAGAGACAATCCCCTATCAACTCCTCAGTTCAGCGTTAGCCCTAGAGAGGAAATAATCCCTTCCTTTCAGGAGCGCGACAAGCCATCCCCATACAACAAAGAACCAAAGCTGGCCCGTCCCCGTCCGCGCGCCAATTGGCACGAGCATGAGGACTTTGTCACTCGTTGAATACTGGGGCCTCTTCCCTTCTGATTTCTCAATGTCTGCTTTGAGATTGCCGACTAGAATAGGGACTTGTCCGGCAATTGTCAACAACATGCGAGGCGTATGAGTAGTAATGTCACCAACCGCGTAAATGGGCAATTTCTCACCATGTTTCCCGTCTTTCTTCTGGACGCGGAATTCGGCATCAACCGGAACCCACCCCTCGCCTGTTTTTAGGTCTGTGGGAACGAAGTCGCTATTTGGAATGACGCCTGTAGTTGCGATGTATGCGTCCGCGGTGAGTGTCTCGCCGCTGCCCAATGTTATAGCCCATTTTTTTGAGGAGGAATCTTGCGAAGCGCTAGTGACAATGGCGGATGTACGAACGTTGACACCTAGGTTGGATAGGATATCATTTGCTTTCCTGCTGACTGCAGGTTTCAGGTCAGGTAGAATTCGATCTGTCTGTGTTAAAAGGGTGATAGATTTGTCCTTTCTGTCTTGGAATGCTTCCCCCAGCTCTCCGGTAAATTCAACACCAGCAGCACCAGCTCCTCCAATGATTATGGATTTGGCTTCTGCTATAGTCTTCTGCGTTTGCTCAATGGTGGATTGGATATCATCTGACCCGGTTGTTTTAAAGGGTGCAAGAATGCTGTCTTGGCCCATAGTTGCGGAAGTAGTACTTCCAGAAGCTATAACAAGATAATCGAAGGAGATGACCAAGTCTTCAGGTTCCATGTCTTCAGATCCTGTGGCAGCGACGGTGACAGTTTTCCCATCCACGTCTATTGATCTTGCGGCTCCCTGGACAAACGAGACGAGTTTCGTATCGTACTCCTGGAATAATTCCGGAATGGAGTGAATATACTGATCCGGGTTGAATGCTTCTGGTTTTGCTAGGATGCGGGGAGCAGCGATGTTGAAGAAATGCTTTGACGAAGGGTTTACTAGGATGACCCTCACATCTGGAATGCTTTTCAGGATGGCGTGCGCTGTTTTAACCCCGGCCCATGAAGCGCCGATGATAACGATTGACTTTGTGGGTTCCATTGGCAATACGCAAAATTCTTTTATAGAGCCGTCGAAACTGATGCATTAGATGTGTGTATGGTTTGCGACGAGGACGAGGTGAATCAAAAAATTAAAATAAGAAGAACAACAAAATTAAAAGGAATATGGGAGGAAAAGAGGAAAACGATATCCAGCGTTCGGCCTATTGATAGTTATATGCTCTGCTGGTCCAAGGGACCTAAGAACTTTGTATGACAACATGTTAAAGCTTTTTATGTGGAACTGCCATTGAATTTTTAGTTTGCGTGCTTTTCAGGGTAATTTAGCGTTGGAGAGGGAAAAAAAAATTGCGTATATCTCGTAGTTCAAATCCAATGCCTTTCGGATTGACAACCATTGAGGCCAGAGAGGCAAACAGGGTTCGATAAACGCACCTCTTCATGGCTTCATAAAGAGCGAATCTTCGTGGAACAATGATGAACCCAGGATTTCGCCTGCCAAGCCCGATTCTTCGGGACTGGATTTGTCAACCAACTCCACTCGGCTTAGAATGTTGTTCTATAACTACTATGATTGACTATGTAAGTTACAGTACAAAGATCTTCATCGAACCACCCTACTTTTCACCCACATTCCCCCTACTTTTTCCCCCCCTACTCCTCAAGTATATCCATTATAAAAGCACATCGCTGCTCCTTCGAGCTATTACTGAATCCCAGATAAACCTGAGCCATTGCAGGATTGCTTGCAAAAATGCGTAGAATTGCAGCATAACGCCGATATGGAATGACCTCATCACTATCCTTCCAATCCTCCGGAAGTATTTCATTTACTTCTTGCAGAAACAATCTAGTGGCTTTCTCAGGAGCCTTCTCAGGGACCTCTCGTAAGGCATTAAGAATCTCCTTATTCATTTCTCGCAACACTGAACCAAGCCCTAATATTGGTTCAGCGTATGCCTCATTTTTTCCCTTTCTCAAACGTTTTCTTTCTGGAGAAGGACTGTCTGCAGTGGTGCCTGACACCCGGGGCAGATAATTTGACGCAGAGGATGAAGGAGGATACAAGTCATCATCTATACCGAGTTGCCGTCTCATAGCTCGAGAACCAACTGCATACTGCCCTGTAGCAAGTTTACCATCAAGCAATTGCTCATTCAGCTCTCGGAACGCGGGCCCCTGATGTTGAAATATAACCATATCTGGATGGTGTTGGAAATATTCATTCATGACTTCTGGGTCATTAATGTAAGTCTCACGATCTGCACACCAAGTCCAGCCAGAGATCTGATTCTTGTGTTTCATCCACAGCTGCCATGTATGTTTATTACTCCTCCATCGATTATCGAGATTGTTTTTATTGACAGTTTGATAAGTGGCACGTCGGACTGCTTCAACTGCCATATTCCATCCATAAGTCTTGAAATTTCCATTGTCTGTTTCCCAGCCATCCTTTTTCGCGTCAAGCAGCCCCAACAACATAGCTTCATCCATTGCTGAACTCCATGAAATACGTAGGCGGGACTGGGAGGCGGTTTGGGAGGCGGTTTGGGAGGTGGATTGGGAGGTGGATTGGGAGCTTTGAAAAGCAGGCAGGACACTCAACTGGGTGGAATAATCATCATCCGCATACGTTGCAGCTGCTGGCGTCACAGGCGTTGTGGGAGGTAATAATGCAGGTGACGGTGACGCAGGTGAGGGTGAGGTAGGCCATTGACATGATGAGATTGGCACTTCTTCAGGTTCAAAAACCCTGTCATTATTTGAAGACTCACTGCCCGGCATTTTGCACAGCTCTATCATACAAAATAGGAGAGGGTGGATTGAATAATATTTAATACGAAAGGTCTGCCTGTCGTCACTGTGTGGTGGCAATCAATAATTTGACGCCGGCAGTACGCTAATAATAATCCACTTTTCGCGTGCAGGTTATACGTCTCAATAATCTCCTGCTGTTTACTTGAACAAATCAAGCAAAGTTTAAAGTTTAGCAATTATTTCACATTAGGGTTCGCCCGCCTCGTGGCCACAGACTTCCATCACAACGAACTACGGAGGATTTTCTCGGCACTTCTTTTGGTGTCAAATTTTTGTGGTTGCCAATGGCTTGTCCGATTGAGATCTGCCGAAGGTCTATCTATCCCCGCTCGGAAACTGAGTAGTAGGCCAGCTGGTCAGATTTGCGAAGAATATAACATCCTAGGGTAAGGGCTATGTTAGCTAAATGACATGAACAAACCTTCCGTGCGTTGTCGAATTAACTCGATGTCCGGCCGCGTGGATTTCAGTTATTCCGAAGCAGGTAGGTACGGAGTACGGCGTAGTTGGAGCTGATTTACACCACCAGTGCCGAGACTGTTCTGATCCTCTCGCCGTGCTGCAGGCATGTTGTATCAACTAACCACACCATGGACATTACGGGGCCTTGGGAAGTTGGGAGACGCCAGCAACTGCTGGCTGACAATGTCCGTAGGGCATTAGGGAGAAATTTCTGCGTCACTTCGTATTAAGAATCTGTCTATATACCACGGGTAGCTTTTGGAAAGAATAAATAGAAGGTCACCGATTTCGCGTGTTCAACTGTAGGCACCATTTGACTCCGCCATGGCAGTAGGTGGTTCGCAGAAATTCGCAATGCAATCAATAATATCTCCGGCTAGCAGAGGTGAGGCTATTGACAGCTGTGACAATCATAGCGTTTGAGATTGTATCATGAATGCACCCACCATCTTTAACAACTACACTACTACTGTACTCCGTACACGTATAACATGAGTAGAGCCACAAGGGGTGTCGACACTACGCTCCCGCACATTGATAAAGTCGAATACATTGCCACTGAGAAGGTTGCGATTTTCTGGGGATAGCACCATAATGTTGAATCATTGATTGATCTACCATACATAGTATGTGAGTAAAGTGAGGGCATCGAATTGGAAGGCTGAGTAGAGAGGAAAATTGCCGGCTTTCTCAATGTATCATGAAGCCAAAGAAAGAGTGGGGGAAAAAATAATTCTTCCGCCGCTGACCCTCGCCGCTGGCCCTTGCAGAGGAAAGTTCATCATTTCACAGGTCGGAGGCCGTAACGAAGAATCAACTAGTAACTAACTAAAGGGTGGGGCCATCTAACTAACTAGTTCGCGTTAGACTCACTCTTTAAGCTTAACGGAAGATCGGAAGAGCCGCAAGTTATTCTGACTCCCAGCTTACGTACTGAGCTAGTTATTACTTATGCGTCGCAGGCAAGCCAGCAGCATCTACGCTATCGCAATGAACAGGAACATGCCAAGCCTTGCGTGCTGTATTGCAATGCCCTTCTCGTTATGAAGCAGAGAACAGCATAGTTTCGCTCAAGTATTCTTTGGGACGGACCGCTAGCTTTTGGCGAACGAAGAAGATTCCCGTTACTCGGAACCGTTGTAAAGGCTATATAGGCGCTGAGACCATATCAACATTAGCCCTTGCAGCCGGGAAACTGCTCACCATGCTTCCTACCTCATGGCAAACTCCTCGTCAGCAAGGGATTTATGTCGTCGTATATCGTGGCAGATACTACGTGCAAAAGATTTCTGCAAATTCTGACAGCGCATATAGTCCAGATATCCTGTGTACAATACCTGCAAATAAGGTGGAATATATCAGTAGGTTACATGCCAGCTTTCTTGAAGCCAAACCGAGGATTCACAGAAGGCAAAGGCTAATCCGAACGACTACTTCGATACTATAGTTTGGCTCAAGGAGAGGCGGCAAGAGTATGCTGCGAAGGAGAAACTACTCGAAGATTTCGTGTTTACCCTGGATAGTTCTCAACCCCGTGGCGCCGAGTATGTAAAGCGGAAACTTCGGGAGGTTGGCCTTTACCTCTTACCATCTCCACTCCCACCCAAACGTTGCGGCAACTATTCTGCGCTTTTCACAGTTGATCTAGACATGCAAGTAGTATCTTTTGGGCGTACGATACACCTCAGTCTGACCAATTTTCCCAAGGACCGTGACAAATTCTTTGCTGCGCCTTCTGCTCCCTCCTTTCGTTGGCCATGCCTCCCAATCGCAGCACATTACCTCATACCGTTTCCATCGACCGTGCCGGTTGCATTGGAATGTGATCTTGGCAAATATGAGACCCAGTATCGCACAATTCCTCTTTCACCCAGCAGATGGTTATCTACTGACCTTGACTCGTTTTGTCCCTTTCATGATCTGGCGTTTTCCAAGTTCAAAAGAGTATATTCTCAACTTATCTCTCAAGAATACACCAGGTGGTCCCCACTTAATTTCATGTTCCGGGAACTTGGATATGCTATCATCTCTTTTGCATCCGGGAGAGTGTACTTTCGAATTGGGGAGTCGACAGATCACTACCCAGTAAATGAAGCTTCTTGGCCGTCCGAGCTTGCCTTTGGATACCATCTAGCACGCCATCTCCCAGGATCTGCCCCTGAAGAAACAATTTATTGGTTTGATAATGTCCTAGTCAGCCTAGTTCCGGAAGTTCCACAACAGAGGCATATCTATGTCGACAAGACTGTCAGCTTTGGGCTTCAGCAAGGAAAACTTGCCTTCCAAGCCATTTTACTGTCTCTATCAACCGTGATACTTATTGACGTTGAAGATGTGCATGGAATCCCGGTGGTGAAATACACGGAGCCCCTCGAGTTATTCGAGAACTGTAAAGGCCCAGCCATTTCGTCACCCGAGTCACCCATCCACACTTCGTTGGGCAAACTTCAGATATCTCCTCCACTACTGAAGAGCAAAGAAAGCTTCAGGGCGCTCTCGAACTTCTTCACAACCGCTACACTCCGCCGCCTAAAGCCTCATGGTCCGGAGACCCAGGGCCGCTTGCCGAATGAACTCTACTACATGATCCTCGACTACACCGACAACACCACATTTTTAACATGTGCGAGGGTCTCGTATCTCTTCCGCACATACTGCCTTTCAAAAATACGCCTCTGCGAAAAGAATAGAAATAACAATCGTGATAGCGATATCTACGATACAAGCAGTCCGATCGACACATATTCCTACCAAATCACCCAAATTAGCTCCCCACTATGCTTAACGGTTCAAAATAGAGCATCTGGTGAGTATATAAAGTGGTGTCCATCAAAGAAGTCTCCGCCATCTTGGTCTCCCGAACCAGAAAATGAGTTGTGCTTGGTCCCCATGTTTGGGGAGCCAAATCGACTTAGCGAAAGCCAGCAAGCTCTGAATATTTTCTGGAAGGCAGATGATTCATAGGGGGCGATGTTCTTCCCTTTATTTCTTCTTTCCTTTTTATGTCGGGGATTAGGTTTTCGATACCTTTCGGGATGTGTTTAGCCACGCGTTATATGTTGGCGTGGTTCATAGTTTGACTTTGGAAACGGAGCGGGCTCGATGCGGGTTTACCTATACTGTACCACACGAAGTAATGAGGTAATGAACAATTCTGCGAATCGTTGATTCTGCATCAGAATCGAGATCCTACTTCAGGGAGTTGTCATTAGGGAAAAAAGAGCTAAGCTTGAGCTAGCCGTAGCCGCTGCCCAACAGAAAATAAAGCTCGAGATGAGTTTCAGACCGGATAGTGTGGAAGTTCAAATGGCTTGATTTTCGAATCCTCGCACGTCCAGGAAATTCGTCTGCTGTCAGATCTCCTCGCCCCATTTCTTCCATGAGATTGCTTTAGTGAATTCATAGGTACATATTCTTTAGATGTGCCAAACGTTAATATCTGAGAATCTGAGAACGGCCCCACCACCATCACACCAAGAGAGTAAATTCGAATTAGAGAGGTATGGAAAGTTAGTCTCATATTTATATAACTAACTACTATTCAATATCAACTCGAGAACAGATAATTAACTAAATATAATATTAAGTGAAATAAATGAAGCAGCTGTATCACCACAATAGACAACACGCTCCTGGGTATGAATACACATGTTCCTGACAGAAGGGGAAAAGAATAACATCAAGAAATCGAAAAAGAAAAAAAAAGGAAACCTAAAATCCAAAACATATTCGACCAGGGTTAACGAAGACAGAAGATGAAACTTTGGGCAAACGTCATTTTGGAACGAGTATTGTTTCAAAAGAGGATACCTCCTGCCGAAGGTTCAGCATGGGGTTGAATAGATCTGGGGTGTAGGGCTGTGTGGGAGGTATTAGGTAGGAGTGACAGATCTCAGGCACTCCGATGTGGTAAGGCAGAGTCTGGAATAGTGTGCATAAGGACGGTGGTGGATCAAGGATTGATTCGGTGATGTGATGTATTTTTGCAAGAGAGAGGAAGAGACGGCAAATATCAGAGTAATTTTGTAATGAAGGGGTCGTCCAATAACAGGGAGGTAAGGAGGTTGAAAAATAGAGGGGGTCGCCAGGAACAACAGGCAAGGAAGTGAGAGCAAGAAATCCCCAGTTAAAAGAAATAATAGAGCCAGGTAAGGTGCCAGACCCCAAAATAATCGCTGATATAACTGTACTGTAGTACGTAAAGTGATAACTCCAATCGCCATAACTTTTAAACCACCCGATTTCAGCTCCACCGTTCATCGCCAGACGCAACGTGCTTCTTCCGCAAGATAGACCCAAGGCCGCTAAAGGCCTTAGTCCCTACACGAGAGACGGATTCGCTTGTCTCATACAGACGTTTAATACCCTTCGAGTGCGCCGACTTCCTCAGCGGAGCTTTTACGCTGTCCGCTCCCGGGGCTTCGGAGGGGTTCCAGGTACCTGTGTGGTAATTCCAAGACAAATTGTTACCATCAGCTGGAGAGTTAGATCTCGAGGTCGCTGTCGATACTGATGATAAATTGCTCAGATTGGCGGTGGATATGCTTCCACGCGGTGTAAAGGTGTAAGTGTTCCGGGAGTTAGCCTTCAAGATGGCTGGATTCACACTCTCATGTGACGGATGCCGTTCGGATGGGAAATCGTCTGCTGGGTAAAATCGCTGTTTATATCGGCGGGTTGCGGAGCGGGGTGAAGAATTATCCAGGGAGGCAAAGTTTGGCATGCTGGATGTACTTGTCAAACTGTTGATCGAGTGGGTTCTTTCATGGAAGCCTCTTCTTTTCGTTGCTGTCTGCAATGAGTCTGAATTGGGTATGTCTGGAAAGGGGAAATTGGGAGATAAGTCCATTGGAGTGATAGGCGATGGTGAAGAGTTTATCGGGCTTTTAATACTGCTACCACGGCGAGATGCACCATGTGTTGGGAACGGGGGTTTGGGTGTGAGTCGTGGATCTCGCAAGGGCGTGGATGGAAAGCTATTTGGAGATGATTCAACAGAACCTGGGGACGAAACATCTGACGAGATCGCAAGTCCCGTTATCTGGGGTACGGGTGGTATGATGTCCTTCTTTTTGGCCTTACTAGTTCTTCTATCATCTGTTCCACGGGTATTTCCCTCAAACATAGCTTCATTTATGACTCGTCTCTCCGTTGTCTGGTGACGGTTTCTAGTAGACCTCTGCTCTGACATCCTAGGTGATGGCAATAGAGATCGCCTATGTTGGGGGAATGGCGTTGCACTGCGCGATTCCGTCGAGGCAGCAGAACAATGGGGTTCGGGCTCCGAGTTCGAGGAGAGAGCGCTTCCAGAACGCCAGGTTAGATTGGAAAGGGAGTGAATGGATGCATTCGAAAATTTAGTTTTTATAGGAAAGGTTGACTCAGAGGCTGGCTGGGTGGAGCTCCGTTTTTTGCTATATTTTCCTAACTTCAAGCTAGAAATCCGATTTTTCATGCCTAAATTGCTAGGACTACTCTTGGGGGACGTTTGACCTGTGATACTGGTAGGTTCTCGTCTCTGCTCGGTTTCTGTTGCTCGTCCTTTCGAGTTTTGGCAAGCTGGAGGTTCTATAGATATCATTTGCGGTTTACTTTCTGGCGCATAGAAGGATACTGGAGTTGCAATGAGAAAGGACGTATGTGCAACATCTTCGTCATCCGAGGATGCTGTCTCGGAATACAAAGAACGGAAGTATTGAAGAGCTTCCGTTTTTGCGGCATGGTTAGTGGAAAATATTGGCTCGATAGCTGGAAACATAGGCGGCGAGGTTGACGTGGACGTTGATGAGGCCATTGAGATCGGCTTCGTCGGTTGCGGTTGGAGAGGAGGCATCAATGTGATACAGCTGGCCCTTTTGACGGTGTTAATTGAACCGGCTCTAGATATGGTTGCTTCTGAGGCTGGGAAAATGGGAATTTGCAAAGGAAATTCGTCTTCCGACGTATAGTTCTGGTGAACTAAGTGGGGTGAATCGGAGCCCATCTCTTCAGGTTCGGAGACACCAGTATCGCTGTCATTTTCTATGGGGGAAAATACAGACTCCGTCCGCCCAGACACCTCAGCTTCAGATATCTCCTCTTCCTCGGATTCATATCTCGGGTATATATCCGCTGGTCGAATATCGGTCACATTTATTGAAGGTCTCGGATTACTGAACTTTCTATGAAGTTCAGAAGAGCTCATTGCTTGTGCGGCGGCGGTAGCCATGGCTAGAGGAAGAAACCTTTGGAAATCCCCGCCGGCTGTTGTTGATTCAATTTGCAGCAGGGAAAAGCCAAGAGGATAAGGGCTGGAATAAATCGAAGATTATGTACGGATCATATATCAAGGTGAAATAACTAGGACACGAGGTGTAACAAGAACTGGAATACTGATATTAGGTTAACAGCTGCCAGCGTGCGATGCTTCTGAAGACGTAAAAGCTCACCAGGTAAACTCCAAGCTCTAATATTAGGGCGGCAGAGCTTCAGAAAGAGTAAATGTACGCAGAATTCTCATGAGTACAGAGCTAAGGTTGCTCTATAACACGAATGAACGGCGACCATGTCTGGGGTTGTAAAGGAAGGAAACCCAAACACAAACGGTGAGGTATGAGATGTATCATGACCCTGCTCGGTTGTGAAGACTCGAACCCAGCAGCTCCTCTTTGAATCCCAGACGGCAGAAGGGGAGGGGGGGTGCGAGGGTCATGAGTATATCCTAGGATCGTTCGAGAAATTTGCCTCCCCCTCTCCAACCCCCCAACAGGGCATGGTACCTGAAATAAAGTGCATTTCGTCTAGAATTCAACGAAGCCCAAGCAGATGGCTTGAAGGGGCTTGAAAAAAATGATACTGATTGGACCACGTCTGACTTTTAGGGCGAGATGGCATCAGGGTCGAGAACCGAATCCAGATGATGGCTGAACAAAAATGCGGAGTGTACAGCCACAACCAGCAGGCGAACGAGGCGGACGGGGAGGTTTTGCAACTGTCAAAGGCTCTCGCTGTCTCCGTGATCCCGGTGGGCAAACCAACCGCCAGTTCCAAGCCAGCCAAGACACGCGAAGAGCCCCTCCAAGTCATCCGCCTCGCCAGCGTGCCAATGAGAACATTGTGGATGACGATGGCTTCAAAGATGCGACACCCCGACGACGCCAGTTTAGGCCAGGGGAAGCGACTCGATTGCACCCGTCATTCCCCCTCAACTTGTAGCTATTTCAAAAATAGTTTAGCTAGTTAGCCATCAACATCGTGTGGGTGGTGTTCATTCTGACCGAAGTCGGGATATCAAGATCCCCTGTGTTTCTGCACAAAATATGCAGTGCGTCCGTAAGCCCCGTTGTGTGTCCCAACATCCCACAGTGCATTCGACGGGCATAACTTATAAGTAGCCTGAATCCTGATCGACACCGTTGTACAGAGTATATGCTGGGATAGTTAATTATAACCCGACATGCGTGTCTCCAGTTAGTCCTGTTGTCCAACACATCCATTCTGGGGGCTTCCGTCCTGGTGTAGGTATGTAGAACTCAGCCCGCAAGTTGTCATGGCCGGCAAAAGGCTTTGCTTGGTGATATGACAATCCAAGGGTCTTACTACATTCCAACTATGGAAAGTCAGGGCAAGCCCATATCTCCAACGATATATATCAAATCTTCTCCTGGGATCTTCGCAAGCAAGCGACCAACATCTACTCCGTACAGTAAATCGGTGGTAAGCCTTGGGTGTCTCGCTGGATATATGTAAGGCGTGCAGTCTGATTCGCCTCCAGCAATTTTTTTAGCCCAGGATGACAACAGGCACCTTTCGCTCACGACTGGCTGCCAACATCCAACGCGATCGAACCTCTTCCAGGTTTATTAAGCAGTAGTTACAGAATGCTTGACGTTCGATGTGGCGGCAGATCCTCGATTTGCTTCCAGCTGATAATTTATTTCCCACAGCCTTTGACCAACCAGGGGATGAATCGCTGAACCAGCTGGATGTGCTCCTCTCGGAAAATCTCATGTACCCCTCCTGATCGCTATATTTTTTCCAGCTTCTCGGCTGTTCCGAGTTGATGATCTTTCAGGATCACTGTCAATCACGTTTCAGAAGCTCTGGCACAGAATGGACTGCATATGCTTCAATGGCATGAGGTGCGCCGCACCCTCTACCCCTAAGATTGATAAAGATGATATGATCAGCTACGAAAAACAAACCGAAAAGGATTTATTTCATGCTCTCCAATGCCGATATCTCATTACGAAATTAAGCCAATCAAGCGGCGTTCTGCGACTATTTTGCGCGTTTCATCAGAGTCGGTCTATTCTTGATACCTTCTACTAAAAACAAAAATTGTTAACGTCCGCATCGAAAATGTCCGGAGATGAATGGCCATGCGAGCCAATAGAGGGTTTAGCTTAACTGATAGATCTATCTCTGGAAACAAGAAACCATGGGTCTCCTTCGATCAAACAATAAGAGAAGCAACACACTCAGCTATCACAGGCACGTCATAATCTACGGAAAAGATTTTCCAATGTACGGCGCAATCAAAGAAATATAGCGACCATACGACCAGCTTACTTCATCAATAACTTGACAGGCAGAAATTTCTCATGGCGTTTTTGTCACACAATTGAACGTTCGATTAAACTTCAGATTCCCTTCTCCTATTCAGAAACAGGGGTTTTGGCTTTAATACGCGCTAGGCAAGGTCTCTCCCGGATAGGAATATCCCAAAGATATCATCAACCCCGGAAAGTTCGCTATGCCTGTGCCGAATGCTCTCATATTCGAGCATATTTGAACAGTAGTCGAACAACTTGTTTTGATGTTTCTTTTCTTTTTTGATAGCAAAAGCTCATAATATGCGGTTTCATATACAAACCTGTGGGGGGAGAGCTCTCCTACCTTTGACCTCCGAGGTGATGAAACCTAGACTATCTGCAATAAAGACTTTATCATCGAGGATGTCCACAAGGCACTGCTGTTACTTGTTTGTATTTGTCACCAAGTTAGGCGTTCGTTCGGGCTCTTCATTCCATCCTTTCTGTTCTTCTGTGAGCGACTTGTCGTGGAAGCCAATACGGAGCACAGAGAGATCTTCTGACGGTGACTGGACAAACGAAGGCGGGTTCTTTCAGTGAGGCTGTCTCTAGATATCCTGTCGAAGCAACAGAGCAGAACGATTGCCCGCCGCCTATTAATATCAACACTGCCACACAAAGTTGTCGGGAGCTTTGCTTTCAGATAGCTCTTGGGACAGGAAGGTGTCAGGATCGATGTAATCCCGTGGAAGGGAGCAGGACCGGCCCCCGACATGATGAGTCAAACAACGCGCACCATAGCCCAACCCTGAGCAATCTGCTAGGGGAATTGCAGATGACAGATCGGTTGGATCTTGACTCTTCGGTGAGCAGAGAAAAATAGAGCTATTTCCCACAGCAAGCATACCACGACACTTTTTCTCACGTTTAAATATGCTGTGTTTATAACAGGCACTCGGTTTGTCCCTTAACGCCATGGCCCTCGGACGAGCATAACCAAACTCATACGTACCAACATCCTTGTCATACTTTATCTCCTTTCCTGGGCGAGGTAGGTACACAGCTAGCTTGGTATCTAGGTACGTGATTGGCACCGACTACATCCAGGTCTAATAGAACGAACGATGGGCCGTTTTCGCTTGTGCATACATGCCTCGCATTATGATGCCTGCGCGTTTGATGCATGTCCCACTCGAGTAGGGTCAGGTTCAATTCCTCGCGCCCCATCCGAACTGAGGTCCTTGCATCACTTTCTTTGGGAAGGGAACCCGGATCCGCCGTATATCACATTCCACTCGTGGATGTTACCGCATAGCACTGCCATTCGCAACCAACCAAATATACCCTGGTTAAGGCTGATAAAGAAAACAGCACTCATCCGTCGAAAAGTCTGTATATAAATTAGCATGCTGAACCTCCGACCGTCCCTTCTTCTTTCGGATCACCGTGTTGTCAAGTCAAGTGAGGGAAAAAAAAAAAAAAAAAAAAAAAAAAAAAAAAAAAAAAAAAAATCATAGCTGTCTATCTCAGCTAAGCAAGCTAGCGCGGGCTATGGGTCTCACAGTTTGAAGCATAACACGACCCTATAGTCGATCGCCCTCCCTACTCGCGGCGGCGATTTTAAAGTATTCTGTGCTCTTAAGAGTCTGCTGCCTGAAAGCCACGCAACTGGACCCGTTCAACCGGTTTCAGCTAGGTCTGTCGCCTTGAAACGAGCCCGATCAACTCGGGAAGACATACCTTTTTTTATTTGCCACAGACCTACCAAACAATTGCATGGCTATGCTAAAGGAAGAATCAGAGTTGCATAAGTAGATGAGGAGTTTTCTGGAATAATTTAATCAGAAGGGGGTATATGGAAAGGACGGGAAGAACTGATGGTAACGTTCTAATAGTATATAAACATCATCATTCCCTGGCTTCGCTCTATTCCAGTTACTAATATTAAATCTAACGTACTATTTGGGATCCTTCATTGTTCTGCTCAGGCAACGGTTTGACAACTGTCCCATACTTATTCTCTGCAGCCCAGGATAGTGATATCAGACTGTATCTCTCTTTTGACTCCATATTGGCGCCCTGCTCAAGCAGCAACTTGACACTGCCTCCTGCCCAGCCCTTGCAGCCCAAAATAGTGGTGTCCTGCTATATTTATCTGCTGGCTCCAGGTCTGCGTCTTTATCCACCAGCAGCTTAGCGACAGCACTATGTCCAAAATATGATACCACCATGAGACCTATAGAAAACCCAGGGTATCGCACATGTCTATGCCGTCCAGCGCGCCAACAAATTCGGAACAACACTGAATAGGCCCTCGAATCCGGGTCAGATATTCTCAAGGCAAGAACGTGTTATGGTAGCGTCGTCATTGCTGATATGGACCTCGCGGAAGTGAAGAGTCCAAAGTTCGGCCGAATAGTTCAAGAAGGCGTGTCTAGCAATGTGGGGGCTGGCTTCCGCAGTTGTATCTGTCACAAGACTAGCTTCAGAGTTGAAGAAGTTAAGATAGCGAACACAGGGGCTCTGCAAGGGTGCGGTGTGCATTATGGATAGTGATAAAGTGATGCTAGTGTAGGTCCTTGGGAATAGTCGTAGATGATGGCAGATCTGCGAGGAACAACTCCCGAGCAGTTTGGTGAAGGAAGTAGACCTTGCCCTGATAGATTGAAACGAACAATCCACACCAATATCTGAGGCGAACCTTCAAGTCCTTCTTCTTCTAGGTCGAGGTCGTGAATCGACTCTGATTTGTGATCTATATTTACGTCAACGTTCATTTCCGAGAGCGTTAAAGGCCGTTGTGCGGCCAAAATAATATTTAAAGCCTTTCCGAACAAACGAATGTTTATTAGACTTGTTGAGAATCTGCTCATATGCTTGGTTGACACTCTTTGGCAGCGGAATCGACTCCTCTTGATGTCTTTTTAGAGTCTTCTGCCCTCAAGTAATCAAACACGAGATATACCCAAAGGTATGTACGGTGCTGAATTTTGAGCAATCTATTCTCCAGGTGACTCTTTATTTGGGCTGATAGCACTTTCTCCCTTGACAACCGTTTGACTCGGTATTTGATGACGAGATCCACCTTTTCACTAATTTTTTCCGACTTTTCCCCCCTGGTATACGGATTTGCGGAAAACAGTCCGACAGGGCCTGGAACTTGGACTCGATCTGCTCATACGGGCGACTCGTTAGAATATATTTCAACTTTCCATAGCCTAACTGACTGCTGCGGAATTGGCCTGACACATTCCGCACCAAGTCCGCTAACTCTGACGCATCGCATTCGTCCAGGGCATCCAGTACAATGATAACAGGTCCGGCCTCGGGATCCCGCACAGCATCTCCTAGGATAGTCCACAGAGAGAGAGGGTTAGTTGAGTTGATAAGACCTGGCCCGTTTTCGTCGCATGGTTTTATCGCAGTGAAGGCTTCTGGGAGAACAGCTGGCGAAGAAGTGCACAAAGTGCTTGGCGCACGGTGTTCTGGTCCTGATCTTTGTAGAAGAAGTAGTAAATAGTCGCCGATCCTGGTAACTCACGGTCAATCAGGTACTTGGTCAAGACCGATTTTCCACACCCTGGGTCCGCTGAGACCAGCACCGGCCCCGACTCTTCTTGTTTTAACCATTTCCGGAAGTTGTTGTGTCCGAGGAACCACTCGTATGTGCCCTCTACTCGGTCTTCCACGCGGTTTTTGTTTATGTTGCATCCTCGGTGCTCTTGGTGAGACGGAACAACTGAGACAATTTTTTTGCTTGTCAATAGCTTCTGCTTGGCCGTCTCTTGCTGGAGTTGAAGATGCTTTCGTGAAATATCCCGTGCTCTACTGCAACTTCTTGGAGACTTGTCATTGATTGCATAGGTTAGCATTTATGAATTACAAGACTCCGCGACACACTTGACGAACCAGATCGAAATTCGCTGATTTTCTCTCAGCCTCAACTCTGCGTGGATGGATTTTACATCAAAGATCTTTTGCATATGCTGCCGCCGCCATCGCTGCATATCCCTGCCAATCCTTATTTTATGCTAATCTGAGTAATCACATATACTGCGAATGACTAAACAGGGGAAAGTAGTCATTAAGTCACCTGCCTCCATTTCAAAACACAGTACATCCCCTTCTGCAGAAAGTTCATCTCTTTGACTGAAGCATCCTTCATCACCTGGTTCGCTGAAGCAATTAGGCCAGGGTGAATTGCTGGATTATGATCTTTTTCAGCCGTTCAGGCCGTGGTACCAACTAACTTTTATCGCAGATTTCCGCGCAGGTTGCCGCAACATTTGCTTTACCAGCTAAGGGATGAATGAATCATCTTTAATATAGCCTATCATCAGTGCTTGCTAGGGCAAGCAAGCTATGGCGACATTATTTTTCCCCCAATGTGTAGCTCTTGGCATCGTTGGGATCCACATATACTGGACCTTCGTGCTTTTCGTCGAGAAAAGCTTGCGCGGCAACGAGGTCCGTAGGTATGGCACAGATCCGGCCGACGGTGTACTTTTTGTTCTGATCAGACATGCTTTGCTGATGGGGAAAGATAACGGCCAGGGCAAGAGAGCCTCAGAGTGTCAAATTTGGACTTTGTTGGGTGGAAATTGCGTATGGTTTGGTAGTTTTATGCAAGAGAACAGAGCACTCGAGGGGATTCGGGTGCCATTAAAGGATATAAGGATGGGGTACAAAGAATGATGGGAACAGAAGGGAGATGCGGGGAATTGTAGATGGCAATCCTAGCAAAAAAGGGGCAATTACTTGGCAGCATGGTTTAAGAAAAATGAAAAAAAAATATGAAAGTACTTACCTTTTCATCAATTCTCTCCTCAGGAGCTTTTCTTTTCTATTTCTTCTTTCTTTCTGACTTATCAAAAAAGGAAAAAATTCAAAAAGGGACACTTTCCCCCCATATCCCGGGACAAGACGCCCTGCTGCACTAGAAACCCGGGTAGAGATGAAAGCGCCTGCGAAAACGAGCTCGTCTAGCTATACAGTCACCTGAGTCATAAAATGTCTGTCTACCCGGATGTTCGGAGTTGACGACCTGTGCAAAACGTCTGCTCGACCCAAAATTCTCAGCATGGGATGAAACTATTGTAGGGACCGCGACAGAAGGTCATAATCGCATTAACGACTTGCAGAGCTAGCATGACCGGAGAACCAGGGGTGCCATATGCCAGTGAGAGATCCCGCGCCCGATTTTGAATCTGGCCACAGTTAAAGTTGGCTAATTCAGGACAGCGTTGCTTTGCTGATTGTAATGCGGGATGACTGAGAGAGAACTTTGCCAACCCTACCCCGTATTTCAGCCGTATCCCAGCCTGCTGTAACTAGCCCATCCGAGCACGCATTGCACGCCATAGTGCGCACCTGGGAAAACACGGGCCTCCGTTGGGCTGGGGTTTTCTTACTCCACTATCTACATGCTATCGATGTAGGAAGCTCGGATTTCATGATTGGCATTTTAGCTATGCAGAGCAACCTCATCATTGATTCCATCGGGGTGGACAATGTCAGAGACCACACCTCGATAGATTTAGATGTCGTTGGAGAAGGACTCGGTGCCAAGCTTTCGCTTAGAACTAACTGGGATTAGCGTGAACCTTGTTCCATCTCAATATAAATATAGAAATTCTATCTCCCTGGTTCGACAACAGAACATTTGTGGCCGTGATTCCAAAGTCCACACCACAGTATCACGAAAGATATTCAGCCGCATCCAAGTTTGTTCTAATTGTCATCCATATCTAAAATAGGGCTATCTGGAAGTCTTGAGGTGACACTGTTTGCAAGATCGCCTATTCACTGATTCTGCAGAACTGGAACTCCGATCTCTAGCTCTGTGAGAAATCAAGTCCTCAGGTCAACCGCAACCAGCTCCATCGATCTGGTATAACAGATATATTCCCTAAGAGGTGGTCCACAGCTTTTGGACAACCCTTATATAGAGGGCAGCTAGGACTATCACTGCTGCCTCGGCCGGCCTGAGTTGAGGTTCTTCTTGATCAACTTCAGCGTGCGCCCTCATTGTGATGAGGCAGGGGAAATCAGTAATTGATGTGGCCATGTTGTTGGGTTACCATAGCACACGATGCCGGTGTACTCCTCGAGATCATCTTGAATAAAGCCGCAAATGAGATCTGGGATACGGCCGGATGCCGGATTATCAACCGAGATGGCTATGGCAAATGTCCCATGCAAATCTCTCACCGAGAAATCGCGACTATCGACGAGACCAGCCGTGCGTCACGATAACTCGCTATACAAAGATGAAGAAGCCCAAGCCTTCTCCATCATTGATTTCTTCTAGAAAACGGCGGCCTTGGACCATTGGCTTATGTGGCGCTAGCATGCTCTTCACAACCCTGCTTTATAGGAGATACATGCTGTCGGCTTATGCGGTCGACATTTAGAATAGATTCCCAGTCTCTGACGTCCCTGTTGAAATTGTGAATATCGATAGAGATTCCGAAATATGACAAGACCTACATGGACGCTTATCTAGGCTCTGGCTCCTACCTAAATCTTGACCTTCCATCGCCCCGTTGTGGTCCTTCTTTCGGGGTTCTGCTTGTAAATACGATATTGTACTGTCCGCTGGCTAGTGGCAAACAGATTGCCGGAGATCAATCACAAGACATGCCAACGAGGTGATGCGTTTCGTTATCTGACACCCTGACTCGGGAACTCACGGGGGAAACCAGAGCTGTGAACAGTCCAGCACTTCACGCACACCACACCACACCACTTCCCCAATCGCGCTCTCCTCCGTTTCCTCACTGTCTACCTATACCCAATGACCAAGCCCTTTAACATGTGGAAACACGGAAACTCAAAACTGATTCTTTCACATTGTAACGTTAGTAAATCCCACCCTCCCCCCGGCACAGGACGCCTCCCATTATACATGCACCCACATCAAAACACGGAGATACAATTTCCCAAGCAGGAGGATACTATAGACACCGACGTAGATGTAGGCAGATGAGCGGTGGCCACCAGCGCCATGTATGCTTCATTCCTTTCGGTGCACTCCACCGCACATGATGTGTGGAAGATGTAGCTTTTGAAAACGGATGCAAAAGGGGCTGGGATATGTAGTATTTTTGTCCAGCATATTTAATGACTATATAGAAAGAGCGAACAGAATAGAGGCCATATCCAGTTAGTTAGTTAATAATAGCTAACCCACCACCATTGACAAAGGGAAAAGAAGATTTAAAAAAAAAAAAAAAAAAAAAAAAAAAAAAAAAAAAAACAGCAAAGAAAAGCTAAAGATCATACCGTGCATCGAAGCATTTGAGCGAGTTGTACCAGGTTAACGCCAGGCAAATAGAAGTAACATTAGATTAAATAGACATCGCAATTTAAAATGATACCCAAGACACCAATAACCAGAGCATAATTTAAAAATGAAAGCGACATGAGGAGCGCCCCACCAGAGCAAAAAAAGCATGAAGACGGAAGGTGGGCGTCGGGCCTTTCTCAGAACTCACAATGATGTACGTTCAATGATATATAATAATACACCTACATAGGTATGGAGATAAGAAACCCCATCCCCACTCCCCTCTCACCTTTCAATATCCATTGCATTCCACCCATAGCCCATCAACAGCGAAATGTCGTTGCACCATCGTTGCGATGTGATGTGGGCGATGAGAGGTAGCTGGATAGGCGAGGTAGGGAGGAACGAGTAAAAAATGAATCTGAATCTGGAACATAGGTATCTGGGATGTGAAGGGTGGGTGGAATCCAAAACTCGGAAGAATAGTGGGTAGGGATTTGGGAGAATGAATGTGCGTGGTGATTTCAGCGCGTAAGGACATGGAATGGGGAGCTCATTGTCAACAACGGCCTCGTCGCGTGCGGTTCATCTTGTCCGTTGGGCTGAGAGAATGGTTGCCAATTGAGTTGATTGGGATTGCGGGCTTAGTATCATCGAACCTACCAAACAGAATCCCCTTTCCCAGTAGTTCAACAGTACAGAAGGAGAAAAAAAGAAAGAAGGTTGAAAAGTACATCAAAATCCAACAAGAATATGTACATGTACATCATAGTAAGATAGTCAAAACAAAGGGAAAGAAGGCATGTGCAACCCCAATCATAATATAATCAATACATCAATACTTGTTGGTATTTTTTTTATCCGTTTATCCCTCTTCCTCGCGTTTATATAGTTTTAAAGGCAAGGCAAAAATAGAAAGAAGAAAAAATTAAAAAAAAAAAAAAAGACAAAGAAAAATATGTGGTAGGTGATATATGTGTGTGATTTGATTGATATGTGATGTAGCGACGTCGTCGATATGTTCAAGCAGAGAGAAATAATAAGCACCAAGCAAGAAACCAAGTGAAGGGTAAAAAAAAAAAAAAAAAAAAAAATGGATGGAGGGAATCTGAGAAGGGTGAAAAATAAAAACTAAAGGAATACAGCACATGGAAGGAAAAATCACCTGAAAGAAATCCGTGGCAAAAAAGAGGAGGAAAGAAAAACACCAGAACGAACTGGGTATTAAAGAAGTATTATTTCCAAACCTCAAACCTCATAATTCAGAAGTTATATCAAGAGGGGGGAAAAAAAAAAGTGAAAAAAATGAAAAAAAAAAATCATCTCAATCAGTGACAAGTGATGAAATTGGTCACAGCGGGGTTGGAAGAAAAGCGACAATGATCAATTGATTAGATTCGACCAAAAGGCAATGTAAATGTAAGTATTAAAAAAAAGAGAAAAATTAAACAATAAAATGATCTGCACTCATTATATGGTAGCTGGCGACTGGGGGCAAGGGAGGCGTGTCGGATTTCAAAAAAAAATTTAGCGGCAGAGAAGCTAATTTTCCTTCTTTGCTTCAATAATTCCCACTCCGTGTTCGTTTTCCCGTGTTTTAGTTCAGTGTGTCCCTCCCTTATCTTCTCCTACTTGAATTCTTCGTTCTGTCTTTGGAAAACAAAAAAGCAAAGCAAGCCCCTACGCTCACTTTGCTTTTATACCTAGGCCTTTCTCGACCGTGTGACGGGGCCACCATTCGAACGCGCTGAGGTAACCGCAGATCCGTTCGTCGCGTAGGCATGGCCATTTCCATTGGCAGTGCCATTGGTTGTCGCCGTCGTTGTGACAGCCGCAGGCTTTCCACCAACCGACGGAATCTCCATATTGCGCATATCAATCACAGCCTGCTTGCCGGTATTTCTGCGTGGGCGGCCAGCTTTGCCTGATTTCTTGTATGTGGCAAAGTAGAAGGAGATGAAGAGGAGGAGGTAGGACGAAAGGATGATTAGACCGGAAAACGCGGCGAATTCCTCGCCGGCGCAGTGCCCTGCGTTGGGCATGTGTGGGAAATAGGTTGATGTGAAGTAGGTGTAGGATGCGAAGTACACGAATCCTGATAGAGTGTATTAGTTTGCATGTGGTTTTGGATTGTTTTGTTGGGGTTGAGTTGTTATTTTATTACTCACCCAAGTCAATGACGAATTGTACAATCTGGAGGATGGTGACCCATTTTTTCCACCAGATGCGGATGCCCCGGGCGCTCTGGAAATAGTACCAGTACATAACGACGTGGACCAGGAGGTTTAGGGTGATGGGCACCCAGGAGACAGCTGTGTGACCAATCAACTGCGTGTAGCACAGAAGAGCTGTGGCACCATGGTGGTAGGTATGGAGGAAAGTAAGAGGCTTCTTCTTGAGGACGAGGAAGACGGTGTCGAGGAGCTCCAGGTATTTGGTGAGATAGTTCAACTATAACGGAAGTGTTAGCGGGTACACTTTACGTTTAACCAAACATAATATATATCCGACAATAGGAATATGTGCCATACATAGTATAGAACAACCAGGGGATCCGTCCAACCACCCTTAACGTCACAAATAGCATAAAAAACGCCGTTCCTCCACAGCGTCGGAAGAAGTTGTTCGATAAACAGAACCAGTAGCGCTCCACTGATCAAGGTCAGGTATAGATTGTGTATGAGGAAAACACCATTCAACTTCATCGCGGGGCGGTTTCTCATGATCTCTCGACCGCCAAAGACGATGATATAGTAGGACGCGAGGGAAATGAGGGTTCCGTTCAAGGTCGACATGGGAGTCTGGCCTTGAGTGAATTTAAAGTCTTCCGGCGAGAACCCCGCGACTGCCGTGTAAGCCTTGGAGAAGAGCGGCCATAGTTCAATGCCGAACGGACGGTCGAGGGTTGGAATTGGGATGGAGCCGAGGTCGAACGACATATCGAAGAGACGTGTGTGTGTTATGGTCAAGATGACAGGAGGAGATGGCAGTTTTCGAGGGTGAGAGCGTTGCAAGGAGTAGTTTCAGTCAAACGCATACACATATAATCGTACACAAATAAAATAATAAAAATTGATCACGGCGCGACAGGGTTTAAATGCGGGAATTTATATATAACGGTATGTAATGTAGTATGCTGTTCAGATCCAAATGGCGATCCAATCGATCTGCAGAGGCAGAGCCACACCCAAAAAGAAAAAAGAAAGAAAAAAATTGTTAAGGAGAAGAGGGAGAAAAAAAAAAGTGGTAGGGAAACGGGGACCGATGAAGGAGTGACAAGAAGAAGAGGAAAAAGCGGAAGAAGTGGAAGAAGAAGAAGACGCCAAACAAAAGGGCGGGGGCTGCAGAGAGGACAGGCAGCAGAAAGGCGCGGAGAGGAGAGAAGTTGGGAGAAATAAATCAATAATGAGAAGAAAGAAATGAAGTTTGAAGATGAAGCGAAATATAGCGAGTCGGCGTAGAGTTGAGGAGGAGAGGAAAAAAAAAAAAAAGGAGGTATCGTATGGTTTGGAATGGTATGGTATGTACGCGTGTGACAGGGGATTGCGGCCCGATTGGGAGGGGGATCTGTGGTACTGGCACTGTACTGTGGACGGTTCTCACGAGCAGTAAAGTGTAAACTCAGTGTAAACTCTATGTAACAGCGTAATTTAAACCCCCAAACTGGAAACAGTACAATCGGCCCTTGGAAAGAATAAATTACACTACCTCGATCCGCCCAAGCCCGTAGTAAGGGACAACAGGGGCAACGCACACAGAAGCATGGCAACAGACAGCTGCTTGGGTTGTATCGGCCAGTACGCACGGCGACATTGGCTGCTTGGCGGGCTCTGGGCATTTCGGTCAGCATGGCATGTGATTGGGCTGGAACTGGTCATACGACTAAATTACAGTCTCGTCATTACATCCGATAATACAGATTATTACAATGGAGGGAAAAGCAAGATGCCGAAAATTACGTCAAACCAGGCCAGAGTTGGGAAAAGGTAAAAGATGAACCCTCGTCAGAAGGTGAAAAAGGTTAATTGGGGCATCCATGAGTTGAAGAAGAATGTTTAAAGTAGTTGCTGAAGGTATTCAAGGTTGACCAGAAGATGCAGAATGGGCATGGGCATGGTTCTCTACCAGCCAAGATGTCGAAGTTCAAAACCCTTGGATTTGGTGGTACATGGCAAAAAGAAGGTAAGAACAGAAAAGAAATGAGAAGAGAATTGCAGGGTTTAAAAAGTGTATCCAAGTAGCATGAGGCTTCTTGGAACAACAGTCAGTCATAGCGATTGGGAGAAAAACTGTGAACAATACGGAGTACATATATATATCTGACTTAGCAGAGCCGCAGCTACAATAGCAAAGCCAGAAGAACGAGAGCGCTTCTTCTGTACTATAGATATTAATTGGCATCCTTTCAACTGAACAAAGCTGCAAAGCTGCTCATGAGAACGAGTGTATCTACATGTACCTACTTGCCATCTCTTGCACTCTCCTGCTGGCTAGCAGCAGCCTCCGCGGCTTGAGGGTTAGACTGAATATTTTTTTTTTAGACAGGCTCTTGTCCTCGTAGTGTACGATACTCTGCGACGAACCACGGCTATCTATCACTGCCTAACTACAGCAATTTGAGAGGGGTGCACTCTTGAGCTGCTTGATGCTGTATGTTAACAACAGTTGTATGTTGTATGTTGTATGTATGTTGTATGTTGTATGTGATCTGATATATGGAACCCAACCAGGTCGGGCCAATTGCTGACCAAACCCGCCCCAGGCTAAACCGCTCCGAGAACTTCCCACAGCCAACTCACTCCCACCAACCACACCACCAAACCAACCATCACCACAACCAACCACTTCGCCTTTTCTCCTCGCCCAACAATCGTCCAACTTCCCGCACAACCACCACCGCTCCTCTGCGCTGTCCACATCTCCCAATCCCGCTCAGTCTAGCTCAATCGGCAACCTCTCTCCCCCCAATGTCGTCCACCACCCTCTTCCGCATTGCCTCGCGCACAGCCCCAGTCGGCTTTTTCAGAGCTTCCTACTCTGCCCGATCAAGAGTTGCCGCGCCCGTCTTCGCTGCTGCCGCCGCTCCCGCCATTGTCGCCTTTGGAGGAGTGAGCAGCTTCAGCTCGTCGTCCAAATGCGCCAGCGGAGCTATGGGCCATGAGGAGGAGACTTTTGAGGAGTTCTCTGCCAGGTATGCGCTCGTAACAACTCTTTCCCGATCCGCACACCCTCCGACATCGCCTGCAACTAATGAGCCTCTTTTCTATTTTCATTTTGATTTTGATTTTTACTTCTGGTTATTTATATCCATATTGTTTTACAACCCATCTAACCCTCAATTCCAAAATTGTTCAATAGATATGAGAAGGAATTCGATGGTGTACAGGATGTCTTCGAACTGCAGGTATAAAAGCCTCCCCCAAACTCTCCTATCATTCCGGGAATTCCAATTGCCGATTGATCCCCGCTTCCCTCACAAAAATTCAGCTGAAGACTAATAATTACCCTCCCTGTCGAAATCATACAGCGAAACCTTAACAATGCCTTCGCCTACGATCTCGTCCCCTCCGTCAGCGTCATGACCGCCGCCCTTAAGGCTGCCCGCAGAGTCAACGACTTCCCCACCGCCGTTAGAATCTTCGAAGGTTCGTTTTGCTTCCCATACACACGAACAAGAATGCCAATTGCAATTTCAGCAATCACACTTTCACACCAGAATACTGACAAACACTCCAATCGGGAAAAATAAAAACACACAGGCATCAGAGCCAAGGTCGAAAACAAGGCCCAATACGAAATGTACCTCGAAGAACTGAAGAGTCTACGAGAGGAACTCGGAGTCACGCTCCAGGAGGAATTGTATCCCCAGGAGCAGAAATAAAGCACCCACCGCCATTCTTTTTCTTCCTTTCTTCCTTTTTCCTTTCCTTAAACCGTTTTTTATTCCGTTTCGAAAAAGACTCAATATCAATTTGGTTTCCCGCCCTCTCCTCTCTATCTACTTTCTCTCTCTCTCCGCTCTCTCCGCTCTCTCCCATCTGTAATATCTCTCCTGTCACCTGCCTGCCTCCGTTTTCCTCCTCTACCAGACAACTCGCATTTCTAAAGTGGTGAATTGGAATTGGGGTTGGCGGTCCCATCATT
Source organism: Blastomyces gilchristii SLH14081 (assembly GCF_000003855.2). Taxonomy (NCBI): domain Eukaryota; kingdom Fungi; phylum Ascomycota; class Eurotiomycetes; order Onygenales; family Ajellomycetaceae; genus Blastomyces; species Blastomyces gilchristii. The sequence continues at coordinate 5,071,557 of NW_003101681.1, read as the reverse complement.
GTTTAAAATATATAATACATACAACCCGAACCCCTAAAATATCCGGAAAAAAAAAAAAAAAGAAAACGAAAAAGCGTCGAGGGTAATGTGGGGGGGGGCGAGGGCAAGGACATAGATGTGGATTGCGGGAGCAGGAACGGGATGAATTGTTATAGGGAGATAGATGGTGATGAATGGGGGGGTAGGGTAGCCATAGGGATGGCGATTATTGATTGCAATGCGAAAATGGGGAAATGGAAGAAAATAAAAAAGATGAAAGAAGAGAAGGAAAGAAAGAAGATGAGAAGGAAAACAAACACACACACATACACATACACCATACATACATACACACACTAGCCAGCAATCTCTCACTCATCACAAAACACACAAAAATGACTTGCATATATGTACATGTAACTATATGAACACTAGGAAGAAGCGGGGGGGATGACAATTTCTACTATTTATTCCATACTCTTTTTCTTTTGTGATGGCCTCAAAACCACTACTTAGCTGTAAGAACAGGCAGCGGAGAAAAACAAGTAGGGATGTATATATATAGTGGTGATTTATTGTAGTTGTGGAATGGAGTCTCTCTCTTAGCCCTGTTTCATTACTTCTCTCCCTCTCTGCCATCTTTGAAAGGAAAGTCAGGAAATGCAAAAAAGATGGGATTCCAACAATTTGTTACACTCATCTGAATGCTGCATAGATAAATTAATGTGTCAATGAGAAACATTCCAACTACTCACTTACTACTACTACTTACCACCTTATGCATGAAATGCCCCTTTCATACCATTTTTCATACCATTTTTCAAAACAGATAGTTAATAGAATAAGTTACTCCATTATGAACTTTTTTTTTTCTTTTTTTTTTTCTTTTTTTTTTGTACATACATGTACACACATCTATAACTTTTGTGCAAGAGAGAGAGAGTGAGTGAGAGATTAGTCTATCCTTTTTCAATATTTTTCTTCCCTTCCTAACTTCCAATAAAACGCTCGACAAAAAAAAAAAAAAAAAAAAAAAAAAAAAAAAAAAAAAAAAAATCCGTTTCTCCGTGTCTTGTTGCGCCGGCCCCTTTCTTTCAACTTTCTAAAAGAGAAACCCCTTTTAATTTTATCCATGCGCCAACCTCCGAAGACATTAATAATAATAGAAAGAAGTTACATATTAAAAGAAAAGAAGAAGAAAAAAAAAAGGAAAAAAAAAGAAAATCTCAGGCTGAACATGGTGTGCTGGTAGTGGTGACGAATGGCTCCGATGATGATCTTGCTCAAGGACTTTTAAAAAAAGTAAAGCGAAAGGGGAAAAAAAATATACTGCGTAGGGATGTGTATAGGGAAAGTTAAAAAAAAAATATAGTACGTTGTCGTATGCCGCCGGGGCGCGGGGGGGACGTGAATGTAGGAATAAACGACACCCAAACGATGGGATGGTGGGATAAGATGCATACGCAGCGTATAGTAAAGAGTTAAGTACCTACTAGACTATAGGTACGTGCGTGGGGGGAGACAAAGGGAACGTACTTCCAAGCCCGTTTATTCCAAACTTTTGCTTTCGTCTTCGTCTTCTTTTCCTCTTTTTTTTTTTTTTTTTTTCTTTCCTTTTCTTGCCTTTTCCCTTTTTTTCCTGTTTCCCCTCTCTGTGCTCGTGGCATATTCTCCCGCGAGCCCGTTTTCATCTCTCAGGCCTCCCGCAACCCCAGTTCAGCCTCCATGTCGAGAGTGTATACATATATATACACCCTTCACGCCCACAGCGGTGGATGAATATACTCCGCCGCCCGATCCATCAAATTCGGCAACGTCCACTCTCCACTCGTCGTGCTCTCCGGCGTATGTGGCGGGAGCGACTCAGGCTTTGCCGGATGGGTTAGACCCGCAGCGCTACTTCCCGTTGTCGACACGGCGAACCCACCTCCAACACTAGGCGGGGAAGTGGACGACGGCGTGGGTATGGCGGCGGTGCCGGTGTTGTTTGTGCTGCCAGTGTTAGCGCAGCCATGAACGACCATGTGCAGCGGCGCCGCCGACGGGCTTTTCTTGTGCTGCGCCTGCATGCTGAAGGCGGCGTTGAGTTTTTGCAGGGCACGGAGCGATTTGGTTAAGGGTTTTGCCCACTGGGTCTGAGTGTCGGCTACAACAGAGATGGGGAGCGGGGCAGTAGAGGCGATGGAGACTGATACCGGGTCGTAGCTTGGAGTGGATATGTTTGTAGTGCCATTGATCATGTCAGAACGCTCTATCTTCGTGGCACGGTATGCCTGTTGCGGTGAGTGCATCCCGGCAGTGCCAGCTGTGCTTGGGCCGGTAGCGGTAGCAGGGGCGTTAAAGGCACCCTCAGACGCTGCACGTTCTGCTATCACTGATTCAAGCCGGCGGAGTAGTTGCAAAATGTACGGGTCGTTTTTAGATTCGCCAATCACGGCGAGGAGGAAGGCGGAACTGATTGCGCGTTGCAGACCGATCCATGATCGCCCAGCCTGGGGACTGATCGAATATAATTCTATATAGGCCTCGATGGTGCGGGCGAGGGCGGCGACGCAATCCTTGCGCATGGCTACCCAGGAAGGGTCCTTTGACTCGGCATTCTTCAATGCGGGTCGACAGAGTTCTGACGTTACATAAGATGAGTGTAGTTTCAATGCTAATCTTTGGATGTGGTCGAAGTGGGTGAGGCAGGATGCCGGGTCGCGGAGGTGTGGGGATACATCTGTCATGATTTTTTGAAGTTCATCCCTGTATGCCTGGATGACAGTAACCCCCATGTGCGACTGCGGTGATAGCATGCGCCCCTTGAGAATTTCCAAGGTGAGTGAGATTATCCGGCTGAGAGTTTCGAAGTAAGAGCGGTGCCCTGGCTGTGAGGTCGAATGGTAGGGTATATCTGGTTGGCTAAACGCCATCGTGGATGGCCTGTCATACGACAAGGAGAAGTGACTATCTTGCCATGCCATCGACCACCTGTGCAAGTAAGTAAGCATTAGGACGAAACAAGCTACAGAAATGACCACCACCAGAGGCGATAGTTGAGTCTTACCAAACTCTTCGCCGAATGTATCTTTCAGCAGATGAAAACCTGTTCGACTCTACGTGTAAACCAAGAGCAAGACCCATTCTTAGAGTCATACCTGTGAAAGAAAGGTTAGTATCGTTGTATACTTCTTAAGTAATTGAGGTGAAGTAATTGGCATTTGATAGAATACTCACCCAGTAAAACGTAAGAAACGCCGGGATTCATATTGTACGAAAGGACGTTGCCGATAATAAGCAATGTCTGTATCGCTTCGAGCGTCGGTTGAGACAAGAAATTCGTCATTCGTAAAAATTGATATGAGCAGCATACTAAAACATGTATTAGATTTGTTTACAATGGAAACTGGGAGTATGGCGGGGGCGATTCAGAAAGGAGACATACCGTAAACTTGGGAGGTCAACTCCCTCTCCTTGCTAGGAAGGTCGGATGATTGGCACCCCGCAGCCAGTGCGGCGAAGAGCAACCCAACAAAAGCCAGGCTCATCCCGTAGGGCTTGTCCGTATCCTCACTAGATCCTTGCTGAAGACCGCCCCACAGCATCCTGTTTTGCAGGAGAGTATTTAGATTCGCTTCAAACTGATCGATATCAGGAATAACCGGATAGATTGTTGTGCTGATATCACGGTAACTTCGAATGAACCTAAGGCAGAAGAAATAGAACCAACAAGAGTTTTACTATTTAGCAAAAATGTGCTTGTGGAGCTGAGGAGGGAAGAAGACACAAAAGTAAATAAAATAAAATAAAATAAAATAAACCTTACATCCTGCACTGGTCATCGTCGGGTAAAACTGCACAGACAGCACGCATGTCGAATGTACGTATATCCGTTGACCAGAGATCAACGAACGGGTATGTAGCCGATTCATTATCAAGTCCCAGCTTCGGAAGAATGCCCCCTTCAAGTAACGCCTGGGAAGCTTCCTGCGAAGTGCCTGATCGACCAAGCAGGTAGGCCAAGACGGACCTTGATCCCAGATGTACGGTCCCATTCCCCAGCTCATTCGACGCATGGATTCCTTCGCGGTCTGGAAAGCTATCCGCCGAACGAGCACCTGAACTAGCACTTGGGATCGTTGATGGTATAGGCTGGGCAGACTCCACCTGCTCGAGGCCCATCCGAAGCGATGAGATCATATTTTCCATATCCTTCAACTTGGCGCATACTGTCTCCCATTCCTCCTTGGGAATAGCCACTTTACCTGCAACACCCGTAGTGGCAACTTGCAGCTCCGTCGGGCTCACTTGGAGACTGCCAGGCTCAGCTCCATTGCTGGTGGTCGCTGCTGTCGTTGCAGCTGCAACATACGCTTGGGCTGCAGCAACCTGCCGCTTCTTCGAGGGCCGTTCGTACGAACATAGATCCGCATGGTCTCGCTTGACGCAGCCGTCACAGGGCAGATTGCGATCACATTTTACCTTGCGGGTGTGACAGGGGTAGCAGGCTTTGGGTTCGCGCGCCTTGCGTTTGGTGCGAATGATTGCATCCACCTGCGCCTGGGGGAGTTCGGAAACAGGGGTTGAGATGGATGTAAGCGGGGAGGTGGTGGCGGCGGCACTAGTGGAAAGTTGTAGCGACATGATCGGCTGAGCTTTTATAAAAAGGGTATGCTGTTGAGAATGAAAGGCATTGGGATCATTGTTACTATTGACAAAAGAATCTATATAGGAGTCTGGTATTGTGGCTGGTCAATACATAGTCGCTGGCATCTCGGGGCGGCGGAGAGAGTTGGAAAAGCGGATTTGCTTCCGGTAGGGAGAAGTGTGTTTAGATGGGGCTCCAGATGGACCCCCCTCCGGACCAATGATAGTCCGATTGTGGCGCATGTAAAATAACTGGAAGAAATAGTTAAAGTTTTTTTCTTGAATTATTTTTATTAACTGTGATATGGACAATAATAATAGATCACTATATACGTTTTTGATCTATCATCGATGCTCTAGAAATGGTATCAAGCGCTGCATCTTTCGCCAAATCAATAGGGCAATGAGAAGCAAATGAAACATCCCGCTCAGTAAATGTTTTTTTTATGCTACGAGGTAAACCAATTGATGAAGAAAAAGGGGTGAAAGACATTAAATACCGAAAGATAGTACCGGGTGGTAGGAAATATAGGGTAGTGCAAGATAAGAGGAAAAGGAAACAGAAAAGTAGAAAAGGAAGCATTGTCGAAGGAAGCATTGAAATGACCAGCATTTTTGGTTCTCGTGTTGAAAACCACGAATACTAGGAGTCCACGAAGTAGTTGGCCACTAATTCCAACCGCATGGTCTGCTGCTAGAGAACAAATGTGGGCCGAACGGATTGTGTTGTTAGATTATTATTTCTCTGGTCAACAAAAGGCATATCTGGAGTGTTTCGGAATCGCCTCCCTTGAAATAGAAAGCGAATGGGATTGCGCAGCACGCCGACCAAGGAACGGGATAAATGAGCTTGCGCACTGGTAACGTTTAACCAAAGGACATGGATCGTAGAAAGGTTTTGGCGGCAAGCGCGGAAGTAGCCTGATGTTGATAGGTGTCAACTGCGGAAATTGTGTTAGCGTGATGTCATAGCCCAAACCATTTGAATGGACGGGACCTTAGGTAGCGTATTGTTACCAAGAAAATGAATCCAAATCCAACTGGGAAACCTCCAATTGTCGGCCCAATCCAATGAATGCGAGAATATGAGGTCCACGCAAAAATGAACATTCTTGGAATACACCAGCAGGATATCATCTTAGGAATCAAACCCATCTCAGCATGGGGCTTCCCGCCATATTTTTTTGGCTCAGCTTTATGTAGTTGGTTGTTGACTAGTGGAGCACAGCAAGTGCTGGTAAGACTCCGATTGCGAGAGGAATAAACATCAGGCCAGTACTATACCGGCAGAATAGCCTTTTGTGATAAGCGTTCGGAAATCTGGAAAGGGAGTTAGTCACTTTTTCCCGGTAAACCAAAATTTCTACTCCACCATAGGCAACTTACGCAATGAAAAAACATGTAAAGCAGCCGGTATAGAATGGACATACAAATCGAAACGATTTGGTTCCAAAAAGAAAGCTAGAACGGCGGGAAAAGGAACAAGCACAGGTTCTCCTCCCCTCATGATCTAGAATCAAGGTCTTGTTCTGTCACGTATCTATCGTTCTTTGTCTCATTCTCTCATCTTTTTGGCCCTGTTGACGAGAAGCGTGGGAGTGTACCCGTGGACGTCTCAGGGGCGGTGAACGTGACTAGCGCCCACACAGCTCCTGACACTATGTACTCCGTAATCAAGAAGACAACAGCGACCGACAGTGTAGGGACATATACTGGCTTTCGTCCAAACATTTCTGACATTGGCTCTGTAAATGACATATTTAATGTCAAGAAAATACGCCTAGGTACTTCCATCCGACACGACCAAATTTTCAAAGGGGCGAAACCCCAAACTTACCAACACTTTGGAATCCAATACCACAGACTGTAATCGTAAGGAGGTCCACAATTTCCCCTATGTCGAATTCCTCCGCTACCTTTCCTATACCAGCTGTGATCACACTACTATCAAAAGCGACGACGAAGGAAGCAAGATATAGCTCAACCTTCGTGATGTACCATTTCCGCGCTTTGCTCCAGTTCTTAGGGTTTTCTGGATCGTTGAGCTTGAAAGTAATGAGGTTGTGGTCCGGTCCTCGATCTTCCCAGTAACGTTAGATCTGACTGGCTTTATGATCCGGCCTTCCTGAGTTTCTGTCGTATATGCCTCAAGGGCAGCGGTCGGCCTGGGCGCCCGGCAAGTTTATATATATCAGGGGGGTAAAATTCTGGCCCGGGTAACGCGGCACCTCGGCGGTATCGGTGACTTCATTGTGGGAACAGGCACGAGATAGTGCCATATACCTAAATGAAGCAAATACAAGTTTTTATGCTTGTTTAGTAGTCATTGGATATATAAAGCATTGTAGGAAACGTAGAGGTGTAGGTGTTTCTCTGTCGGCGCTCGGTGCAATCTCGGGAACTGTTCGGGGCCCCATTAATACAGAGAAGGGTTGAACTCCAGTCTATTATGTTTGCGAGTGTATGAAGCTTGATTACTGTTGGTTGGAAGATAAAGTAAGCATCATGTATTAGAGAGTCAGTTTCTTTTTCTTTGATGATTAGGTAGCCAACTCCTGAGTTCGAGTAGTTTACGCTGCGTAAAGGGGCTCAAGAATGTGGCTTTACAACATCAGGTGTAAATAGGAGAACAAAGCAAGGGGTTCAAAGCTAATGATGTCGGATTCAATAGCTTTCAGAGGGCAAACCAGGCTTGAATGTTTTCTTTGGTGTCGGCTCGAGAATGTTATAGTCTGCTGCTACGAACGAAATATCAAGAAAGACTTCAGTTGCCGTTGAGAAATCGAAAATCTAACAGAATGAATGTGGTGGGAATAAATAATTAGCAAATTAGCAACTTCTCGAGTGTTTAAAACTATTTTACACCTATCAGCTACATGCCGATGTATCCAACTGGCATGTGCATGTACAGTACAGTACATACGTATTCCTCGCGCAATATTTAAAAAGCCCGGGTCGTCGACGGGACCTAGTAAGGTAGGGCGCGCCACCTGGGCAGCTGGACTGGTCCTTCTTCCGGTGTCCGGTGGACATACAAATGAAAGCTGGATCTCTCCGGATCAAACAGCCCAGGAACCGATGTTAGAAGGTGTTTGGGTAAGTCGTTCGCTGTAAGCTTGAGCTACTTCGCTGATTGCGCGATTCGACTCTCTCGAGCGCCAAGCAAGCGCGCAGAATGAGGGAATACCAGGTTTGGCAATCGAAACTTCAATATGAGTACTTTTTCTTCCTCGTACTTTCCACGGCATTTTTTTCTTGAACAAAAGCGCTCGTCTCCCCTCCCTTGTACCGGGTTTATGAAAGAGATCATCACATGATCAACAGACTAAGGACCTAGGTAGCTGACCAGGAAAGACAACTCGCTCGTAAGAGATAAAAGTTTTGCCAGAAACAAGTCGTATTTTGGAGTCCGCAAAGTCTAGGAATGTTTCTGGGAACTCACTCTTGTCCAGCCGGACAAGGTTCCTCAAGACGAATGCAGATTCAAATAGCTACTGCGAAAGAGCCAGAAGAAGATGAATGAAGCAGCGGGTTGAGTTCAGTAACTTATCAACATCACATGAAATTGAGATCTCATTTGTAATCCGTTAGTTATACTGGGCCCCATCCCACCACAACGCCAACAGCAGCGATTCCGTGTTGACACTCCAGCGAGCAGTTGGTTGGCTGTATGACTTCGTCTTTGTTTCTAAGGTTAACAATAGTCATGTGACTTATATTTTTCCTGGCTGACTCATCGCTAATGAGGGGCCAAAAGCCTATCACCACGTGACCCATCACGGACAAATTCTCGCGCTTGGCGGGGAACATTTTGCGCACACCGACTCATAGGAACAGCAACTGGAGAGTTGATATTGCTGATGGCGGGTTTCCAGATGTTTAGATAGCGCGAATCCCTTCTTTACAAAAGCCCTTGGCTCGGGGTATCCCCCTATCGAACCCAGCTTCTCGCTAGCTCGTCCAAGTGAGTCAAATTGCACCGAGTGTGTCTTTGGCATCCCACATCGGCTAACAATACATGAATTTTGAGCTGCTGCACTTTGCTCAGATACCCATCTGCATTGACTGGCATTCACAATGACTTCCTCGCAGTCGACCTATCTCACAATCCCGGGCTCAATTGCCTTTTCTCAATCCCGGAGCCGCTCCATTGCGGAAAGCATCGGGGTGAAGGAGGTGCGGGCCCAGTGGGTTCATTATGTTCATGCTGCTGGGGATTTACAGCAAAGCGAGCGCGCGGTGCTAGAACAGCTTCTACATTACGGAGATATTGTGGGCGTTCCTGCCTCGTTCGAGTCAACAGATGGACCATTCGCAGTTTATCACGTTACTCCACGAACCGGCACCATATCCCCATGGAGTTCCCAAGCTACCGGGATATCCCATGTTTGTGGCCTTAAAAGTAGCGTCAAGCGCATTGAGCGCGGCTTGCGAATCTCGTGCCTGCTTGCTGAAGGACGCGAAGACTTGGATAAGGCTGCGTTGGACGTTCTTCATGATCGAATGACTCAAATCATTTCGAAAGATGAACCAGATCTTCACCTCATGTTCTCGGAGCATCAACCTCTTCCCCTTGAAACGATACCCCTTTATGGAGAGGGCAAATCCCCGGTTGAGGTTCTACAAAAAGCAAACACCCGACTTGGCTTGGCATTGGACCAATCCGAAATCGACTACCTGGTCGATGCGTATGCGCCTGATGGCCCAGTTGGTCGCCCTCCCACCGACGTCGAGCTGTTTATGTTCGCGCAAGTAAATTCTGAGCATTGTCGCCATAAACAATTCAATGCTACCTGGATCATTGACGGCGAGGAGAAACCCCATACTCTATTTGGTATGATCAGAAACACCCACAAAAAAACCCCGGAGCACACTATTAGTGCATATAGCGACAATGCTGCTGTTCTAGAAGGAGAAATAGCCAGTTATTGGGCCCCTAGCCCGGTGAACGGAGAATGGACTCAGACAAAAGAGCAGGTTCATTACTTGGCCAAAGTCGAAACGCACAACCACCCCACCGCGGTCTCACCCTACCCTGGTGCCGCAACTGGATCTGGAGGTGAAATTCGTGATGAAGGAGCTGTTGGCAGAGGTTCGAAGCCGAAAGCCGGTCTTAGTGGTTTCTGCGTTTCGGATCTATTGATTCCAGGGCATAGACAACCTTGGGAACTCGATGTTGGAAAGCCCAATCATATCGCAAGCAGTTTGGATATTATGCTTGAGGCTCCGATCGGCAGTGCTGCATTCAACAACGAGTTTGGAAGACCGTGTACAACCGGCTACTTCCGAACCTTCCTCACCAAAATCGATATCGGGGATGGAGAATCGGAGCTCCGAGGCTATCATAAACCCATTATGATTGCTGGTGGCGTTGGGACTGTCCGGCCACAGCACGCACTCAAAAATCCACACACTGTCAAACCGGGTTCATATTTGGTGGTCCTTGGCGGACCGGCCATGCTCATCGGTTTGGGTGGAGGTGCAGCTTCCAGTATTGCATCTGGAGAAGGCTCCGCAGATTTAGATTTTGCTAGCGTCCAGAGAGGAAATGCAGAAGTCCAACGGAGAGCACAGGAAGTCATTAACGCCTGCGCGGCTATGGGAGCCGATAACCCCATTAAGTTCATCCATGATGTCGGAGCAGGAGGCCTATCTAATGCTTTACCTGAACTTATTCATGATGCTGGGCTGGGAGCAAAATTTGAGCTCCGTGAGATTGACAATGCAGATAAAGGGATGAGTCCTATGCAGATATGGTGCTGTGAAGCGCAAGAGCGATATGTAATGGCTGTAGGAGAGGAAAGCATGAATAAATTCGTGGCGATCGCGAAACGGGAACGTTGCGGTTATTCAGTTGTTGGCCGCGGACTGGGTCAACCTGAAGAAGACAGGAGGCTAATTCTTCTTGACCGAGATTCTAAAGACCAACCTGACCCAATCGACCTCCCCCTTTCCGTACTCTTCGGAAAACCACCGAAAATGACGAGGAACGTTACATCTAGACAACTTCCTCTTCCTCCCTTCGACTCTAGCCTTAAAACCTATCTGCCCAACCTCCCTAAGGATGGATTGTTTAGCGAAGCTGTCACTAGAGTCCTCAATCTACCGGCTGTTGGTTCGAAATCGTTCCTCATCACCATTGGCGATAGAACCGTGGGTGGACTGACGGCGAGAGATCAAATGGTTGGACCTTGGCAAGTTCCTGTGTCAGATGTCTCTGTTACGGCAACATCATTGCTGCAGGGAATGAAAACTGGTGAGGCTATGGCTATAGGAGAGAAACCAACCCTGGCCTTAATTTCACCTGCTGCTTCTGCAAGAATGGCTGTTGCAGAATCACTTATGAACATTGCCGCCGCTGATGTGCTTGGCCAATTGACCCGTATCAAGCTCTCGGCCAATTGGATGTCAGCGGCAAGCCATCCTGGAGAAGGTACGGCCATATACGAAGCTGTCGAAGCCATTGGGATGGGACTATGTCCACAGCTACGTATTAGTATTCCTGTTGGGAAGGACTCAATGTCAATGAAGATGAAATGGAAAGATGAAAAGTCTCAAGAACCACGTGAAGTTACTGCCCCGTTGTCCGTGGTTATCTCAGCGTTTGCGCCTGTTGGCGACATACGTAAAACATGGACACCAGCACTCCGCAGACGTGAGGAGGTGGGCGAGACTGTTCTTCTGTTTGTTGACCTCTCATTCGGTCGCAAGGCTCTTGGGGGGTCCTCACTAGCGCAGGTGTTCGGACAAGTAGGAAATCAATGCCCCGATGTTCACGAAGTCCAGCTTCTGAAAGACTTCTTCGACGCTATCCAACAACTTCAAGAGCGCGGTATCGTCCTTGCCTACCACGATCGATCAGATGGCGGTCTCTTCACAACTCTCGCTGAAATGATGTTTGCCGGTAGATGTGGGCTACACATTATGCTCGATGGTATATGTCAAAGTTCAGATACTCGTCATGTTCTCGAGACTCTCTTCAACGAGGAGCTTGGCGCTGTGTTCCAGGTGCGCAAAGAGCATGAGAATCTTTTCAAAAAGTGCTTTGCAACCTGTGGCCCTCCACCTGGCTTGATATTCCGAATCGGTGAGGTACCCATCAAATCTGATCAAGATCTTGTAATTTACCACAGTTCGGTGGTCCCGATCTATCGGAATTCTCGTGCCAATCTTCAACAGGCATGGGCCAACACATCCCACCAAATGCAACGACTCCGAGACAATCCCGCAGCCGCAGAGCAAGAGTACGCAAATATCCTTGACGACGGAGATCGGGGCCTATCATACAACCTCTCTTTTGACCCCAAGGAAACCGTGTTGCCCCTGATAACCAACCTTACTTCTCTCTTCTCCCCCTTCTCCGCCAAACCACGGGTTGCGATCCTTCGTGAACAGGGCGTTAACGGCCAAGCTGAAATGGCCTTCGCTTTCAACATGGCCGGCTTTACTGCCGTTGACGTGCACATGACAGATATTATTTCCGGACAAGTTTCTCTCTCATCCTTTGTCGGCCTCGCAGCTTGCGGAGGGTTCTCATATGGTGATGTCCTCGGTGCCGGCCAGGGCTGGTCTAAATCAGTACTCCTGCATAAAGACACCCGCAACGAATTCCAATCTTTCTTCCAGCGCTCAGATACCTTTACCCTTGGCGTCTGCAACGGCTGCCAGTTCCTTAGTCGTCTCAAGGAACTCATCCCAGGCGCACAGGACTGGCCTAGCTTTGAACGAAACGCGAGTGAACAGTACGAAGGCCGCGTCTGCATGGTCCGCATCAGCGATCCGGACCCGGCAACACCCAGTGTTTTTCTCCACGGGATGCACGGTTCTAGCTTGCCCATCGCCGTCGCCCATGGCGAAGGCCGGGCATCGTTCGCGAACTCCAGCTCAAACGCGGAGAGCCTTGTGAAACAGAATCTCGCACCGATCCGCTACGTCGATAACTCCTCGCTAAAACCTACAACGAAATACCCGTTCAACCCTAATGGTAGCCCAGAAGGTATAGCTGGAGTCCGAACGCCTGATGGTAAGGTCTTGGCGCTAATGCCGCACCCTGAGCGGACTATAATGGCAGGCGTTGGAAGTTGGATACCCCCCGAAAAGGTCGAGGAATGGGGCAATATCGGTCCCTGGGGCCGGATGTTTTACAGTGCAAGAAGATGGGTTGGTTAGATTACTCTAAAAGCTGCTTCTTTTTGATTGTCATTACATCTCTCGTGACCTAGGTTTGTTCCAGTTATAAAGTTACCCTGATATATTCTGCTGTTCCATTCTTGGCTACGAAGTGTACCAATTGTCATGTTCCCCATCTACTACCGCCCTACTTGTGGCTTCTTTCTTACGCACCTCTCTATTTCTTTTGCATGTTGAGCACCGAGAGTCGCATGTTCATATTCATACTAGGTAATTATAGAAAACATATAAACAGACTCGAGTTTTGATTGTATATAAGGACGCGGATCTCGTTAAGCTAGCTCTTCGGGTATTTGGCACGAGTATTTCAGGATAGCTTAGATCAGAAGCCCCGGTATCGATAATTATAGGGCGTACAATATATGTAGTAATCAACCTGGCTCGTGGCATTTGCCAGGCGGACATAGGATGCCTCTAACTCTATCTTCGACAACTCATCATACATGTCCACCTCTACTCTTCCTCCACTCTAATTTCTCTGCGAGAATCTCCCAACTATTGTGGCCATCCACCCGTCCCATTCCCCGCAACCCTGCCGTAATGAACGAACATAGATGTTCGAATTTATCCCTAACGCCTATTAATCGTTTCCTATATGAGGTCTCAATAAAGGAGACACTGGTTAAATTTCCCTCGTCCATCATGCTATCATCAGCATCATCTACGCTATCATCATCTGCAACAGAGCTAGATTCAATCTCTCGGGACCGTGAACGACGACGCCGCTGATGCAGACTACCACTAGTCCTGTATCGACGCCCGGAGGACGAATGGAATGATTTCCTGTTTCCCTGGTCGAATTGGTTGTCGCCGTGACGTGAGATTTGAATGTCAGAGAAGTGTATGCACAGGTCAAGAAGGGATATGACCGCTTGGTAAATAGGAGTGAGATTGGGGGACAGGAGGCATTGGTCTTCCAATGACGAGGTGTACGATTCGTGAGCGGCTATCATCCCATCTACATCTTTCGCTTTCGATAGCGCTTCCTTCATGATTGTAGTCGACGTGCAGATGACAAGCTGTGTGAGATGTGCGTAGAGGACGTTTAGAAGCCAGAGGAGGTGGTGTCGAATGCTATACCCGAGGATATCGTCTTTCTTCTCGCTTTCGGTCTCGGAATGTAGCGATCTCAGGAGACGCTGTCGCTCCACGACGTACTTGGCTCGTCGTATTTGCATTAGGAAGGTTGACACACGTCTATATGCCGAAAGCGACTGTTTTGTGATGATATTAGCCACTGGCCATGGAAGAATATAGTCCATGGCGATCGCCTTCAAGATCTGGGCGGAGCGACAGTGATATTCAAAATCCTGTAGCCCGATCTGCTTCGATCTGATTATGAGGCGACTGGGGTCGATGCATGCTAGGCTACCGAATGTTCCTTGTGCTAGCTCGGTAAGGAAGAACCTATCATTCCAGGACTGAATTCCTTTATCGATCAAGTCGAATACTTCGTGATCGATTATCGAGGAAAGTGACATATCCTTTCCTAGGTATATGTATTCAAGCGCCTCCAACGAAATCCACAGGCCACACTGCTCGTCAAGTTGTTTCCGAAGCAAGTTCGAAGCAAAAGTGTGGTTGGAGTCAATGAGTCGATCGAATGAGTACTCTAGCAGTACTGAGAACGGTAGCAAGGGGGAGAAGTGGTCGGATGAACAGATATTCTCATATGAAATGTTCATACATTTTGGAGTCTCTAAAACATCTGGATCCAAGCCAAGGCGGCGAATGAATATCATACTTTTGCCAGTGGTAAAAATCTTCTTGGCCGCAGGACGTAGAAAATCAGGCGCATAAAGTCGTCCATGAACCTCATCCAGTACAAACCATTCGTGCCAGAGTGTTCTCAGGTCGGTGAGTTGCTTTCCCGAGTCAGAGACAAAAAATGTACCCAAAGTCTTGTCCAGCTGTCCTTTTTCTATCCACAGTCTTATTGGCCTTGCGTAGACTTCGAAGCATTTGAAAAATATCTTAGCCACATGCTGGAAAGTTGTATCGTCTCCGCATGCCTGTTTCGAACAAACAAGATCATAGAGCAGATCTAGGCATTGGAACGCCTCATTTGGCGACTGATCCGCTAGTTTGTTGATGAGATCTGACAGTTCTCGTAGCAGAGACGTTTCCTCGTACACATTTGAGAAGAGTCGAATCAAACTCGGCGTAGAAGACTCAGCTGTTCCAGAGTGTTCTGCTTCCATATTCGATAGGTCTTTGTTAAATCTACACAAGTGAAATTCCACCTCACGCTGAAACATCTGCATAAATTGAAGCTTCTGGGGATGCTGTGCAAATCGCCGAATAACATGTAATTGGGCTCCTAGGACACTAAATGAGCGAAGCAAGTTCCCAAAGGCGATTGGTGATGCATGACGCAATCTAAATCTTCGATCAACCTCAACGCTGTCGTCTAAATACCAGAATAAGGTGGTGGGGAGGCCCTGAAGCATAAATATCGTCTCTCTTATTACTTGTAACTCTGTAAGATACAAGTCATCATCGTTCGTCGGTCGATTAGTTTGCGCGACCCTATTTCTCCAGAGCTCAAGATCCTGAATGCGTGAGAGCAATATCTCATCTTCAACTGGTAAGAAGCAAGTATCTGGAGTCTTAAAATCATCCAGGGGAACTTTGGACCGCTGTGGAACAATTCGGGGGATAGATACGCCGCTCGATGTGCTTGATAGATCGTCACCGGAGGTAAGTGCAGCATAATCAATATCCTGCCAAATCTCTTCCTCGTCACTTAGAGGGTCAGATGCATAAATATCACTCCATGTTAAAGGAGGTGGTGAAGCTGGTCGTCGAAGTAAGTCCAAGTCCTCGATGGTGGAATGTACTGCTGGCCTATCTGAGAGTTCTAGGAGTAAAGACAAGGCTTCAGGGGCCCGGTGGATCCTCCTCTGATTCAGCTCTTCCAGTCGCGAATGAAGCGCGTCGGAAAGAGCATCATTGTCTAAAACTTGAAACTTTTCTTGGAGACCATCAAGCCGCTTCGCAACCTCCAGATGGTCTGTTCTTCCAGCATTGTTCTGCTTCAGAGTCCTCTCAACGAGAGATTTCAACCTGTGGAAACGACGGCTGCCCTAGTACAAAAGTCAGCAGCAGAAAAAACTATTAACAATTGACACAAATACTCGCCTTGTCTGGCGTGTTCGTAATTATGATAATAAGCTCGTCCGTCAGAGCGCTGACATTCGCTGAATGAGCCATTTCTTGTCTTACATAGGCAATCTCAAATACGTTTCTCAGACACCAGTAGTCGGCGGAAAATGCACAGTTACGCGTCTACTTGTTCATGTTTCCCCATAATATGCTATAGAACAAGTACTCTGACACCATACTTCGTTCGATACTCCAACAACAACGCGTTTCAATCCCCTGAGGTCTGATATTATGCATCGGCCGCCCTGGGCGCGCTGACTCAGCAGCCTGGCAGCTGGCAGCATCATCGCGGCCAAATCCTATTTTTAACTACATGAACAACCAGGGGCGATCTTTGTTCAGCTGTGAGAAAAACATTTTATCTCTCTTTATGCTGTTCACGGCCATGCGCATAATAGCAGTATGGGCCTCGCACGACCGCTTCGTTTGCTCTTAGCTGCCTGCTTTGTTCTTGCTCTATTTCTCATCTTCCAGGTTTCGAAATCGCCCCCGTTGCTAACTGGAAGAAAGGGGCAATACGATAATGGACTCCAGAGGGAGCCTCTTTTGGATCGTGAGTAATTTGCCTTCTCCTCTCATCCTAATGCAATATGTATTGACGATATCTACAGCTACAGGAGAGCCTCCTGAGCCTCTTTGGCGGGCAAAAGATGATGCCTATGCGCCCGACAACCCCAATTCCGCTCGCATCAACGCGACGCTCCTAGCCCTGGTTCGAAACGAAGAATTGGACGAGTTAATAATGACGATGAGGGATTTGGAAAGGACTTGGAATAGCAAGTTCAATTATCCGTGGACTTTTTTTAACGATAAAGAGTTTACGGAAGAGTTCAAGACTCGAACACAAGCTGAAACAAAGGCAAAATGCAATTACGGTATGGATGAATGCGGTTGAGCTTCCTTGTCAACCGTGATGGCACTCTAATTTTGTTTCATTTACCCAGAGTTAATTCCAAAGGAGCACTGGGACGTACCCGACTTTATTAGTATGGAGCTCTACGAAGAATCCTCCAAAATCCTCAAAGAGAAGAATATTCAATACAGCAACCTGATGTCATACCATCAAATGTGCCGCTGGAACAGCGGCATGTTCTACAAACACCCAGCCTTGGCGAATGTGCAGTACTATTGGAGAGTCGAACCCAAGGTCCATTTCTTCTGCGACGTCGACTACGATGTGTTCCGCTACATGCAAGACCACAACAAAACCTATGGCTTCACCATCAACCTCTATGATGCTCCTGAGAGTATTGCTACTCTATGGCCGCAGACGCTTAAGTTCCTCGAAGCGCACCCCAATCACCTACATCCAAACAACGCAATGGACTGGCTGGTGGACAATAAGCAAAGACCACAACATAATAAGGACGCAAACGGGTACTCCACTTGCCACTTTTGGTCTAACTTCGAAATCGCGGATATGTCGTTCTATCGAAGCCCGGCTTATGAGGATTATTTTAACCATTTGGATCGTGCCGGAGGCTTCTTCTACGAAAGATGGGGCGATGCACCAGTACATTCTATCGGCCTAGGCCTATTTGAGGACAAGAGTAAAATTCATTGGTTTGTTAACCCTTTTTATTCCGCTCTGTGCCCCGATTCCACCACAATGTCAATTCCTTATCCTAACCATCACTTTTTTATTTAGGTTCCGTGACATCGGATACCAACATGTCCCATACTTCAACTGCCCGAACTCTCCAAAATGCAAAGGCTGCACTCCGGGAAAGTTTTACGCCGGGGAACCTTTCCTCCAGCTCGAAGATTGCCGACCAAACTGGTTTAAATACGTTGGGACTGATTGATCTCGCAATCTACATTAAACAATAACATGACTTCGGAAATGATGCTGGCACGCCACACATCTACAATCCCCCCAACACTTATCAAGGCGCAGGAAATAGATAACAAGCCCCTAGTTGACCTCCAATTGCGCCTCCTCAAACCCTCCCAAGTAAAATGAGCGGGCTGTACCCACGAACCAATTCCGCTACTACATGGACCGGACATTTCCCCAGGCGGCACTTGAAATAATAACCCAAAAAAAAAAAAAAAAAAAAAAAAAAAAAAAAGCTGAAAATCGTTAGCCTTCTTCTCCCTCCCTCCCCCCCCCTTGTCTCCTCCCAACGAATGGATCCCCGATAGAGCTAAAAAAAGAAAATCCCGAAGTTTCATAATCTTTGTACCATGATGCCTACAACATTACAGCCTAAGACAGGGGGAAGGGGCAGCACGGGGCCAGAGAACCAATGGCCGGTTGGTCTATGTATATATATATTTATGTGTTGTTTTGTATAGATGGATACAAACATATCTTATTAATAGGGGGCATTCAACGTCTACATTTAGCACACCCGCTAATACCATTCAACTATTTCACTTCACACTCTCCATATTACTCAATTGTTCAACGGAACGGGACGGGAAGAGGTGTTGGGGACCCAGAGCTGTCATGCATGTTTCTTTTTTCTCTATTCTTCGGTTTCTTTTCTCCTTTCTCCTTTCTTCTTTCTCCTTTCTCCTTTCTTCTTTCTCCTTTCTCCTTTCTTCTTTCTCCTTTCTCCTTTCTTCTTTCTCCTTTTCCTTTCCCTTTTTTTTTTTTTTTTTTTTTTTTTTTTTTTTTTCCCTTAGGTAGGGAGGGATTTTTTTAAACTCTCTGGCGTCCCTTCACACGTCTACCTCCCCCGTTCTAACTACCCCGATACATTTATTAATTTTCTGATAGTTACCCACAGCTAGCTCAGACAATGTATTCTAGATGCCCTGTGTCATTAATATACGTTAATATGTTTTTATTTTCATGTGAAATACTTTTAAAACCAGCTTCTGTCCTTATATGTCACGTGACCCTTGCGCTGTAGATCTCGTCAAGAGCTACTTTCATACAACCAAGCTTTCTCGTCTTTATGTTCTCTGACACTTTATTTAAACAATAGGGAGAGGAGCAGAGGCCTATTTGTTTACCATGTGCTGTCAAGTTTCAGATTTAGTTCATCATATCTGATTGCAGATCACCGAGTCCCGTCTACAAGAGAGCTTATTTTGCGGCTGATGGTCGCCATGGCCTACAACTAATTGAAATACCTCAAGATTGGCAGTTGCACAGCTACACAGTACATCAATTAGTCGAGAAGGCAATTAATTGATTCAAATTTCCATTCCTGAGATATAAAACAAACTGGGGCTCTTAAAGTTGTCTTCCCTAACGGAGAAAGCTTCGAGTTTTCGGTTCCATTTTTGCCAGTTTTCTCTCTTTTTCTTCCCCTTTTTTTTCTTCTCCATTTTAGGGTTCTGTCCTAGGTTAATTAAGGAGTGTGGTTTGATCATGTGCAAAGCATCTGCAAGAAATTCAGACGTAACAATATAGGTTTAATAGGGGATGAAGGAAGGGAAGGTTCATCGTTTCAGCTTGCTTTATCTCCTCCTGCGGCCGTAGGCTTGAGGAGCCGGTTGATGCTCCATACCACGGCGTATGGCTGAGGGGCGTCATCACGGGTGATGCGGAATGCGCTTACGATGATTTGTGCTTCTCCGTCTGGAATGTTGGTCCACGTAACTTGCTCGACGTTGTTAACTCTATCGAAATCAGTCTCCTCGCCCATATTTCCGTGACGCTCTTGGCCATTAGCAGTTCTCACGAGCAGATCCAAGTCGTTTTGAAGCTCTGCACCTGGTGGATCGGACCATACGAGTGTTACCTTCAGCACCGAACCTTCTGCCGATGTACCTGGAGGAATGTTGACGGTGATAGGTTTGTCTAGGCCCTGACCCTGCTCCAAGGGACCTCCTTCGTAGAAGCCTCCGTCCTCCTGATTGGGTAAAATAATGGAGTTTCTGAGATTAACCAAGCCAAACCCGGAGTTATTGTTCGGGGACGGGCCTGCTTCGCTGGGGTCATACTGCCCGACAAGCTCAACTGCACCATTGATAAGAAGAGCTTTCACAAGCGCGGCGCTAGGATTAGGTGTGCCGTTCTTGACAAGAGATTCGCGCACAACTGCAGCACAACCAGCAACCAGGGGAGTTGCCATACTTGTGCCCGCAAGGAACCACCACTGTGGATCAAGGCTTTCTCCATATTGAGAGTCGGCCTGGGCATTTCGAGAGAGAGAAGACAAGACGGCAGTTCCAGGGGCGACAACATCAGGCTTGCAACGCCCCTCTACGGTAGGCCCACGGCTGCTAAATGCTGCCATTCCAGCAGGATTGTCGGCCATTAGGTCAGTACGGAAAGGGCTTGATGGCCAACGAAAGCCGTATTGGACGCCGATATCAGGACGATTATTTTCGCTCGCACCAACAGTGAGGATGTTCTTCGCCGCTGCCTGTGACCCAATCTGGCTGAGGTCGATGACGCCGTCGAAGTTGCGGTCTGAACCCTCGTTACCAGCAGCAAAAAGGATGAGCATATCAGGATGCTCCCAGATGAACTTGTCCACCTGCGAAGCTGACACATCGTAGGGAATCTGGCCAAATAGAGAGGACGACCCCCAAGAGTTGGTGTGTATGCGTGCGCCGTGTTCTTCGTACGGAACGATAAAAAGCTCACTCAAATCTGACGGGATGCCACCCAAGCCATTAGAACTATCGAGGACCGATTGTATTACAAGCTGGGCTTTGGGTGCAGCGGCCGTAATCTTCCCACCCATAGAAGGGGAGTCGCCATCCCCAAGAATGGAGCCGGCAACATGGGTGCCATGTCCGTCTGGGTCGTCAGTTGCATTTGGTCTCCCCAGAGCGTAAAGGTGCTTGACCCTGCCAGTGAAAGCAGGATGAGTATCATCCGTTTTGCCAATATCGAATCCGGTGTCAGCGGCCGCGACGACCTGGCCCTCACCCAGATATTCGCTTACATGGACAGACATGTTAGTGGTGTCACAGTCTAGGATCTCCCAGGCTTTGTTGTTCCAAAGAACGAAGGGATGGACCTGCTGAATGAGGTAGACGGCGTCGATGGCGGCTACATCATCGAGATACTGTTGCTGCAGGTGAATACGGATGCTCCTTGCAGAAGCTTTAAGAGACTTCAAATCAGCACGAGCAGCCCTTGCAACTGCCGCTTTGACAGCATCGTCCGTCGCATCGACATCGTGGTGCATGATGATATCGACCAATTGGAGGCGACTGGTCTTGGGGGTAGCGGTGAAAGCTGAGATAGGTTGGGAACGCGGTGGGTTTGACTTGAGACACGACTGTACAACAAACTGTTCCAAGTAGGTATTGGCCCAAAAGACGAAGTCTAGCGAACGGATCTCCGTTAGGTCCACACCCTTGTAGCTGCAAAGGTATGTATCCTTAGAGACGTATTCTTTGATATCTACACCTAAGTCCTTAAGCACGCGGCGCTGATTCTCTGACAGACGGTCAGGCCCTGCCTGGATGAGGATGTAGTCTGATTTGGAAGCATTTTCTGCCTGCAAGCCAAGGTCCCTCAGCTGCCGGGACTGCGCGAGCGGGTCAAGCTGATTGCCGTTGATTGAGATAAGGGTCATGATTGTTGCTGCTGCCTGCTAGAGGATACGAGGACTTAAACGGGTGCTAAGAGTTTAGAAGAGATAGGTGGTTATGTGTTTGATACGTGAATAGCGGGTGTAAAGGAAGTTATTCACTGGATATAATCTGAAACAAAGACAGTAGAGACTGGGATATATAAGATAGAGAGGGCGGAGAGGATGTAGAAGAGGAGGACAAGGAGAAGAAGAAGGAGATGAAGAAAAGGAGGGACAAAGAGGACAAGGAGGACAAGGAGAGGAATATATAGGATTCCCTGGACTCGGACAGGAGGGAAAGAGCCGTGGGAGGTCGAAGCAGCCTCGATTCACTCCTGCTTCATACATGGCATGGCATGGCATGAACATCTGGCGCAGAGAAGAGGGATTGCCCTATACAAATCGCAGCCATCGCCATGTATAATATATTATAGGATGGAGAAATGGAATGACCATATAACCTCCATATCGCCAGGCGGACATTGACTGCCTTAGGAGTAGTCCGTCTGTCCACCTCTTCATGAAGCATCAATCAGATGATTGCAGTGCATTCACTTCAGCGAGATATATATGTAACCATGGCTCACCTCCTTGAGCAATGGCCAGTCTCACCAGCCATCAACTTCTCTCGATTGAACTCCTGACCATCGCAGGGAAGACTGACGAATAAACCAAGATCTCCAGCAGCTTTGTTAGCCAAGTCAGTTGTTCTTAGACTAGCTGCTAGAACCATGCATTTCATGTTTAATCTCAGTTGATCTGGTTCTATGTATTTCTTGATGTGAATCCTGCTGGGACTGATCAATCATAAAACATGAAAAATAATCACCAGTTAATGTATATATTTGAAGAGTTATCATTTTTAAGCACAAAATGAGATCAGCTGAGAAATATTAAGAAAGTGATCTTATTTGATCTCATTTGATCTCATTTGATCTCATTTAATTCTATTCTTGACATTTCTTGATATAAAATTACTATTTTTAGAAAGTTTAGAGTTTATTTTAGAGCTATTTTAGATAAGTTAACACTCAAATAATAGTTATTTAAAAGTTATTTAAATAATATTAGAATTAAAATATGAAATTCATAATCTGAAAATGTGACTAGGTAGGGTAGTTAGTACAGCAGTCTATAGTGACAAATGTGTCAAATAGCTTTCTTCAATGTTTTTTTCAGTGTAAAGACTTAATTTCACACAAGCATCAAATGCTCGCTTACGCTCGCTTTGCTGCTTGCGCAGCCCTCTCTACCACTTCCCCCCTCTACCTCTACCCCTCTCTTACCACCCCTTCCACCCTCTACCCCCTCTACCACCACCACCGCCTCTACCGCCCCGCAGCTCCCCGTACCTCTACCCCCCCCTTACCACCTCTACCCCCTCTACTACCATCACCACCGCCTCTACCGCCCCGCAACCCCCGCAACCCTCTCTACCACTTCTACTCTCTATCTCTACCCCCTCTTACCACCCCTTCCACCCCTTTCACTCTCTACCCTCTCTACCACTATCATCCTCTACTTCTTCTACTACTCTCTTCCACTCTGTATCATCTCTATCACCATTATCAGATTAATCAGAGCTGTACAGACTGCAGAGTCAGCTATTCAAAAGAATCTCATTCATAATTCACATGACATCACATGAGATTTTATTACAGAGTTTTTAGCAGTATATACTATAAACACAGTGATCAAAATGTGGTAGAGATAGTAAGAGAGAAGTAGAGATAGTGAAAGTGATAGAAGAGACTGCAGAGCAGTAGAGGTAGTGATGATGATAGAGAGACTAGAGGGTGGAAAAGGTGATAGAGATGGGTGATAGAGGCAGTGATGGTGATAGAGAGGGCTGCAGGGCGGTAGAGGCAGTAGTTGGTGGTAGAGGGGGTAGGGGGGGTAGGGGGGGTAGAAGTAGAGAGTGGAAGTGGTAGGGGGGGGTAGAAGTAGGGGGTGGAAGTGATAGGAAGGGGCAGTGTAAGCAGCGAAGTGAGTGTAAGCAAGTGTTTGATGCTTGTGAGAGATCATGTGTAGATGGAGCAATTGCTAGGACAATGCCACTGGGCGGGTGTCACTACATATAGAGATTTAGTCAGTCTTGAGTCTTGACATTCAAACTATTCACTTCACCTCACAGATCTCATACTCTGTAGAATTCTCTCAGATATAGAGCCCTTTCTCACTCTAAGTATAACTATAGAGACTCTTAGATATATAGATACATAGTTCCGCTGTGTATAGAGTCCCATGGGTATAGAGGCTCTCTGAATAGAGATCTCCTGTGTATAGAGCCCCTAGGTATAGAGTGACCCCAGGTATAGAGTGACCCCAGGTATAGAAGTCATTATTTCATACAACCTTCCAATGAAGAGATCTTGATTGCTAATACAATCAGTATCATTAATGTGTGCTCATTGTAACACTAGTATAAAATACCCATTTGTCACATTTGTCACTAGACTGCCGTACTAGGACTAGATAGTAGTCTCGGTATTATATCCTTGGGATCAATCAAGTTGATAATGAGCCTACCACATACTTTGGTCCTGGTCCCATGCACGGAGCTCTGCTAGCAGATGAATTGACGCTGCTCACACCCAGTGCATTTAGGCGAATTTCCTCTCAACCACTTAGAAGCCAGAAGTGGTAATTGGGGTGAGAGATAATACTTTTGTAGGGTAAATAAACAGGAGGATGAGAGGCAGGCTGGCCTCAGCGTGATCGCCATGGCCATCACCTTGGGCCTGGGTTGGACTTGGACGTGGGAGGAGAGTGTAATATATCCACAGTACAACTCGACAGCCAAACTCCCGATAGTCGATAGACAACTGTAACATAGTCTCCTAGCAAAAGGAGATTAATAAATATATCACAATCACCCTTTAACCCCAACAACAACCAAGTTTCTCGGGCTTTGCTGATACTCAAATACCGCCTCTACCCACGCCTCCTTGACTCCAGCTTGCTCACGCAGAAACAACCACCGATCCACCACAATCATGGACTCCACAACCCCAGCACTAAACGCCATAAGACTCCATACGATGCTCAGATTCTTCCGATGGACTACATACCGCTTCTCGTACTCCCCAAACACCTCCTCAGGCAGCCCCCACACCTTCTCCCGAATAGCCTGGCCATAATGCGCATCCCGCGATAACTTGGCAAAAGCTGCTCGCGCATACGCCGCAAACGAGACGAACGCGGCCTTTCGCATTGACCCGACAATCAACGGCGTCCCGCGGACCTCCCCCTTCACCCCGTCTTTCGTGGGTGCATCGCCAATTGGAACACCCACTCCAGGAACAGGAACAACGCCATAATCAACCAGAACCCGTTGCAGCAGCGCGCGGAAAAAATGCCTCGTGAAGAAACTCTCGCTGTCCTCCGGGCCCCAGTTATACGGTGCCTGGACAGCCATCATGCGCGCGGTGATGTTCAGCTTGATGCCACTACCGCCCTCGTGCGGATACGTTTCCAGCTTCTTGCTCATGGGGAAGCCGTGAGGGTCGTAGGCTTTGGAGGTGGTTTCGAGCCGCGGGTGAAAAGAGCGGAGGAGGGGAAGTTTGTAGGTTACGGGGCCCAGGCGTTCGGTCATGAGGTTGTAGCAGCAGCCGATCATGGCGATGGCCGTGACGGAGGGATTGAGCAGGAGAGACCGGATGCCGTGGTGAACGAGGTTGCCGCAGGAGTGAAGGGAGATGACCATCACACGGGCTGGGTTGGTATAATTTTTGGAGCCGGGTAGCGAATTTGAATATGTGCATGTACATTCCACCTGTGGCTTTTGATCGTTTGGAGCTGAGGCAGGGGGTGATGGTTCCACAACGTGTCTGATTAGGGGTTCGAGATAGCCGTCTTGGATATCATGTTCGATATAATCCATAGACCCCTTGGAACCGTCTTCCTCCTCCGCCCCCTTGTCAAGGGCAGTCCGCTTAGTATAGCAGGTAGCACATCCATCCGTATCAGGATCAAACCCATCCTCATTCCAACCCTGAACATGAGCCAGCTCCCCACTCCGCGGCGTCGACACCGCGGAATCAGACTCCGTCCCAACTTCAACATCGCCATTGACTTTCTTTTTGTCCTTCTTCGACTTCTGAAACTTCGCAAGCACATCCTTCCCCATCGCGCCACTAATATTAATCTGCTTGCGCTCAATAGCAATAATGTGCCGGTTATATAAAGGGCTCGCCAGCGTCCTACCAAGGTAATTCTGCCCAGAGCCAAAATCGACAATGTGCGAGATGCGCTCAGCCCCGCCTGTTTGCTGCTCGATGTGGTCGGATAGTGCGTCGACGTAGCGCGCGAAATGGGCGACTTCGTGCGCCTTTTTAGGTTTCATGCCGACGGCGATGTGGCGGGGGATGGTGTTGAAATTACTATCATTATCATTATTATTAGTGATATTGTCATTATTGCTATTGTAACTTTTATTTTTGTCGGGTGCTGGCATAGGTAACGGCGTGAATTCGCGCTGGAGGCAATGGCGGCGTATATCATGGATATATCGCAGCAGACTCTCCGGGGGACGAACGGGTCCTTTTCTCCAGCCGCCGCCAACCTCGTCTTCACTCCGCTCATTCCGAGATGTAAAATCCTGCAAAAGAGGTGTTATGTCATCTCTCAAGAGCAAGTCTAAGATAACCCCGATATCATGGTGCGCGAAGAAATCCCTCCAGTCCTGGGGCAGGACGGTTGTGTAGAGATCTGGAACGCGCGTGAGGAAATCGAGGATATGTACGCCTCCACATAAATTGCGGAATATGGTAGAGGTTGTTGCGAAGGTGAGAAGGGAGGATATGTAGGTGTCGGTGTCCGGCCAGCAGGGGGAGAGGGGGAGGGGGTTTTCGGGGCGCATAGTTAAGAGGGGAACAAGGGGTAGTAGGGCGCGGGATTGTGGGCCTTCCTCAATTGGAGGGAGGCTTTAGTCATCTAGCAATTAGATACATGAAGGATTGTACAAAAGAAGGAAGCCATAGACAGCTACACAATTGTGTATCAAGAGAAAGAAAAATTAAATGAATAATGTCAGGGCAGCAGCAGAAAGAATACAAAGTCAATTGGCGGAAGTAGAATTTTGAAACTCCGCACTTGACCGCCGGGCTTGGCGCCAAGCCTGATCTCTACCGCCGCCTGCAACAATGAAATGGACGATGAGACAAACCAACATCCATCCACGTCGCATCCATCATTAGACATTTACAACATTTACACACCTATACACACACACCCCTATGGCGTCCTCAACAGAAACAGACCCCTTCCTCCAAGTCCAAGCGTACGTTCTATTGCCCCTTCTCCCGCTTTCCCCATCATCCCAGCAGTCACCTACTGATACTATCCCCCCAAAACCAACAGGGACGTCCTCTCCGCCCTCAACGACATTCGCCCCCTCTTCTCCTCCTATCTCCGCATCCGCTCCCTAGCTACATCGCCGTCGTCCCCCGAACTCCAACAAGCACGCGCAGAGCTCGAAACAACCCTCCGCCAACTCTCTGCAGATCTAGAAGACCTAGTCGAAAGCGTGCGCGTCGTCGAGAAGGATCCATACCGCTATGGCCTAGAGCTAGAGGAAGTCGGCCGCCGGCGCCAGTTGGTCGAGGATGTCGGGAGGGAGATCGAGGGTATGCGCACGGAGCTTGAGCGGACGGTTACCGCCAGCACTACAGCTCTCAGAGGCACACATGCCGGCACTGGCACTGGAACCGGGATCGGCGGAGGATCGCTGCCCAGCCCCTCCCACTTCGAGCTCCATGATGATCACCTGCTCGGCGACGACGGCGAGCGGGAAGACTACTATGCTGA
The DNA here is from genome assembly GCF_000003855.2 of Blastomyces gilchristii SLH14081. Taxonomy (NCBI): domain Eukaryota; kingdom Fungi; phylum Ascomycota; class Eurotiomycetes; order Onygenales; family Ajellomycetaceae; genus Blastomyces; species Blastomyces gilchristii. The sequence goes on along the minus strand of NW_003101681.1, from coordinate 5,044,297 downwards.
ATTCGAGGAGCAGCGGCAGCAGGAGCTGATGGCGGAGCAGGACCAACAACTTGATGGGGTGTTTCAGACGGTGGGCACGCTGCGGCAGCAGGCGGATGATATGGGGCGGGAGCTGGAGGAGCAGGTGGAGATGCTGAAGGAGGTGGACACGTTGGCGGAGCGGGTTGGGGGCAAATTGCAGAGTGGGGTTAGGCGGGTGGGGAAGATTATACGGCGGAATGAAGGTATGGAATTCGTTATCCGCTTGGTACCTTTTTGCATGAGAATATGGGAGAGATCCTTCGCTAACTCTTACTCTTCGTGTTTGGGTAGATACGGCGTCGAGCTGTTGTATAGCGGTGTTAATTATGGTGTTGATACTGCTATTAATTCTGGTTATTGTGCTATAACTACAAATTCGAAACGGAGGGTTAGATGGGGATTCTTTTCTCTCCCTTCCTTTGGTATACATTGTTCAACAAAAACGAAAGACAAAAAAAGACGAAACGAAAATATGAATTTCCACGCAAAACTCAAAACCATCCCATCAAAACCATTTTCGTTCAACAGAGAAAAGATACAAGGGCGAAACGAAAGGGGGAAAAAGGAGCTCAAGTCTTGGCCTTCTTGCGAGGTCTGTCAGTTTCCTCTTCATCATCATCGTCGTCGTCTTCCATCCCGTCCATGTCGAAATCAATATCGGAACCGAACTCTGGCGCCTGGAGCGATTGTACTGCACACAAGAAGCAACGGTTAGCAGGAAAGATAAGCAAGAAAACGGAGAAGCAAAATAGAAGAAAAGAAATAACGATCCAAATTGAGACATACCGTAATACTTAAGCGCATTGTCCCAGACTTCGTCACAAAGCGACATGGCAAGCTCATGACCCTCGGGGTAGATCTCAGCATCCATAAGCCCATCCTCGTCGTCGTCGTCAGCATCTTCATCCTCCTCGAATTCATCGCCTGACGCAGCATCACCCTCACCCTCCTTCTCCTCGTCACCCTCAACCTTCTCTCCCCGGGCGATCTTCCCCCAATATTCCTCATCAGCCTTCATGGCCTCCTCCGACTCCTCAGCCGAGATATCCCGTCCACGATACCCAAACCACGCAAAGAAGCTCACATCAGCAGGACCCCCATCCTCATGATCATCCTCATCCTCATCCTCATCCTCATCGTCATCTCCATCCGCCGCACGCTCAGCACGCTCAGCACGCAAACCCGCCTGAGCCTCCACCTTGGCCACCTCCGTCACCAACTTCTCATACTCGGGTAAATCCAACCGTTGCTCCGGCGTAATCTTTTTCCCCGCAGCGACCTTGGCCTCTGCCTCCGCAAGGTTACACGCCGCATCCAACAATCCCTTCGTAGGATCCACCCTCCGCCTTCCTCCACGGGATCCGCACAGGCTGCGACACAAGGCCCTCCCACACCTTCCTGCGCCCACTCTTCTCCGAAACTCCAATACTCTTCCGCCAATAAAACTCCTTGACGAGCTTCCCATCGCCGCCGAACCACACGTTGCGCTCCGGGCTCGTGTCGAACTCGAAGGTGAAGCGGACGTCGCGGGGATCGCCGGCGTCGCCGGCCTCGTTGACGCTGACGCGCTCGACGGTGAAGTTCTTCAGACACTCTCTGATGATCATTTCGTCGGAGGGGAGGAGGTAGGCTTCGATTTCGGAGGCAAAGACACGGGGCCAGAAGTCGGCGTCGGCGAGCTTGCTGGCTATGAGGGCATTGCGCCGGGTGTAGAGGGGGCGGAGGAGTGGGATGGAGGCGCGGACTGTGTTTTTTTTTGGGGTTTATTTATTTGTTATTAGATTATGATTATTATTATGATTATTATTATTATTATTATACAGCTCTTAGATGTTGATGCGTGCACGCCGATAACTAATATATGATGTTTTCCCTAGCGATACGGCGATACGCGAAATGAGGTAGATAGATGTTATACGTACACGCCTGAACCTCCGCCTCCACAAACTCGCGCTCCAGCAGGGCGATTTCGCGCGCCGTTTCCTTGGGGATTGTAGGGGTGGTGTCGGGCATTTCCGCGCGCTCGAGGAGCGGAACCTGGCCGTCGTCGGAGGCCATTGCGAAGGGTAATGCTAAACTCTTTTTATTTGCCTAGATGAGGCTTTTGGGGGGGTTAGCGGGTCAATTTGATCTGGTGGACTGCGGCGGAGGTTATGTATGGTAGGGTGGCGGTATTGTGTTTGGGAATGAGTAAGGGAGAGAGACCCGGGGGGGGGGGGGTTGCATATTCTGGAGGAGGACAAGCAATTGATGAGGGTCGTGAGGATAGATGCTGGTGTTGGTGCTGGTGCTGGTGTTTTTATGGGGATTGAGATTGGGATTGGGATGCTTTCCTGTCGCAAGTTGACGATGGTGGTTGATAGGTAACATTAATAAATTAATACAAACCTTTTCTTTCTGTCTCTCTTTCTCAATCAAAACCAAGGGATAAAGTCCAAACAGAATACAATACAGAGAGATACCTTATCTTGTCAAAGGAGGCAAAAGAGGCACAGAAGAAATACACACACAGGGGAAGAAAATAATACAGAGAAAGAATGTAATAATATTTAATAATTGTGAATTAGAAAAAAAGAAAGTTTCTTCACCTGGGTGAAAAACTCAAATAAACCAATGAACAGGTTTTTTTCTTTTTTTTCTTTTTTTAAACAGCTCCGTCCGTCTGGCGGTGAGGATAGGCTCCGCTCCGCTACCTTGTTTAGGCCCCCCAGTTTCTAATTAAGCTGTTAACAGCTAAGCTTCCTCTCCCCTAATTTCTAATAAGCTCCCCACTGTAATTCCGCATTCCACACCAGCCCTAAGCCTTATCACTTCGCTTTGGGCTGGGTTGAGTTTTGTGTAGCGCCGTGCATAACTATGTGGAGTGCAGCCTTGGCAGGAGATTAATCTTATCCACGTAAATCTCTGTATAAATCCCTTTTTATTTCACGACGGAAATCTCAGAGAACACTGGTTTATTAAACCTGCCTTTCATATATATCATCACCTGTTTATTCCGTTTATTGATCCCTCAAAGCTTTAAATGATGGTACTACAAGGTTTGCCCACCCAGAACCCTTATCACACAATGAAACCAATGCTGATGCCAAACTAGACTTGAAAAGCATCATTCTTTACACTCTATTTAGAATCTCCCGGTCAACCTTTGGATCCCTAGGTCCATCTGTTGTTAAAGTTGGCCAGAAATATGTTATCAAAGGGCCGTGCAATCTGCCAGAGGTTGAAGCGCTTTGTTATATCTCAGGACACACTACAATTCCAGTTCCTCGAATTCACTATACATACAATGGACCCGGGGGCATATATATAATAATGGAGCGCATTCCAGGTACAAACCTTCAAACTCTATGGATGCGCGGCCGCCTAGAACCTAAGGAAAAGGAAAATATTGTCAATGATATGATAGCTATCTTGACTCAGCTTCGAACACTTACTCCCCCAAAAGAAGGAGTAGTTACATCGGCCCAAGGTGATGCTATCCTTGATTACCGGATTGGGGGCCGACCAGTTGGCCCATTTCAGTCACATTCTAGCTTCCACACTTTTCTACGAGGTGGTGTTCTGTTAGAAAACACAGCTACAATTTTTGGGGAAAATATTGCATCTTGTCATAGCAATAATTATCAGACTTTCTTCACACATGCAGACTTAGCTCCGCGGAATATCATCATTTGTGATGGTAGAATTGTGGGAGTTGTTGACTGAGCACTTTCAGGCTGGTACCCAGAGTATTGGGAGCTAACAAAGATGTATTATACTTCATTTAAGGTGCTGGAATGGCCTGAGCGCATCAAAGATAAGCTTCCTATATCATATGCAGATGAGCTTGAGGCAGAACACCATCTTTGAGAACTTTACAATGAACCAGGAAATCTTGTATGCCACTAGATTGTCTCTTTATAAACGCAGATATTTCTTGGATCAGTGTTGGCCAGGCATTGCTTGACACAATCCAATATCCAGATTTTGAATTTTTCGACGTCAAAGCTTGGTATCAACGATGCATTTTGTAGAGTGGATATGGCTCTTCAAACTCAATGGTGACACCTTTCTCCTGTTTCCTTATCCGGCAGAGCAATACCCTTAAAGATGTTTTCAAGGTCATTGTCTGTCATTTGTGGAGGGACTTTCCCGATCATTACCCGTCCGATTAACCGCCCGCTATCCAACGGATTCACATTATTCTTACTCTGAAGAACCAATCATTTTCCGGGTTTAGATCTCGCCTAGTTTCACTATCTAACCGAATGCTGTATTATCGTGGCCGTTGGACTTCTTAGGTGCTAACAAAACTCCCCAATGATATGCTCCGTGCGTTCCGCGTATTCCCTCCTCAAGGCTCATTTCATCACGGTGATGAATGGAGATATATAGGCGCTTTTTATTGCTCATACCTGTACCATAGCGTTCAAATTCATTAGACTTATGCTTGCACTCTGGTTAAGGGGCCATTTCTTACTGTAGAGATCTGGGGATAGAAGGTTGTTATAGGCAAGCTTAGTTGGAAGTTTGCTAGTGCATATGACCTTGACAATGATCAAATGTTTGGGTGATATGGTAGTAACTACTTATAATAGTGACACAGTGATAGCGTTTGCAATGAAGCGGCTTGCTCTTTGCCATTAGAGATAGGCCAAGTGACCCATGTCTTTTAGCATGTTGTATGCAGGCAACACACAATCCTTCTCTTCAAATCAGGTTGGGAATTGTTGATTGGAGTTAGCATCTCTGATATCAATCATCCAACAAGAAATAGAAGGCTTGGCTAAGAAACTATCCTTGGTAATTTTAGGCATGCATGCATCCTTCCTTGCTTTCTATGTCCAGAGAACCTTTCTTCTGAACACTTCATTGCTCTTTGCAAAGTTTCACATTGAGATCGAATATTGGATGATATTTTACATATATTTTTTATTCCTTTATACTTACGTGTAGATGAGTAGATCATGACGAAACGTATGTTCCATGACTGCACTTAGGCAATTTATGTGTGTCATTTCAGCTTCAGCTTAAAAGGTGTTGACGCCTAACAACGCCAGGATCTTTTTGGTCGCTATTGGATTGCTGAACAAGTCACATGTCATTGAGTCCCACCACGGATGAATATGTTCTATTTATAGTAAAACAAATGTGCGAGCCAAGAGAGCTAGCATAAGCGAGTATTAGACGAGCTTGTACGCAGTAAGCTGATGATGATAAGAATTATAGTAGTAATACGATGTTGGTGGCGTTCATAGTGTATGACCTCTACAAAGAGCTTAATATAGTGCCCGCCCGGCTGTTGGCCGTTGCGGCCGTTGCGGCTATTGCCTGTGACGATCTCCCTAGATCACGTGACCATCCACTATATTAAGCTCTTTGTAGATAGCTCTATCAATACAACCTTCAACTATCCTACTCCGTACAGTTATCCTCCAAGACTTATGTAGCTAGCAATGCTGTGCAAGCCATTGATGAATAATATTTAGCGCCAAGGAGCTAGTCTTGGGTGTGAATTAGCCATCCGAATTCAGCGCCCTCGCTGAACCGGTTAACAATCATAAAACTGTGAAAAATGGAAAGCTCAAGCAGTGAGGAACAGGCCCTCATTTCAGCTCTTGAGGTATTGTTGTCTGCTTCTTCAGAGAGGTTACTTCAACTGCGAGCTCGTGTACAGAAGACAATTGGTCAAATTTCTAGACAACTGGCTTCTGTTCAAAGTCCATCCTCTGTTGCTTTTCTGGACAGCCTTTTGGAATGTTCTCACAATATTACTACATATCTTGACAAACCAGCATCAGAACAGATGAGACAGACATGGACCATCGAAGACCCTCGGATTACTGATATGAGAAAAGGAAAGAGGGCCACATCACAGGAAAAGTATCTTCATTTCTTCGCCGAACGATCGTTGGCGCTGGAGAAAGAAGCCTGGGAGAGACATGAAACTGGTTCAGCACAAGTGGACAATTTGATGCGCGATCTTAATTCTGCATCCGAAGATCACAATGGGACAATTAAACAATTTTTACACTATAAGGGGTTTAAGGACACTAAATTTATATATGAGGGTGTAAAGCGAGGGGAGAAGATTGTCGTGAATGAGAGATTATATCCAACTCGCCGTGGATTGACGACTGTGGCTGCTTTCCAACCAGCCTTGTTTAGAAGGATTTCATATGGTAACCTTTCAACTCTTTAAGAGCTTCTCGGACAAGCAATTTACTAGCCCCTTTGTCGCCTTGCTGAGAATAACTCTGGTTATCTTACTGAGTGTGAAGTTGCATATGATGGTAAAGCCGACTCATAATATGTCGCGATGACTTTATCAGATCTGACAGATAGAGATAGAACAAATGAACAAGATCATTGAGTTATTGCGGAATGGGCCTCAAAATGGGCTTTCTTCCCACACTCTAATCGAAACTATGCCTCTCATCGGCAGTGGATTACCATCAGAAAATGGAACCCAGGAACCATCAGGAATTAATGCAACAGAAGAACTGTCTGAAGGTTCGTATTAGCTTCCCTGAATGCTGTCCACGCTAATGACCTGATATAGAGACTGATGATGAAACTGGGGACAATTCATCAGAAATAGTCACTGACTCAATATCACATTCAAATTGCACTGTTCCACAGCAGTAGTCGTCAAGCACAAAGCATCATCATACAGAAAATGCATCCCCACACCTAGCAAGCGCACCTGATAGTGACCGTATACTATCAAACATTCAATCAGATAATATCCAGGGTGCAGATTCAATATCTATCGGCTCAGAATCACCAAATTCTTCTGCAGGGTCGAATAATAATGGTCAAGGTGCGTGGTTGTGATTCTTCAAATCTGACTGGGCTAAACTAACTGAAATCAAACTGGAGGCTATTGTTTCTACATATTCGGGTGAAGTCGATCTAGAAGCACTGCAACAGTCAAGAAGTAAGCGCCATCGTACGAACAACATGTCTTCCAATCAAACGAGCGCTATGCTGGTGGATAATTCTTCTCCCAATCCCGAACTCGATGGACTATCCTCGTTCTATCAGCGCTTCAGCAACAGTGTCTGAAGCTGTAGCTTATCCCGCTGTGATGGGTGGTCTACCGATGCTGGCAACAGTAGCTTCAACATTTGGAAATTCTGATGAGGACATTCAAACTGGAATTGACCTTGCACAGGTGGGAAATAGTGGAAATACAGATCTCAATCAGCAAACTGCACCACCTGTGCAAGATGATCTCTGCATTTCGGATCCGCATATGGTCCCTACCACCCCTTTTTTCGATGTAGCCACAAACTCGCATATGGTCCCTACCACCCCTTTTTTCAATGTAGCCACAAACTCGCATATGGTCCCTACCGCTCCTTTCTTTGATACAGTGTACGACACTGGAACTTCACATCCAGACATGGCTTCAAATTTACACGTGATTCACGCGTCTAATGAGACTTCTCATTTCTAGGACCAGAAGGCCAAATTCTTGTCCAGTCCTTGACTAGATTTCTTCTTATCAATACATCAATCCTGCTTGAATGTTCTCAGCTTTTCCCAGCCGTGCCTATTTCTTTCTTTTTCCGCGCTGGACGAAGATACAGCATATCGTATTTCCGTTGGGATTGATAGTATCCTTATCGGTTATCTTTTTGATCGATCCAGGCTGTAGTTATCGCCGGCCCTGTCGCAATTCTCGGTTGTCCTGAAAGAATTATAATTTCCCCTTGTCCGTCAAGACCCAAAAGATTGAAATCTTCTTTGGATCTCCACACCGAATAATTGTATCCCTATCCGAATGTTAGCTGTTTTCTTAGGTCCTAAAAATGGGATTGCCACCAACAATACCTCTTCGTAAATATTTTCAAGAAAACTCATGACTTTCTCACGAAGCTCGCGGTCTTTTTTAACATTCCCCAGACCTGAGAATTTCGTCGGCGCGAAATGTGCATCGTTCATCCATTCATTCAAGAAACGCGTTCAGGCGTTCCTCATCGACATGATCAATTTCGGGGTTTTCCATGATGATCTGTACACTTGAGTGAAGAGATGCTTGCTCCCTGTTGCTTAGAAGTTAGCTGTAGCGCTGTGATAGTATTTTTATCCAGGCAGAATCATACCCGTTTGTGGCGGCAAAGAATATGTTCTTACTAAATCAGTCTGAAGTGCTCTTAATAAAAGAAAGCAATGCGCCTAATAAAGTATGTGGCAGGGTTTGGATGAATTTGTTGGAGGATAACGTTGTCATCTATAATCTATCTACGGAGTACCGGTGCGGGCATCAGACGCCCATGAACTATCGCCCAGCCGATGATCAAAACTGTAACAGTGGCGGAAGAAACTGCCCGGCCCTTCGTGCTGACAAACCGACGACGCACTTGCTGCGTCCTTTCAACCGCTGTGTACTGTAAACGCCGTCCTTTCTCGCTCTGCTCTGTGATCTCGTCTGTTCTGCCACCTTGTAGTCCTCTGCCCAACTATAGTACTTTGTGGACTTTTACTTTTTGTAATTTGGGTGGCCGTCCGGTTCTAATGTTTGCATAATGTAGCATTTGATCAGAATATCAGAGTAACAGGCGGTTTTATGTTGTATTTATTGCGAAACCAATCACTGGCTTGCAGGCAAATACCCTGAAATGCAAATAAATGTGGATCAATCCTACATCTTCTGCAAATTCTCTCCTTGATTTTGAGTGATCAATGCCTTGACTCCCAAAACCCTTAGCTAAATAAAAATGATTGTTTTTCACTGTTCAACTGGGATGCTTTGTCAGCCTCAGCACAAAGTAGCTTGATTGATCTTGATGAACTGGGTGGGATATTTTTCATGTGAGTGCAAAAATTCCAGATTGATGGTCAGTGAAAATTACAACTGAAAGCCTGAATTGATTTGGCAAAACTTTCAGACCAACTGCTGGTGTCCTACAGTTCCCTTCATTGATGCCTCATTAGGATATGCTTGTGGGCCATTGTTCCATCGAATGGCAATAATATTTTATTTTATTTCTTTTCCTTCTTCTAAGTGTAGGCTTCATGTAAATTTAACACTTAAAGGAAAAGTCGAAGATTCCCCCCCATGTCAGAAACTGAGACTATGCATAGGCTTGAAAATCCATGATTAATGGAATGTCCTCGTAGAAGGGCTTATATGAATTTTAGTAGCATTCATGCAGCAAATATGCAAGCCACCATGTGCGACTTCGGCTCAATGAACATAAAGTTACTATTCGTGGTCACCAGGCAAGATCATATAGCTCTTGCAGAGAGCCAGCCAACGATTCCCTTTCGGCAGATGTACAAACCTCTCGGCCAGGAAGAGATGGGATACATCCGAAAGAGGCTTGAAGAATATACCGATCGAGTGAGACGGCAAACCAATATATTGGACAACTTTGACAACACAGTTATCCTCGCTGACGCTAGAACACTATTTTCGTATATTGCGCTTCTGGAGTCGACAATCAAAACCCAACGGGTAAGGTTGCACCCCAGACTTATACCAAAGTCCGTTAACCAACACATAATGATACTAGACCGAGGCGCCGTCCAAGAAGAGAACCATGCGGTCGGCTGGGACTGCAGGCCATGAAACCTGTGGAAAGCAGCAGCGACGTTTTTGAAGTACACAGCGACCAGAGATGGATCACTAGAGGGAGGTACATATAGTCAGCAAACAATAATAGTCCAGTGTGGTTCCGAAGGGTGGAAAGGGCTAATATAAGTCGTTTCTTGAGCAATGAAAGCGCATACTAGTCGATAACTTAAAGCAACGATTTGATGTGATTATGTCAGCTACACTGTCCAGCCGCCTCGAAGGCTACGTGGCTTAGCATGCGCCATGTTTTTGTTTTTAAAATGTTTTGTTTCTGAATCTATCTAAACGCCTTGGTTTATATCTGTATGTAGGCCATTAACTTCGTCTAGGATCTATCTGGTCCTGGAAGTCTTCATTGGCGGGCTCATAGGAACGGAAGGGTGGCCAGTGTTACCTTTTTGGGTTTGGTTTATTCGCGCAGAGGCGGACAATCTAAACCCAATTGAGGAGGTTTTTTACCCCTTATAACTCGATCTATTTTTAGATAGTTATATCGTCTATTCAATTCATTTTCTGGTTATGGTCATTTGCCTCTCGATGACAATCAGGGTCCGTAGCGATGAACTGACAAGAATATAGAAAATATACAAGTGTGCAGGTTTAAGACATCAGAGGCTGCAATGATCACAAGGGTTATACTATTACATCAACATACGACGATGGGACGCTCAAGTTATACACCTCTCATTGTATGAAGCCGACCGATTCTGGAAATCATCCTGAATATTTTATGACTCCACTCAATACTTGGGGCATGACTGGCAATGCAGATACCTTTCGGCATGGAGCTACTTCATATCGAAATGCTCGCGACTGTGCGAAGGAAGCGAGAGACGCGCTTATTGAGGTTGCGAACGAAAAGGGTCCGGGAGTGTGTACAGAATCTCAGTCTTTTGCATCATCTGGCAATGGGGCAGTTTCTATTTCAGCGGCTGGCCCAGTTTGCGTGGAGTCTGATACTTTAGCTGACGAAACGGACGCTGAGTGCGTGGGCGCCCCGCAATGGAGCTTTACAGATCATATTGAAGACGAGGTGGAAGAGGGAGAGGATAATACCCTAGAAATAGGTAGGGGAACGGTCCAAAAGGCAAAAAGTTGGAGGCAAGAAAGTGCCAAACCTGAGCATACCTTGTACATAAGAGTTGTCAGAAGTTAGAGGGAGCCTCAAGTTTACCTACTGCACCGCAATGGAAAGAATGGATATCATTTCACTTTGAGATTATATTCATGAAACCTGGCCTTGCTCTCTCTTCTTTAACTCATTTTTATAGATAAGGCCTCGGCAGTTTTCATTGCTAATTAGAGCCCACTTTCCACCACGATGTTAACTACACAAACCCCAGGTAATTAAGGAACTGTTCATCACTATATAATTTGGATTCTTATTCTTTTTTTTCTCTAAGCTCGCGGCAAAGGAAAAACATTATGTTATCTAATGTCTCTTCACTCCCCCGTTTACTCAACACCACGTCGAGTTCTCTCTCGTTCCTCCTAATTAGAAAGTTCTGTAATTCCAAGGAAACTCAGGTCACTTCTGCTGTTGCTGCATAGCTATGCACACCTGTGTCACCCATTTTAAGAAGAGTAGATTAGGGTAACTGATTTCACATGTCTTTGCTTCTCTGCCCATCTCAAACACCCTCAAACCACTTGTGTGCCAACGCCTCATGAGCAGTGATCCTCTTTTCCGGATCAAAATTTGTCGTTGCACGGATAAAACTTTTAAAATCATTGTCAACACCCTTCCAAAGGAAAAATGGTCGGCGCGGGTTGTCTTTGTTGAAACCATCCCGAATTACTTCAAACACGCGAACCCAGGGATTATTGCCAAGGTATTTCAAAAACCCATTCAGTGTGTCTTCATCTGCAAAGTACGAGATTTGGCGCTCAATTACAATAGCCAAGGGATCCACACCTTCATCCAACTCCTCTTCCCCAACAGCAAATATGACGCGTTTATGCATCGCATAAATACACTATATAATAAGTGAGAATCCAAGAGTTTATAGGCGTGGAGATTTACGACAAACTTACAACAAGAGCAAAAGAGAAAATATCAGATGGCTTATTCACTGGTCCTTTGGCGTGGGCTTCAGGACTCCTCCACATCCAGTTCCCCACCTGTTTTTCAATCATATGTGACCCAGGAGGGATATGCGCGGCATCTTCAAGATCCCCAAGTTTGACTTGATCAATAATGATTCCATCCCGGTCATCTTTCCAGTCAATAAAAACATTGTCTGGCTTGATATCTATTTAGAATAAGTCATCACTCACTGCTCTGTGAAAGGTGTAACCTACCTGTATGAACAATATCATGATCATGGAGTTCTGCAACTCCATGAAGAGCACACTTGAGAATCTTCTTTTTCACTTTGAGAGGCAAGTCCTTCTGAGTAAGATTTAAGAGATGATCTGTGTAGCACTTGAAAACGAACATTGACTTCTCCGGAATGATGTCTTGGACAAGACGGACATGATTAGCACCCCCGCGTAGCCTATTATTTATCTCTTGAAGATCCTCGAAATTAACTGTGTGAATATACTTCAATATGAACTTTCGGTCGCCAGCGCTGAGGAAGTCATGAGTGCATAACCTTGAGAAGGGGTAATCAGTGCCAACTCACGTAGCAAGGCAAACCTGCTGTGGGGGAGATATCTCTTCCTGAAGCACCTGTTCAATCCTATAACTGTGGCCAGACTGGCCGATGTACTCCGCAGAGTCTGTCAAGGCAGTTGACATTGTGTTTATTCTACGATGAAGGGTGGTATTTGGTACTAAAGCCGGTTTACAGTTGGAGAGGTTCCGCGTCGCGAGATTTAAATATGCCCTGTTTCTGCAAGCACGAACAGCCAGGAAAGAGAGTGAGCCTAATGACAGCATGAGAGGCAATCAATTCGGAGAAGGTGCTGTTGATATTCTAGCAGGATCTGGACCGACCAAAAGTTCCACCCTCAATTATTCTTGTTGTTTTATCATGTTGGTGATTACTACACCTACCCTAATCACGTGCCACCCAACTTATATCCATATAGTTTCTGTTGGGGGTCCCGGGGGTTGATCGGCCCTTCTACTAGTAGTGCGCTGGTGGTGACTGAGCTCTTTTGCCCCAGCAGCCTACAGTTAGTAATAAGAGGAGGGAGAGACGGAAAGCAGGAATAGGACGACAATATTATATTGTTAGAAAAGAAAGACAGAAACTGAGGATCATGGTCGTAATCGTACGGATACAGAATAGCCAAAACCAAAAAAAAAAAAAAAAAAAAAAAAAAAAAAAAAAAAAGTCCCTTTTGACCCCCATAAGCAGATATTTAAAAAAAAAAACGTAGGATATACCCGTTCTCAACTTATTCAAACCCCATCACACGCACACACCCCTCCTTTGCAAGCCATTCAATATCCCCAATATGTCATATCATATCTCATAGCCTCATGGCTCATGCTCTCATCCTCTCATACCATACCGTACCATCCCATCCTGGCCAGTCCCCTAAAAAGTTCAAATCATCCAATCCAACCCATTCGCCTCCTCCTCTACCGGGAAAACCTCCCGCGCATACTCCTCCATATCCCTCCACCCTTCCCACAAACCCCTCGCCTCATCCACAAGCCCCAGAGACCGGTTACCCCCATACGGCTCCCCAGGTCCCTTCCCCGTACCGTGCCCCTGTTTCTGCCCTACACCTATACCAGTCCCCTTCATCATCGCAATCTTCTTCGTCATCGCCGTCGTCGGTGTCGCTACGGTGGAGATAGGAGTGTGTACGTGGTTCTGACCCTGGTCGTGGCCAGCGTTGATAAATTCCGGCTGGGGGAAATAGGGCGCCTGCATCTGGCCGAACAGCACCTCTATGCCCTCGAGGTGCTCGCGGTAGCCGGCGGGGATGGAGACTTTGATGTCGATTTTGGGAGAGTGGGTGTAGACGCATGGGCGGCGGAGGGCGCGGGAGAAGGCGGCGCAGACTTGGTTGGGAGTTAGGGTTTCGAAGGAGAGGGCGATGCTGTGTGTTTCATTTTCGAAAGCGAAATTTAAGTTAAGTTGTGTTGTATTGTATATATATGGTTTCAGGGGACTAGAAGGGAAAGGGGAAGGGGGGGTGGTTGAGAAGTGTTGACATACCGATGTCCGTTCCACTTCTTCGGTCCATCCTTGAAAATCTGCAACACAGCAGGTCCTACATCATGTTCCGCATCGAGCCAGGGGAGCGGGATATCTGGATGGAACGGGGCGCGCCACTCAAACGAGCCATTCTCCAACAGCTCCATCTGGAAGAGCGGGTACGGCAGGCTCGTGAAGTTATTATTGTAGATGCCCGCATAGACAAACGTGGCCGGCAATCCCAGCTGGCGCACGTAGTTCTCGACGGCAAACTTGCAGCTCCAGAGGGGCAGGGAGATCCAGCGGGAGGGGTTGTAGGCGGCATGGTCCGGCATGGAGCTGTAGATGTAGTGGGTGATGGAGCCGGCGCGTTTGGCGGCGTCGGCGAGATCGCGGCCGATGGCGACCTCATCGCCAGCCTGCGAGGTGGTATTTATGAAGGCGAGGTTTGCGCCGTCGAAGAGGGTTGTTATTAGGGGGGCATTGTTGAGGAGGGGCCCCTTGAAGAGGGTTACGTTGGGGAGACTGGCGAGTTCCTGCGGAATGACGCCTTCGAGGGTATGGATTTGGGCGCGGACGCGGTAGCCGACGGCCGAGGCGACGCGGATGAGGGAGGCGGCTTGGCGGCCGGAGGCATTGACGATGGCGATTGTTTTGGGTTTGGTCATATGGATTGATTAGGAAGAGGGGAGGGGAGGGGGAGATAGAGGGTCCTCAGGAGTTGGAGGGGAGAGAAAGGGGAGGAGGCAGTACGGAGTATATAAAAAATATTTAGGCGGTGGGGCTAAAGAGATCAACTAGTATAAGGGAGATTGAGAGGAGAGAGAGAGGGAGAGAGAGAGAGAGAGAGAGGTTATGAGGGACACCATGTATACACGACAGACACACACTCTCTCACACACAACACCAGAGCTCTAGGAGCGCGAGGAGAGAAGAAGCCGCATCAATTGCAGAGATATTGCGTGTTGGTGCCACGTAGAGAAGAGCGAAATGGAAATAAATAAAATATATCGTGATATCGCGCGGTTGTCTGAGCTAGGTTAGTGTGAAGAAACCCTCTCTCTCTTCCCCGCAGAACCAACAGCAGGAAATGAAGGGAGAAGAGACAAAAAGAGAGGGAAACGGAATGCCACACTGAAATAGAACAGAAGAATGGCGCTAGAGAAGAGAAAAATTGAGCTGATCCCGTGCAGTGTTTTCTTTTCTTTCTTTTCTTTTTTTTTTCTTCTATTTAGGGCGGGGGGCCAAGTTTTGATCTTGTTCTTGCGTGGTCTGGACGCGGGAGATGGAGTGGGACAAGAAGACCGAGGGCTGAAGGCGCGACCTAAATAGTTAAAGGCTAATATAAGTTAATAAATAAGACTCGAAGACTTTTAAAAGACTCGAAAGACTACGTTAGAGCAATGCGGGGGACGCTACTAGAAGAAAGAGAGTGCAGTGCCATTGGAGAGGCGAATTGAGGTTTGAGAGCTGGATACTAACTACTGTCATTGCATCAGCTGCACTAAAATATCATCAACATAACTAATACCCTGCTGGTAATTAACTACGGAGTAAGTTAGATTGGATTACGTATCTATGAAATAAACAGCAACTAGTATAAAATAACTAATAACTAATGACAACTTAACATTAATTAGTTATCACAATTGCGCCGGCTCTGCCTCATCATTGCTGCCATGCATGCCACTACAGAGTATATAACTTCAACCAACGCCAGAACATCTCGCGTCAACAATTGTTCACATACACACATATTAGAATGCAATGTCCGCCAGGGGTGGGGATAGGGATAGGCCGTCATGTTGTGTTTGCAGGGCTCTCATTTTGTTGAAAGTCCAATACAATGCAGGATTCGAGTCCGATAACATTCTCTGCCAACACCATCCTAGCAACGCACCCGGACCTGCTCTCATTTTGCTCAACATATAGAATTCCATGTATCCCCCCAAGCTGATACAGCAAATTTTCTAGAAAAACCTGTTGAATCCCCCAAATACAATCCACCAAACCGGGCGACCGTGGCAGGCTTGTAAAGATAAAAAGCCATCAAAAAGAAAAGAGAGGAACTGGCAACAATAGGACAGTGCCATCCTAGGAACAGACTACCGGCAGTAAGACACTTAGTCTTCAAGACTCGCAGGGCCCATACATATCCTCCTTGCCAAAGCTCTCTCATCCCTGGATGAGACCCGCCTGATGTCTTTTGTTTACCTCAATTCCCAATCATTTTCCACCTTGGCGACGCCTGAAGGTGGATAAATGCCTTTCGTTTATTGTGGTGAATCGTATCCTGATCAAAATCAATTGCCATCACCTGTTTTCGCTCAGGGTTCCAAACCAGATTTGCAGTTCTGATGTCGTTGTGGCTGATGCCAGAGGACGTCAATGCATGTAGTGTCTCCTCCTTTTCCTTCTCA
The DNA here is from genome assembly GCF_000003855.2 of Blastomyces gilchristii SLH14081. Taxonomy (NCBI): domain Eukaryota; kingdom Fungi; phylum Ascomycota; class Eurotiomycetes; order Onygenales; family Ajellomycetaceae; genus Blastomyces; species Blastomyces gilchristii. Next base: position 5,028,191 of record NW_003101681.1, on the reverse strand, counting down.
ATATTAACATCTTCTGGCCAGCTATTCATCCCTATACTACACCCAGCCCAAGACATCAACATCATCTTTGTGACAAGTGCAAGACTGACAAGGGGATATGGCTGCTCAAGGGTAATGTTTCCCAGGAAGACTGGGACTTTAATTCCTTGTAGATGAGATAAGTGAGCATAGACACAAGCTTCATGAGCAAGATAAGACTCATCCACACTTTGCACACCTTTGGCCACAAAGGTATATCCATATTTGGTCAAGGTGATTTTGAAGAGCACACCGATTCTCCCAAATAAACCCTCTCGATCTAGGCATTCACAGTCTTCATCAAGACTACAGGCAAGCTGCCCCTTGATAAGGGAACAGAGGTCTTCCTTGGTAACAAGATGCCTCTTGGATGCCTGGCCCTGTTGATGTAGGGTAGCATTGGGGCAACTTAGGTCAAGAGGCAAAGCTTTAACAAGGCCGAGAAGACAAGCCTGCGTGCAACATGGTAGAATCGGTCGTTGAGTCATATTTCGTTGGCGACTAGATTGCCGACGTTGACTGATTTGTTGGTTTTGCTGGGATTGAGTCTTTGCTTGTCTCTCAGTTGGTGGATTGTAATTGCTGTCTCTGGAGTCTTCATCTTCGTCTTCACTACTCTGACTTGGATCTTCATCAAACCCTTGAGGTTGCAGCATGGCACCCTGTATAAGAGGACTAGGGGGAAGGAGAGGCCATCGACAGATGCCACAGTTTTGAGCCTTGGTAATCCAATCGCGGGATATCTCTTTTGAATGGAGAGCCACAGTTGCAAAAGTTGCCAGCTGGGCAGCTGGAGCATTTCGAATCTCAAATTCATGGGGGGACTCAGTCTCAGTGACTACCTGGGGGGTGAGATAGAAATACAGCTTCTGAGGTGAGGAATTTTCAATCTTCAGAAAGATCAGATTCTCTCCCAATATAATATATCCATATAAAAGGCCACTTGTGATCATGTAATGGAATGTCTGACACAGAATCTGTGCTACCTTCTCCTGAGTTTTCTCTATATCAGAGTTGACAAACCCAGACTGTTTTCGGCGAAGAACCTCCAGAAATAGGTTTGCAGACGAAGAGGATAGGATTTGTTTGATTTCTTCAGTGTGTATCTTACGAGCTATTCTATATTCCCCCACACACACATGGCGAACATCTCTAGACAAGAATTCATAGATGCCCCAACGCTCAGGAATTGGCTTGGTATTTTTGTGTTCAGGGGACTGGGACTGTTTCTGGGGAGATGATGAGACTTTGCATTTGTCAGATTGCTCCTGTGGGGCCCTGTTGTCCAGGCTCTGAGCATAGTCCATGAAGAAAAATCGATCCGCTTTGCCAGACTGTTCAAGATAAGCTGTCACAACACGGTGCGCCGGTTTCTCAATGGCACTCCGAATAAAGGGTCGAATGTCATGTTCATTCCTCCAGGGATTGAGCGAGATGTCGCGCTGGACACCGAGAACATCGGTTTTAGAAGGAAAGAGTGGCTTGTGTGAGAAGAGGTTCATAAACTTGTCAAAGGTTTCGTTATGTGGAAAATCATCCCATACATAAAGCTCTAGTGGATTGTACTTCCCGTCCACTGATGTAACAGAGCCAGTTGAAGTTTTATCAGGGTCTGGTTCGATAGACAGCATCGACACAAGCCACTGTTGGACAAGTTGGAGATATATCTCAAGATTTGTCGGGGCTATGTTCGCCCTTAATTGGTCGACTCGCTCCTTTTCTTCGGCGTACTTTTGTTCAGCTTTCAGTCTTTCTTGTTTAGCTTTCAGTCGTGCTTGTTTAGCTTTCAGTCGTGCTCGTTGAGCTTTCAGTCGTGCTCGTTGAGCTTGCAGTCGTGCTCGTTGAGCTTTCAGTCGTTCTTGTTTAGCTTCCAGTCGTGCCTGTATTGCTTCAGCCAGTTGAAGCTGCAATTCCGCACGATCGCACTTATTAGAGGCCATATTGGATGATCTGATGGCTGCGTTGTGCCAGGAGGAAAAAAATCTCTTTGCCTTGTGGAAATGACGTGCCGTGAAGAAACAAGAGCGCGTGTGTAGGAGGATGTAGGAGGCTATACGGAGTACAGCAACTAATATATATATATATATATATGTGTGTGGGTCATGGGTTAGGGCTGTGAGAAACACAGGATGGGAAGGATACGTTATGTGCATGTACAGTACATGTACGTACTGTTACTAGATCCCAAGATCTTAACAGGTTCCAATATAGAAAACTTGAAGGATTGTCTAATAATCTGATTCTGTTATCTTATTCATTCTCTCCTTCTAACTGAAAAAGTTGAATCCTCAAAGAAAATAAATAAACAAATAAACGAGCCACTTGGCCTATTGCCTGGCTTCTTCTGCTGGCGTACGTATTGTATTCAAATTAAAAATCTAGAGTCAAGAGGCTTATCTTCTTTGATCGAGAGGCTTATTGTTGGCCGTCGCGGCCGTTGCGATCTCCCTAGATCAGGTGACCAACCACTATATTGTGTAGCCACTCCATTCTGAGCTAACCCAATCTGAACTACTGCTACTTTCTGTCAAGTCCTGCTAATATCTGAGTCAATCAACTATCACAGAGCTTACACTAAATCTAAATGAGATATTCTCAGCAAACTCTTCACAGAGTGTCTGAGAAAAAACAGTTTCTATTTATTAGTAACATAGAAATGATTTACTTCAATTATAATATTTAAGATAGAATCATTATATAATATTACTTATAGATTATTTCTCTATTATCTTGAAGAATTAATTTTTCAATTTTCTGTTAATTAATGTAATTTTTATCTGAAAATATATATATTCTGAGTATAAAGTGTTACATTGAAAACTACTACTATGATTTTGAATATAAGAATAATTTACTAATTTTTCAATCATGATTATATCTAGTTATTCAATATCTTGATCTTGCTATCAAAGTATCTATTCAGTTATTAAAGACTATAGTCAAAGAACTGAGTATATTTTTCAGTAACTTCTAATAACTTTTAATAACTTCTGAACTCTTCTGATAACTTCTGAATCAATTATATAATACTTCTTTTCAATAGCTGAGTTAGATAATATCTCATTAACTGCATCAAATATAATTAAAAAAAATTAAAGAAAATATATAAGTTAGTTATAACTAGACTGATTATCAGAATTATGAATTTCATATTTAATCTCATTTAATTTAATCTTATACATTTCTTAATGTGAATTCTACTGAGACTAATCATTAAAAAAACATATAAAGTAACTATATATCAGATCTCAAAATGAGACTATAACTTAGAAAAAATAAGAAAGTAATTTTATTTAATCTCATTTAGTCTCATTCTTGACATAAAGTTACTATTTTTAGACATTTTAAGGTTTTTTTAGACTATTTTTAATTTTTTAAAAAGTAACACTTTTTGATAATACTTAAATGAGATTTAAAGTCATTTAAAGCAATAAAAATAATTTAAATTGAGAAGTGAAAATTATAATCTCATTTGAAAAATGTAATAAGAGTAGACAGTAAGTCTTACTGAGACAGTATAAAACTACTATCTAATTTTATTATTATTATTATTATTATTCTTTCATTATACTCATATGCAAGCAAAGCTTATAATGAGTCCTTGCGTGATGTTAAATACAGGTCAAGTGTTGATTATACAGGAGGAAATACAGATGTTAAGACCACTATTATTATTATTATTATTCTTTCATTATACTCATATGCAAGCGGAGCTTATGATGAGTCCTTGCGTGATGTTAAATACAGGTCAAGTGTTGGTTATACAGGAGGAAATACAGGTGTTGAGACCACATCAAGATAACAAGAACATAGGAAAATACAAAGAAGTGACAATTAAATACATGCAATAATAACTTCCCAGCCCAGGAACATAGAGCGATTCATTGAAGCAATTTGTACACCTCTGTATTTATTAGGAACCTGAGGTGCTTGAGTTCCGGATTTAATGTATCCCCTGCGGGTTTCGAACCCACGCGCCTTGGTTTCCCACGCCAAGGCGCTACCGGGTGGCCGCATTAACCATTCGGCCACCGGGGCACTATCTAATCTTAAAACAGTGTAATGAGATCAGTTAAATTAATAATAAGACTATTAAATATTCTGATTCTAATCTCAGACACAGTCATACAATCAGTCTAGTTATAATAGCAGCTTTAAAAGTTATTATTGAAGTAAATACTTTTAATAAATATTAAAGATATACTATAACTTATTATAAGTTATACTGAACTAGATAGTATTAATAAGTAATAGAATATTATTCAGTATTATCTTTAATAAATACTTCAAGACTTATATTCAGATTCTGAGTGTACTCTTTACTTATATATAGAATAAGTCTATATACTTCAGTACATAATATATAAATATAGTGATACTTTATTCATTATCAGAACTGACTATGAAAAGAGTCTTATTTTTCAATTCTATACAATTCTGATAGAAAAGATAATCATTTAACTGATTTCTCTAAATAAGCTTAATAATCAGTAAATAAAAGATATAGTATAATTTCTCAGTGTTAATTCTTGTCTGATCAGTGCTGATAATCTTCAGAGATAAGAAGACTTACTTAAATATATTTAATAGAGTGAGTATATATATATACTACTCAGTTTAGAGTAAGCTCTTTATAAGTGATTTCAGTATGTTCTTCACGACTCTATTTTATAAGAAAAGATTGAGCTTGTAGCTATCAATGAGTGTTATCTTATCCATGTAAAATTTATTTGAAAAACTCATTTTATATTTATAAGAATAAATACTGCTCTGAGTTTTCAGACAGATCACTTCATCACGAACTCACTCAACTTTTCGATTAAGAACCCGCTGATAGATTCATTAAAAAGCTCTCAATCATATAAGCATTTTGACCTCATCATCAACTGCATACCCTGTGTGATAATGGAGTTATTCAGTCAAATGTGAACCAGACATTGTTCAAAACTTATGTGTGAGATGATCTCTCATTCATCTCTATCACATAACAACCCCGGGTCAAATTGCCATACAATTTGTAAGGTGAAGAGACCTAATCATATATATCAATCTTCTCTATTTTCAAAGATTTCTGACATGTAATTATGAAGATATCTGAAGAGTAATCTCTGTGAAAACCCTGTCTATCTTTGATATTTCAAAACATTAACATCAAGTTCCTTTCATGTATCACTCTTTTTAATCTAGCTCATCTCTGACAGAAATATACAAAAAGATATCTCAGTAATAATATCAAGTATATAATCAGTGAACACATCTTGTAAGAGGTCTACGCTGAATAGATTGGTATAATATATAGGTTTTATATAACAAAGTGAAAAACATTAGAAAAGGAAAAGAAAGAGAAAGTGTGAAAATCAGTGATTGAAGTGAATATTTATACACATATGTAATAAGGTACACAGTGGAGCTTTGAGACAGAAGAATAGAAATTTCATAGATTTTCAGCTGAGAATCAGTGACTGAGAATTGAAGCTTTTAACAGAAATTTATGAAGTATAACAGAATAGTCTATATAATTGATCAGACACAGTCTGTTATATTAGCCTCTCTCTTCTCTGATTATACATAGTTCTCATCAGTCATGAGCTGCAGTCTCTGATAACATGAAACTCAGAGTTCAGATTAAGTGATTATAACTGACTTATTTTACAAGATATTATTAGCTAAGGCTACAGAATCTCTTATCAAGAATATTCTCAATCTCTCACTCAAGTTCATTATCTTCTTCTATAATTTCTGACAGCTGTTAGTTAGAAGTCAGTTGAGAAGAGAATGAGTCAGTGACAGTGTAGCAGAGTAAGCTTATATAAAACACATTATAAATCTCTGATAAGATATTAAGACAGTAATTATAACTATCTAGAACTTCTATCACTATGTATTTCATATGATAATAATTCAATGTATAGAATAGGTATGTAATTTATATGTTTCTAAGATTCAATTATATAAGATCTTCTATCTTATACTACTCTGTAGAATCTCATTGAATATTAATTTAATCTTCTTAATCTTATTTAGCACTTATTATAAAGGCTTCTACTCAGTCACAGATATTTCAGAGCTTTATTACTATATTATCAGTGATCTGAATTAAACTGTAAGAATTCAGTGTAAACTGTGTAGTCTCTAGAAGATTCAACACTTTCATGTAATAATTATATGTAAGAAAGAACAGACTTATATCTATTAAGACAGTATCTCAGCTGTTGATAGCAATCTCTGCAGGTAGAAGAAGATTATATCAATTGTCTTATAAGTAGTTACAGAACTTATAAAGATAATTCTTTATAGTCTGAATTATCTATTCTAATGCATTATCAATCTTGAAGTGATAGATAGTTAATATGTGATTCGGAAGAATGTATGACTATCGGATAATAACGCGGCCGCTTCTGAACTTGCTTACGAATGTAAAGGGGTCATAGCGGCCACTAATTAATTTAGCATACAATATATAAGAAGTCAGTGTACACCTGTAATCATACACTGACTCAAGCAATCTTTGAATCACATCTGATAGCATGTCTAAAAACTGATGAGAAGTGCAGGCTTCTCCAGAGTGTGATAATTCTGTCTACAAAGTAATTCATAGTTATCATGTCAGTGTGGTTCTAGAATGTCTCAAAAGATAGCATATAAAGAACAGTAAGTAGAAGAGCATTCAATTGATACTGCTTTGCTTGTTGAGGAGAAAACTTCACACTCAGATAAATGCCATGTATGAGACACAAACAGATGAGATGTGAGAAAGAGAATGAAAGCAGTGAACCAGATTTAAAGAAGTTCACTCTCTACTCAAAAGAAGAATAAAAAGAGAAGATGATCATCACTGAAGTCATATAATAATAACAGAAATCATATAATGATATAGCAATATAATGATATAGTAATATAATGATAGACATTGTATGATTAACAAGAAATCATCAAAATAAATATCTTCTCTAGTTAATATAAATAATATTCTTCTCTGCTATCTGAACTGGAAGATATGCAGAACCTCTCAGAGAGTTTACTCAAAGCAGTAAGAAAAGCAGCTGAAACTGCTAAATCAGAATTAAAGCTCTGTACATGTATAAGAATTCTAAATGAGATTGAGATCTTGTATATGCAGTGACAGACTGAGACAGAAGTTAAATAATAATTGACATTCACTGTAGATCAAGCATTTACTATGAAGAGCTTCACTGACATAATCACTATCATTAATAAGAATAGAGAAAACCAGGTCTTAGATCTGCAGTGAGAGATTGAACATTTACATAAATAGATAACTATATCAAATCTGAAGATCTTATCATGATTATTCACAATCTCTTCAGAAGTATACATATTATCAGAGACTGCTGTGCAGGATGAGAATCTGAGTATGAAATATATCAAGTCAGAAGATCTATCTGAGCTATCAAGCTTCAATAACAACTGAAAAAATGATGCTGTAATCAGCTAACTAAGTCAGATACAATCATATTATTGAATTGAACATGAACTCATAGACAGACAGTTAATAAAATTTCAACAAGTCTTAAGATCTGCTGTATTTCTACATAAAAAAGTGAAGTTATTATAAATGACTGATGAAAAGATAAATCTCACAGACTCAGAGTGATATTTATTCTCATAAATATGAAATGAGTTTTTCAAATAAATCTTATATAACTTTGAGAAAGTGAATATATAAGATAAGTGTTATAAACACTTCACTGAGTATAGATAAGTGAGTAATCTTATATTATACTTTACACACTTCAGTTTACACTATCTTATATTAAATGAAGAGCTTTCAACATCTTTTTATTTACAGATCTTTATTCATGATCTTATATCTAAATTGAGAGTGAAATGAAAATGCTTAATCTTGTAATCAAGCACAGTGAAAGAAGTATATAACATTCTCATTATACAGAAATAAGTAAGTCAATTATAACAGAAAATACTGTAATTGAGTATATCTCAGCAGAGAACAGATAATCAGACTTCTATAATACAAGCTATACACTCAGATACAATGAATCTAGATCTGAATATCATTACTAAAGCACTGAATCTCTTAAAAAAGAGATTCTCTGAGTGAAAATCTTGATATTATAAGTATCAAGCTTGCTTCAACTGCAGATATCAAAATCATAATATAAAAGATTGCACACAGTGTATACAGTCAAGAGAAGTAAGAAAGTCAAAAAACTAGCAGAATCAGTGAGCTCAGAGACACTCACTGATATTCTATAAAAAGTCTTTAAAGTGAAAGAGATATCTGTATTAGAAGACTCTCTGAATTCTGTAAATATTAAGAGAAAGCAGGCTTCTGACTAAGATGCAGGTGAGAATGAAGTAAACACTCATTTCAATGTCTTAAAGCCTGAAATATTAATGTATAAGAAGCATGTGAGTAAGAATTGAGAGATGACTTTAAAAGTATTAGTGAATATAGAAGCTTCTACATAATATATTAATAATTATATAATTCAAAGACTGAAAGAAGTTCACTGAGTGAAGAATTCTCAATATATAAGATTATCTGATAATTAATATTTAATATTACTTATAAGAGTAAAAGTTCTCTTGTACTTCAGAGAATAATCTTGCTATATTTGAGTGTAAGAGCTGCAGAATGTGAAATACAATCTTATTCTCAGACTTAATTGATTTCAAAGATTCAATCTGCAGATTCAATGATGTACATGTTATATACAGTTAACTGATAGAAAGAAAATAGTTCATACAATTCTATCAACTGATATGAGAAGAATATTTCACATCTCTGATATAGAAGAATTAAATCAGTTTATACATTAACAAGTAAAGAGAATGATTTATAAGACCTCATTCAAAAGTATTCTGTATGTTATACAGAATCTGAAAGTGAAGAAAATCAAGATAAAGAATATATAAGAGAATAAGTGTATAAAGAAGCTTCTGAAGAAGCATGAGAAGATCTTCTGAACAGATCTTTCATCAGAATTACTGCCAGAACAAGGATTTATACATGAGATTGATACAGAGAATGCAAAATCAGTTAATCAGAATGTGTACTCTCTGTCACAAACATATCTTGAAGAATAGAAGTGTCAGATCATAGACCTTCTAGAATGTAGTCTCATACAATTCTTATCAAGTGTGTGAGGCTTTTCAGTTCTATTTGTGAAAAAGACAGGTGAAGAGTGATAGATGTGTATCAATTATCAAGCACTTAATAAGCTTATAATCAAGAATGAATATTCACTGTCATGAATTCAATAACAGTTGAATATAGTTGAAAATATCTGATATCTATTGAAGATTGATCTTCTCTCAGAATACTGACAGATTTATATAGATGAACTGTCAGTCTCATGAACTGTGTTTAATATGTAATGAGAGAAGTTCAAATTTCTGACAATATTATTCAGTTTAATAAATGTGTCTATCATCTTTTAAACAATGATGAATATAATTCTTTATAAACAGAATGAAATCTTATATCTTATATATCTCAATGACATTCTAGTCTTTTCAAACTCATATAATGAATATCTGAAGCATTTTAATAAAGTGCTTACAACTCTGACTGAGTATAAGCTCTATGTTAAATCAACAAAGTGTGTGTTTGAAATAGAAGAGTTGAAGTTTGTAAAACATGTAGTGAGTGATAACTGTATATATCTCATCTCAGAGAGATTGAATGTTATAGTGAATTAGCTGTGACTGAGAAATATATATTATGTACAACAGTTTCTTGAGTTGATCTTATATTACTGCAGATTTATCAAGGATTTCACATGAATATCTGTATCACTCTCAGATCTCTTAAGAGAAATAAATACAAATCTGTGAAAGAAGAAGTTTCATTCAATCATCTGAAATATCACATGCAAAGAGGCTTTTCTCATACTGAGAGAATGTGTAATAACATTCTCAGTACTTATTCAATCAGATTATAATAAATCTTTCTACATTGAGATAAATGCATCTGAATGAGCTATCAGAGACACTCTTCTACAGATGAGTAAGAACAGTAAGCTGCATCTGATGATGTATAATGATAGAAAACTATCAGATGCTGAGCTCAATTACTCAGTATATGAAAAGAAATTGCTAGTAATTAAGCACATGCTGATGTTATAAGATGAATATATTAATAACAGGTATATGACAACAGTGATCACAGATCATGAAAGCCTTGTCTATCTATAATTGATAATAAAACCTTTCAAATGCTTAGTATATTGAATCTCAGAGTTTCAAGTGTATAATCTTCATATCAAATATTAAAAGAAATCAGACACTGTGATACCTGATATAATCAGTTATAGATCTGATTTCATGAATCATGAGTGAGAGTTCTGTGAGTCAGATATAAGAGAAGTTCATATTAAATGCACTGAGAAAGTGTAAGAAATCAGAATAAGTGAACACAATAATCTCTTACTTAAAGAATGACAAGATATCAGATAATAAGCATCTTACAAAAGTAGTAGAAGAGATACTTTTAAACTTCAAGCTGAGAAAATTGAAAAATGATGTTATACTTTACTGCAATCTAGAATACACAGAAGCTCTCTATCTAGAATATTTATTTAGATATGACTTAATAACTTGCATGTACAAGGAATTCAGTTACTTAGAAAGCTCTGAACTCATAAGTATACTCAAATCAAGAGTATACTGACTAAGCATGGCTGAGAATATTCAGACATACACTCACAAGTGCTCAAATTATCAGATCATAAAAGAATCTAAGAAAGAATTAGAATGTGAGAAAGTGTAATATCAGATAAAGTGTATAATACAATTATTTAAATGATAAGAGATGAATCTCATAGATATATTACTGCAAACACTAAATAAAAATCAATGAATAATCACTGCTATTGATTATACTACTGGCTGATCAGCTGTGAAAGCAGTTTTAGAGATAATAGAGAAGATGATGATAAAGTTTCTACATGATAAGATCTATATTAACTATGAAATGCTGCATAAGATTCTAACTGATAACAGTGCAAATCTTGTAGAAGAAGCAGTGAGACATTTCATAAGCCAGTTACAGATAAGATATTGTAGAACAACATTATATTATTCACAGATAAATGAGAAGATAAAACACTTGAATGAAATCTTGAGTAACATGCTGATGAAATATCTAGTGAACAAGTCTATGAGATTATGAGATGAATATCTCAGTTAGATGCTATTAGTCACATGAATTCAGCAGTATGCAGTTTTCAAGTATTCATCATTCTATCTGTTGTATGAATTGCATTCATGCATTCTGAAGAATGCTTTGAAAAAGATAAGAGAGAGGACAGCAGTTATAGATACAGTAGTAGCAGTTGCAGATGCAACAGTTATAAACACAGAATCAAGATTGAAAGAGATCAGTTATACACATGTAAAAGCTAATGAGTTACTTCTGAACTGAGCAATTCAATTGAAAAGAATATAAGACTCACTAGTTAAGAAATTGAGTCTTAAGATAAGAATGTGAGTTCTTATACATAATAAGAGTTCTGAGAAGTTTCAATCTAGATGATTTGAATTATATAAAATACTCAAATCACATTCTCTGAGAACATATATATTGAAAGAACTAGAGAGATGAGTCTTATATAACTTAATAAATAATTCATATCTTATAAAAGTAAAGATACAAGATCTGAGTGAATTATAATTATCTACAGCACTATTATCAGCATTGAAAAAGAAGAGACTTATAATTGAAAAGTCTTACAAAGTAAGAGAAATCATAGATGCTTATAAATCAGATAATCTCACTTATTTCAATCTTTTCATGATTATAAGAAAAGAATAAGAAGAAATGAAGAAATCAGATGAACACTACACTTCAATAAGTGATGAGACTATAGCTGATTGTATGATAACACACTGCAGATAGTGAGTGTAACATAGTAAAGAGTAGTCTCAAAGTAGCAGACTTACACTGTTACACATGAATCAGATTGCAGAAGAAAAAGAAATTCAGAGTTGAATTCAACTGTTTATATCAGTTCAATTACAGAGATAACAGAGGATAAAGTATCTGAAACATTCACAGATATATAAGATCAAGCTATCTTAATCTCTGAGAACACTCAGAGATTGAGTAAGATTAGTTTTAATAAGCTGTTCACTGTAGTGATCTGAGTGAGTAAAGAGAGACAGTATAATGTATGAGACAGAATTATAAAAGATAGAAGCTGCTGAATCTAGTCACTGAATACTGTATTATATAGAGATTATATAAGAGTAGTGACTAGTAGATAAAGAAAAAGTGTAAGAAAAGAAAAGAAATAATGAATTGATCATCAACTGTAAGAGTCAGCTGTAAAAGACAAATGTTATTATATATATCTTATTCATTTTTATACATCATATGTTAATCTATTTTCAACATCATGTCATCTGAAAAGCATTAAAAATAAAGAAAATCTCAAAACTTGAGATCTGTAAGAAATTCAAGAGCTGTAAGTCACTCTTATAATAATACTGTATATATCTTCAATTTCTCTACTGCTCTGTGTACAACATTAATATTATTTATCACAAGATTGACTGAAATACCAATATAGAAATGTGTATATATATATATAGAAAAATTGAAGAAGAGTATGAGACTCACAGAATCAGAAGCCAGAACAGAGAAGACAGAGATGAAAGAAATAGAAGAAGAAGAAGACACAGAATTAGATAAATAATGACAGAAGTCACTCAGAGCTGAATACTTATAACTCAGTATATACACAACCTTCTCTGCAGAAGAGAGAGAGAAAGTGATAAGAGAAGCTTAAGAGTGAGAGAGAGTAGTCTCAGTGATATTATCATCTTTAATTAGAATAATCTCTGATATCAGAGTAACTAAGAACTATTGTTAGTATATAAAAATTATAAAATCAGAGATGAGAATAGTTACTGAATGAATATCTGCTAATCTTAGAGTTGTATATACAATTACAACATATACAAGGCTTCTCAGAAAGAGAGAGAGAGATATAAGAGAATACAGAAAGCAGAACACAGTATATAAACAGCTCATTTTCACAATAATATCTCAGACAAGATGTATAAGTCTCATATCTGTGAGTGTAAAAGAGTATAATATCTGTATTTTCATTTCTGAAAATATGAATATCTTTTATCTGTATTATGAAGTCAGATAATAGATATCAGAGAATAGACTGATATAGATCTATTATTCTGAAGAAATTTATCAGAGCAGATATTCTCAGAATATTGAACTTTATAGTTATAAAAAGTTTCTTAGTATCTGTAAATATCATGACTTTATGTATAATAAAACTTATAACAATTTTTTCTAAGAATAGAAAAATCAGTATCAGAAAGAAAAGATAAAAAGAAAAAGACTTACAATCTTAACACTGTTAAGAGAAAGAGTGATTCTCTGATATAAATAAACAATTGTCTCATTATGAATATTTGAAATGAATATAATAATTGATGTCTGTGACTGAGCTTCAGATAGTTATATCATATACAGTCTTTGTATAATAAATTATTCTAGAAGTCAGTAAGAAGAATGAAAGTATATATACTGAGAAATATAAATCATTAAGTCTATATAATATCTTCTTGAAATGAGGAGAGCTGATAATGAAAGCAGAGATAGCAGAATCAGAAGAGACAGAAGTAGCAGAAGTAGAGATTGTGAGAATAGAGGTAGCAGAAGCGGGAGAATCAGACATAGAGATAGATGTAGAAGATTGAGAGAAAGCAGCAGAGAAAGAAACAGAGAGAGCAGAAAGAGATGTAAGAGATCTGACTATACATAACACAGATAATTTCTTTATTATTATATTCTTCAAGTTCTTAATCAATGATTCAACATTGAGATCATAATCATCAGTGAATATGAATCGGTCAATGCATGAAGACTCTATGTGAATCAAAACATCAGCATCTGTGACTATACAACACAATCAGAAAAACATGATCAGATGCTGCTGAAGAAAAGAGAATTGAAAATGTATAAGAAGATGAAGAAGATGTGTCATTCATAGTAGTACATTCTGATAATTGTTAGAAGATAAACAAGTTCTGATCATGTTTCACAATACATTACACTTACTGCTAATAAACTGCCTGATATGAGCACTATGAGAATGCTTGTTGTGAGAACAGAGAGTCATTGTCAGAAACACATATAATGTAATAGATAAACAGATAGAAAGAGTTGAACAGAAGAAGAAGTAGAAATCTTAAATAAGATAGTGACATTCAATGATGACAATGTAAGAATAAGTGCTCGCAGGCGATTATTCGGGTGTTTGCAGCTTGGCATGATATGTACTGTTAAATACTAGAAGTATTTGCAGTAGAAAGATAAAATGTAGAGATTAAATGTATAATAGTATTCAAGCTGAGTTGTGAATAGTATTCATGAACTTCAGTCTATATAGTTGTGTGTAGCCAAGGGCTGCTAACTCTATTGATTATATTCACAAACTTCAGTCTATATAGTTATGTGTAGCCAAGGGCCGCTAACTCTATTGATTATACAAGAGATAGAAATAGAGGTAAAGAATCTGTAAGAAGTGAGATTTCTTATATACTCTCTTCTCTCTAAGACTTTATCTGTGAAGCCTTTCACTGAGTGACTTCATAGAATCAGCTCAGCACTGCAGTGATACTTACTAAAAACTCTTCACATCTATAAAAAATCTCAGTGAGGAAAAATCCCTTATTATTATAAAGAAAAAAGAGTCTGTCACTCAGTTTCTTATTCTGTGAGATTCTTTGTAATCTACAGATTCTTCTCTGAATATTACACAGATTCATCTTGCATCTTTCATACAGAAGAGTTTCAGTTGACTCTCAATCATTTTCATAAGATTCTTATGTGATCATCATATAAATTCATCTCACAGATAAATTACTCTCTGTGAGATTACTCTTATTAAAGAGAAGTATTCATGAGTTAATCTTTCACTTATTCTTATAAATCATTATTCTTTAACACTGTGAAATTGTGAGGAATTTTTCATTCTTTCATTAATTCTGTAGAATTGTAGAATTAAGATGTCTGCAGCCTGTAATCACTCTTTATAGTTATATAGAAAGATTCAGATCTGTGATTTATAATCACTTTTTATTTACTAGAGTGATCTGACTATTCTATAAGATTACTTACAGTGCAAGTAAACCTCTCTAGAGTAGTATAAATATCTTAGATCTATTTACAGAATCTCATCTTCTTTTCTCTTTTTCTGTAACAGCTCTTATTCTTATAAACTATGAGTATTCTTATTCATCTGTGAAGTGTTTTCACTCAAATAACAGAGAGAGAGTATTTCTGACAATATCTGTATATTAATTCAAGAACTTCTCAAGAATAAAATTTTTTTTCAATTTTAATATCTTATAAACAATATCTAACTGCTGTTAAGCTTCTTATGAATGTCTCTGTAACTTCTCTAATCACTTTTTTTCAGCTGATGAAGCAGAGATGCTATCACTTATAACAGTGTCTTCATCTCTTTCAGTCTTATCACTGCACCTGATCTTCAGACCAGTAATCAATCTCATATCTCTCTCAGATCAGTCTCTGACTTTAAGCAGCACAGTCTCTCTCTTTACTATAAGTCTTCTTATAAGTAATTTCTTACAGACTCTAGCTGACAGTTCTTGCAAAGCTTCTGATTTTATCAGTGTCTTCTACAGTTCTGCAGGCCTATGATCACTCTCTCTCTGTCTGCACAATCTCTGATCAGATATATGCAAATATGCCTAGGTTTTCTATTAATGATTCTTGCACTGCAGCGCATTTCTGCAATCTCATTGTCAATGAGAGATGAGTTCTCAGATACCTGTAAAATCCAGGTAATTAAGATAATGTGAATATCATGAATTCATAACAGAAGTTGATCTAAGCAGATGAGTCTTCTCTCTATATCTCAATTATTTTCAGACTGAATACTTCAGCATAACTGAGAGAGTGAACACAGCTTTATAAGAAGTATCTGATCACATGCATAGACAGTCAGTCTTCAAGATTCTGCTACAACTGTGTATACTCTGATATTCAGCTTCTCTGAAGTCTGTGCATTTCTGACAGTCTTTACATCAAATGCAACAATTGTCTGTATTACAGATATAATACTCTCTACTTCTTTAAAGAGAGAAATTGATAGTTATGAAGAAATTAAGTGTCACAGATATTAAGAATATAAGTGTGAATTTTCTTTATTTTTTCTTTATTAGTCTCTAAATTGTGTTCACAGTTCTGTTTTTATTTTCTTGTTTTTTAGCTTTAATGAGAGTATAATTTCTTCTTCTCTTTATATACACTGCAGACTGTTCATCTCAGTAGAAACTCATTATCTTATAGACTAGAATTTACAAATAACAGTGTTAATATCTTTATTACAATCAGGTTCTTAGCAAAGACTGTGTCATTCTGACTTGTCAGAATTTATAATATGAAAGTCATATCTCAGCTTCTGCAGATATCTTATCTACTCAGATGATTCTCAAGTGAACTCATTTATTTTATCAGAATACTCTTATCACTGAACCTTGAATCAGAGCTCATGATCTCACTTCTCTAAGTCAATAATCTCTTTGATCTGATATTCTCTTTCACTCTCTAGTACTTTATGAACAGAGTGATGAATCACAGAATTCTCTTCTTGTAAGAATAAGTGCTCACAGGCGATTATTCGGGTGTTTGCAGCTTGGCGTGATATGTACTGTTAACTACTAGAAGTGTTTGCAGTAGGAAGATAAATGTAGAAGTCAAATGTATCATAGCATTCAAGCTGAGTTGTGAATAGTATTCACGAATTCCAGTCTATATAGTTGTGTGTAGCCAAGGGCCACTAGCCCTATTGATTACACAAGAGATAGGAATAGGGATAAAGAATCTGTGAGAAGCAGGATTTCTTACATATCCCCCCCTCTCTAAGACTTCATCCATGAAGCCTTTCACTGAGTGACTTCATAGTCAGCTCAGCACTGCAGTGATACTCACTAAAAACCCTTCACATCTATAAAAAACCTCAGTGAGGAAAAATCTCTTATTACTGTGAAGAGAAAAGAGTCTGTCACTCAGTTTCTTATTCTGTGAGATTCTTTATGATTTACAGATTCTTCTCTGACTATCATACAGATTCATCTCACATCTTTCATATAGAAGGGTTTCAGTTGACTCTCAATCATTTTCATGAGATTCTTATGTGATCATCACACAGATCTATCTCACAGGTGAATCACTCTCTGTGAGATCACTCTTATCAAAGAGAAATATTCATGAGTTAATCTTTTATTCATTCTTGCAAATCATTACTCTTTGACACTGTAGAATTGTGAGGAATTTTTCATTCTTTCATTAACTCTGTAGAATTGTAGAATCAAGATATCTACAGTCTGCAATCACTCTTTATAGTTATATAGAAAGATTCAGGCCTGTGATTCATAATCACTCTTGTTTACTAGAGTGATCTGACTGTTTCATGAGATCACTCACAGTGTAAGCAAACCTCTCTAGAGTAGTATAAATACTTCAGATCTGTTCATGAAATCTCATCTTCTTTTTCCTTTTTCTGTAACAGCTCTTATTCTTATAAACTGTGAGTATTCTCATTCATCTGTGAAGTGTTTTCACTCAGATAACAGAGAGAGAGTGTTTCTGACAATATCTATATATTGATTCAAGAACTTCTCAAGAATAAAAATTTTTTCAATTTCAACATCTTCATAAACAATGTCTGGTCATCACTGAGCTTCTTGTGAGTGTTCTCATGACTTCTCTGATCACTTTTTACTGGCTGATGAAGCAGGAATGCTGCTGTTCATGACTGTATCTTCATCTCTCTCAGCCCTGTCACTGCACCTGATCTTCAGGCCAGCGACTCATCTCATCCCTTTCTCAGGCCAGTTCCTGGCTTCAAGCAGTACAGTCTCTCTCTTTACTGTAAGTCTTCTCACAAGTAATTTCTTACAGATTCTAGCTGACAGTTCTTGTAAAGCTCTCAGTGTTGTCAGTGTCTTCTGCAGTCTCATGAGCCTATGATCATCCTCTCTCTGTCTGCACAATCTCTGACCAGGCATATACAAATATGCCTAGGTTCTCTATCAATGGTCCTCGCACTGCAGCACATTTCTGCAATCTCATTATCAATAGAAGATGAGTCCTCAGGTACCTGCAAAATCTGAGTAATCAAGGTAATGCAAATGTCATGAATTCATGATAAGAGTTGATCTGAACAGATGAGCTCTCTCTCTATATTCTCATTATTTCCAGGCTGGATACTTCAGCACAACTGAAAGAGTGAACACAGCTTTATAAGAAGTATCTAATCACACATGCAGATGATCAGTCTTCAAGACCCTGCTACAACTGCATGCACTCTGATGTTCAGCTTCTCTGAAGTCTGTGCATTTCTGACAGCCTTCACATCAAATATAATAATTGTCTGTATTATAAATATGATGCTCTCTGTTTCTTTGAAGAGAGAAATTGATAGTTGTAGAGAAATTGAGTGTCATAAATGTTAATAATATAAGTGTGAGTTTTCTTTGTTTTTTCTTTATTAATCTCTAAATTGTATTCACAGTCCTGTTTGTTTTCTTATTTTTTAGCTTTAATAAGAACATGTTTTCTTCTTCTCTTGTGTACACTGCAGACTGTTCATCTCAGTAGAAACTCATCATCTTATAGACTAGAGTTTGCAAATGACAGTGTTAATATCTTTATTACAATCAGATTCTTAGTGAAGACTGCATCATTCTAACTTATCAGAATTCACAGTATGAAAGTCATGTCTCAGCTTCTGCAGATATCTTATCTGTCTGAATGATTCTCAAGTGAACTTATTCATCTTATCAGAATACTCTTATCACTGAATCTTGAATCAGAGCTTGTAATCTTGCTTCTCTGAGTCAATAATCTCTTTGACCTGATATTCTCTTTCACTCTCTAGTACTTCATGAATAGAGTGATGAGTCACAGAATTCTCTTCTGAGAATTCCTTGTATTCATGAAGTAAAGAGACATGAAAAACATTATATATCTGCAACTCAGATGACAGTTTCAATCTATAGAACTGTGAGCTAACTTTCTTCATAATCTTACAAGACTCTGTCTGCAAGAGATTCAGCTTCTTACTAGATTTCTACATAGTGATGTTTTCTAGACTTAGTCAGACTCTATCATCTTTCTTAAAACTCTTCACAATATGCTTGAAGTCATAGTATCTCTTCTGATACTCTTGAGCCTTTCTCAAGAATTTGCAGACTTTCTCCCAGATCTTCTGAATTCTCTCAGTCTGTTTATAAGCATCACCACACTCTATAGTGTACTCTCGCGGGTTCATCAAGATCATCTGTGAATGAGTCTCAGTGAGCATCTCAAAGAGAGTTTTGTCTGTGCTGACATGCTTTGAGTTATTGTATATGAACTCTGTAAGTGATAATCAATGCATTCAGTTATTCTGATTGTAATTGACAAAGCACTGCAGATACTGTTTCAATATACTCATCAGATGTTCTATCTAATCATCTGTCTGTTGATGAAAAGCTATGCTTAGATCTCATGAGATCTTCAGTATAGTCATCAGATCAAATCAGAACTCTTCTGTGAAGATTGATTCTCTGTCTGAGATAATGTTCACAGACAACTCATGCAACTGAATCATATTATGAATAAAGATATGAGTTAAATCCTTTGACTTCAAGTTCTTGTGAGTGAGTATAAAGTGTGTTATCTTGATGAAGTGATTTACTATCATCAGTACACTGTCAAAGCAGGCATTATATATGTCCTTGCTTTCAGAGAGGCTTACAAGAGCATTCATTTCTAGCTGTTCCCAAGGTTTTCATGAGATGAGTAGAGAAGTGAGTTCTTTATATAGCCTGAACTGCACTATCTGTGAACTCTGATAAACAGCATAAGAATTCACTATCTTCTTCACAAGTTCTCACATCTTTGATCAGAAGTATTTTCTTGTGAGCAACTCATGAGTTCTAGTATCTGTAAAATAACTCACTAGAGAAGAGTCATGATACCTTTTGATAAGTTCTATATATAGAAACTCATTCACAGGTACATAAATTCAGTCCTCTCTTTATAAGAGATTATTTAAGTCTCTTCAATTCTTTATTTCTGCAGAGTTGATCTCTGCTGTGAGCAGTTTTCAAATATACTGAGTATATTCATTCTTCAGTTGCAGTTCAGACAATCTGAATAGAAGATCTTATAAAGACTTATACTCTGTTTCTTCTTACACCAGGTCTTTCACAGTGCTTCTCAAAGTCTGCAAATTCTTCAGATTATAGATACTCTCTTCAAGAATCCTCACAGAGATTCCCAGAGTGTTGACTCTCAGTGTCATAGAGAGTAGTTGCACAGGCTTCTTTCCTCTCTCTTTCTCCTTCTCTTATAAGGAATTGAGAGACTCTTCAGTCAATCTCTTCATAACACTCAGTTCAAGCATCTTATGAAGCTTTTCTGCCTTCTCTAGTCTCTCTGTATCTGTCATCCTGATCTTCTTAATATAGTCTGATCTGTGAGAGAGTCTGTCTGCTGAGTTCTTAGTTCCCTTAATATGTTCTATCTTAAATCAGAACTCACTCAGTCTCTGAGCTCAGCAAACCTGTCATTGTGAGAGTTTCTTGATTGAAGTAAACTGTCATAAGCTGTTATAATCAGTTCTAACAGTAATCACTGTTGCAAGGTCCTTGAAGTAATGACATCAGTGATGAAAGAATTTCACTATTGTGAGAAGCTTCTGATCATAAATGTCATAGTTGATCTTCATGAGTTGCATCTTTCACAAGAAAAAGGCCACTGAAACCCAGTTCTCATTTAACTGTAGTTATGAGACTATTTCTGAAATCACAAAGAAGAAGACATCTGTCTTCAATCTGATTAAGAGCAAGAGATCAAAGTGAAATAGCATTACTGTGTCTGTGAATATCTGTTTCAATCTTATAAAGACTCTATGAGCTTCTGAGATAAGAAAGTTCTTACAGTTCTTTCTTCTCAATAATCTTTTCATTCTCTATTCACAGAATGACTTCTTCTTGTTTTCACTCTTCAGCATGTCTGTAAGAGTCAAGAAGATTCTTATGAACACAAAGATAAACTGTCTATAGAAATTCACAAAGCTCAGAAAGATCTGAATCTCATGAATACTAGTTAGCTCTGATTATGATAGAATAGTCTCAACTTGCAAAGATTTCATCTGAATATCATTCACAGTGATTACATATTCTAGGAAATTAATTCAGTGAGCACTGAAGTTGTACTTTACAAGCTTAACATACAGTTCTGCCTCATCTAAGGCCTTCAACATGCTTTGTACATGCTCAGTGTGTTCTTTCTTCTTCATGAAGTACATCATCACATCATTTAGATATATTATCATGAAGACATTCAGATATACATGAAGTGTTTTATTAATGAAAGACTGAAATGCTGCAGAGATATTAGTCAGATCAAAAGACATCACTAGATATTCAAACAATTTCAGTGCAGTTCTAAAGACAGTCTTTCATTCATTCTCAGACTGTATTCACAGCCATGTATATGTATTGATCATATTCAGTTGTATGAATATGACAGCTTCTGTGAGACAGTTGATCACATTCTCAATCAGAGACAGAGAATAGCAGCTCTTTATTATCTTGAAGTTCAGATCATGATAGTCTACATATAATCTGAGATCTTTATTCTTCTTCTTCATGAACATCACAGAGGCTCCTGTGAAGGCCTGTAAAGATTGAATAAAGTCATTCTTCAGATTCTTCTTCACATAGGTTCACAAGATCTCTGTCTCATGATGAAAGAGCTTATAGATTGATTCTCAGAAGAGTTTCTGCTCTTCTATCAAATCTATTATCAGATTCTTCTTGCAGTGAGAAGAAAGCTCAGCTGCCTTAGCTGAGCTAAACACCTCTGTGAGATCTCAGTATTCCTCT
This sequence comes from Blastomyces gilchristii SLH14081, assembly GCF_000003855.2. Taxonomy (NCBI): domain Eukaryota; kingdom Fungi; phylum Ascomycota; class Eurotiomycetes; order Onygenales; family Ajellomycetaceae; genus Blastomyces; species Blastomyces gilchristii. The sequence continues at coordinate 5,006,255 of NW_003101681.1, read as the reverse complement.
GATATCTGAAGCTCAGTTTTCATGACTGTGAGATTCTCAGACACTTACAAAGTCATCATATAGATGAGCTTATCTTCTCTAATCAACTCTGCAGCATCAACTGCTTCTATCTTCACAAGTGAGTCTGTCAACACTGATTGAAAGTATAAACCTGACTTGTGAACAGCTATGTGTGAATTGTGTCTTTGAAGTTATGTAAGTCTTAAATACATGTCATCTGTGATGTCTGTGATAATCACAGTTTCTGCAAATCTTCTTCAGATTTCAGAGAGATCTTGTAATTCAAAGATGATTCTTACAAGTCTCTCAGTTCTCAGATCTGAGTTCTCACATTCTGCTTATTATAAGAGCAGGTTCTCAGTCTTCATCTTTCAGCTCATTCACTCTGCAAGCTTTAGAGACATCACAGTGATCTGAGATCCTGAGTTCATCAATGCTTTTCATGCTTGTGAGACAGCAGTATCACAGTGCAGTCTCTCTTTATAAGCAAGTATTTTCATTGAAGAAGTAACAGATTCAGATGTCAGCTTCAAGACTCTTAAGAAGGCTGTTGCTGACTCTGTCTGCAACTCCTCAAATTTCTATTTTGATTTGTTCAGACAGTTTGTATGAAGATGTTCTGATTTAGAACAGATGAAGCAGAGTCTCTTTTTCTTGATCTCTCTGTTATACACTCTGTTTACAGAAGCTTATGAAGCTCTCTCTCTCTACTCAGCAGTCAGATATGAATCTCTCTATGTCTTGTCATCTTTTTCTGATAAATCTGTTCTCTGTTGTCCTAGCTCTCACAGAGCTGATCAATGATTCACTCTTCACAGATCTGTGACTCTCACAGTGATCTGCAAGTGATGAATGAGAGTTATCAGTTTCTTCAGAGTTAAGGACTTAGAGTCTTACTTAATGAGCTTGTTCTGCATATCTTTATTCAGTCTCTTTATAAATATCATTATTCAGATCTTGTTTCAGAGCCCTGTTTTCACAGATCTCAATTCATATCACAATTCTATGAAGTGCTGCAAGTAGTCTTCATCAGATTTCTCACCTCTTTTTCTAATATTAATGATCACAGCTCAGGTGTTCTCTGTTCAGCTCACAGAGTTTCTCAACTTATTCTCTAGATAGGTCTTGAGAACAGATTATCAGAATCTCTCATGATCATTCTCTAGATAGTTCAGCCAGTCCTTGGCTTCAGTGTAATAGAGGCCTGTTATTATATAGATAACAGCTTCTTCATCTTTCATGTCACACAGCCGGGCTTGTGAGTCAATTTCAAATACAAACTCATAAAAGCTTTTATAGATTGTGATTCAATAGATGGCCTTAAGTGATTGCAGCTTGAGAAAGTTTCTTTTCAGTTCACAGGTGTCTCTGAAGATCATGTCTAGAAACTCAGTTCAAGAGTGTTTACAGACAGTAAGTATTTCTTGTAGAAAAATAGCTTGATTCTGTGAGAGATGCTCAAGAATGTTCTTCACTGAGATTGATTTATTCATGAGTTCAGAGGGTTTCTCTGTCACAGATGCAGAGAATGATATCTCATGAGTGATTGGTAAGTTCTCTGAGACTTCTTTCACAGAGGTTATTCATGATTCAGGTGGCTGCTTCTGAGTGCCTGCAGTAGGGTTCACAGGGGTTGAAGCATGTGAGTTTCTAGTTCTTTCAGTCATAACAGACAGTTGCTGACTGACTGAGCTTGAAATGTAAGAATAAGTGCTTGCAGGTGATTATTCAGGTGTTTGCAGCTTGGCATGATATGTACTGTTAATTACTAGAAGTATTCATGATAGAAAGATAAATGTAGGGATTAAATGTATCATAGTATTCAAGCTGAGTTGTGAATAGTATTCACAAATTCCAGTCTATATAGTTGTGTGTAGCCAAGGGCCGCTAGCCCTATTGGTTACGCGAGAGATAGGAATAGAGGTAAAGGATCCGCAAGGAGCGGGATTTCTTACACTTCTAAGAATTTCTTATATTCACAGAGCAAAGAGATATGAAAAATATTGTATATCTACAACTCAGGTGACAGTTCTAATCTATAGAACTATGAGCTAACTTTCTTCATAATCTTATAAGACTCTGTCTGTAAGAGATTCAGCTTCTTACTAGATCTCTATATAATAATATTTTCTAAACTCAGTCAGACTCTATTATCTTTCTTGAAACTCTTTATAATATGCTTAAAGTTATAGTATCTCTTCTGATACTCTTAAGTCTTTCTCAAGAATTTATGAGCTTTCTCTCAGATCTTCTGAATTCTCTCAGTCTATTCACAGATATCATCACACTCTATAGTATACTCTTATAAATTCATTAAGATTATCTACAGATGAGTCTCAGTAAGTATCTCAAAGAGAGTTTTATCTGTGCTGATATGCTTTAAGTTATTGTATATGAACTCTGTAAGTAATAATCAATGTACTTAGTTATTCTGATTGTAATTAATAAAGCACTGCAGATACTGTTTTAATATACTCATCAGATATTCTATCTAATCATCTGTCTGTTAATGAAAAGTCATACTTAGATCTTATAAGATCTTCAGTATAGTTATCAGATCAGATCAGAACTCTTCTATAAAGATTGATTCTCTGTCTGAGATAATGTTTACAGATAATTCATATAACTGAATCATATCATAGATGAAGATATGAGTCAAATTCTTTGACTTCAAGTTCTTATAGATGAGTATAAAGTGTGTTATCTTGATAAAGTAATTCACTATCATCAGCACACTGTTAAAGCAGGTATTATATATATTCTTGCTTTCAGAGAGACTTATAAGTGCATTCATTTCTAGCTGTTCTCAAGGTTTCTATAAGATAAATAGAGAAGTAAGTTCTTCATATAATCTGAACTATACTACTCATGAATTCTGATAAACAGCACAAGAATTCACTATCTTCTTTATAAGTTCTTACATCTTCAGTCAGAAGTATTTTCTTATAAGCAACTCATGAGTTCTAGTATCTATAAAATAACTCACTAGAGAAGAGTCATAATATCTTTTAATAAGTTCTATACATAGAAACTCATTATAGATATATAAATCCAGCTCTCTCTTTATAAGAGATTATTTAAGTCTCTTTAATTCTTTATTTCTGCAGAGTTAATCTCTGCTGTGAGCAGTTTCTGAATATACTGAGTATATTCATTCTTCAGTTACAGTTCAGATAATCTGAATAGAAGATCTTACAAAGACTTATACTCTGTTTTCTCTTACATCAGGTCTTTCACAGTACTTCTCAAAGTCTGCAAATTCTTCAGATTATAGATATTCTCTTCAAGAATTCTTACAGAGATTCTCAGAGTGTTGACTCTCAGTATTATAGAGAGTAGTTGTACAGACTTCTTTTCTCTCTTCTTCTTCTTCTCTTATGAGAGATTAAGAGACTCTTCAGTCAATCTCTTTGTAACACTCAGTCTGAGTATTCTGTGAAGCTTTTCTGTCTTCTCTAATCTCTCTGTGTCTGTCATTCTGATCTTCTTAACATAGTCTGATCTGTGAGAGAATTCATCTGCTGAGTTCTTAGTTCTCTTAATATATTCTATCTTGAATCAGAACTCACTCAGTCTCTGAGTTCAGTGAATCTGCTACTGTGAGAGTTTCTTGATTAAAGTAAACTATTATAAGCTATTATAATCAGTTCTAACAGTAATCACTGTTATAAGATTCTCAAAGTAGTAATATCAGTGATAAAAGAATTTCACTATTGTAAGAAGCTTCTGATTATAAATATCATAGTTGATCTTTATGAGTTGTATCTTTTATAAGAAAAAGATCACTGAAACTCAGTTCTCATTTGACTGTAGTTATAAGACTATTTCTGAAATTATAAAGAAGAAGACATCTGTCTTCAATCTGATTAAGAGTAAGAGATTAAAGTAAAAGAGTATCACTGTGTCTGTGAATATCTATTTCAATCTTACAAAGACTCTGTAAGCTTCTGAGATAAGAAAGTTCTTACAGTTCTCTCTTCTTAATAATCTTTTCATTCTCTGTTCATGAAATGACTTCTTCTTATTTTCATTCTTCAGCATGTCTGTAAGAGTTAAGAAGATTCTTATGATTATAAAGATAAACTATCTATAGAAATTCACAAAGCTCAGAAAGATCTGAATCTCATGAATACTAGTTAACTCTGATCATAATAGAATAGTCTCAATCTATAAAGATTTCATCTGAATATCATCTGCAGTGATTATATATTCTAGAAAATTAATTCAATAGACACTGAAGTTGCACTTTATAAGCTTAATATACAGTTCTATCTCATCTAAGACCTTTAACACACTTCATATATACTCAGTGTGTTCTTTCTTCTTCATAAAGTACATTATTACATTATTCAGATATATTATTATAAAGACATTCAGATATATATAAAGTATTTTATTAATGAAAGACTGAAATGCTGCAGAAGTATTAGTTAGATTAAAAGACATCACTAAATATTTAAACAATCTCAGTACAGTTCTAAAGACAGTCTTTTATTCATTCTCAGACTGTATTCACAGCTGTGTATATATATTAATTATATTCAGTTGTGTGAATATAACAGCTTCTGTGAGATAATTGATCACATTCTCAATCAGAGACAGAAAGTAGTGACTCTTTATTATCTTGAAGTTCAGATTGTGATAGTCTATATATAATCTGAGATCTTCATTCTTCTTCTTTATAAATATCACAGAGGCTTTCACAGAGGTCTGTGAAGATCAGATGAAGTCATTCTTCAGATTCTTCTTTACATAGACTTATAAGATCTCTGTCTCATAATAAGAGAGCTTATAGATTAATTCTCAGAAGAATTTCTACTCTTCTATTAAATCTATTATCAGATTCTTCTCACAGTGAGAAGAAAGCTCAGCTGTCTTTACTGAGCTGAATATCTCTGTGAGATCTCAGTATTTTTCTGATATCTGAAGCTTAGTTTTCATGACTGTGAGATTCTCAGATATTTATAAAGTTATTATATAGATGAGCTTGTCTTCTCTAATTAACTCTGCAGTATCAACTGATTCTATCTCTGTGAGTGAGTCTATCAACACTGATCAGAAGTATAAACCTGACTCATAGATAGCTATGTGTGAATTATGTCTTTAAAGTTATATAAGTTCTAAGTATATGTTATCTGTAATATCTGCAATAATCATAGTTTCTGTAAATCTTCTTCAGATTTCAGAGAGATCTTACAATTCAAAGATGACTCTTACAAGTGTCTCAGCTCTCAGATCTAAGTTCTCACACTCTACTTATTATAAGAGCAGATTCTCAGTTTTCATCATTCAGCTCATTTACTCTGTGAGCTTTAGAGACACTACAGTGACCTGAAATTCTGAGTTTATCAATGCTTTTCATACTTGCAGAACAGCAGTATTATGATATGATCTCTCTCTGTAAGTAAGCATTTTCATTGAGAGAGTAACAGATTCAGATATCAGCTTCAAGACTCTTAAGAAGACTGTTACTGACTCTGTCTGTAACTTCTCAAATTTCTATTATAATTTATTTAAACAGTTTATACAGAGATATTCTGATTTAGAATAAATAAAGTAGAGTCTCTTTTTCTTAGTCTCTCTATTATACACTCTATTTACAGAAGCTTATAAAGCTCTCTCTTTCTGCTTAGCAGTCAGATATGAATCTCTCTATATCTTATTATCTTTCTCTGATAAATCTGTTCTCTGTTATTCTGACTCTCATGAGACTGATTGATGATCTGTTCTTCACAGATCTGTGACTCTCACAGTGATCTGTAAGCAGTGAATAAGAGTCATCAGTTTCTTCAGAATTAAGAACTTAGAGTCTTACTCAATGAGCTTGTTCTGTATATATTTATTCAGCTTCTTTATAAATATCATTATTCAGATCTTGTTTCAGAGCCCTGTTTTCACAGATCTTAATTCATATTATAATTTTATAAAGTGCTGTGAGTAGTCTTCATCAGATTTCTTATCTCTTTTTCTAATATTAATAATCACAGCTTAGATATTCTCTATTCAGCTTGCAGAGTTCTCTAACTTATTCTCTAGATAGATCTTGAGAACAGATCAGTGAGATCTCTTATAATTATTCTTTAGATAATTTAGTCAGTTCTTGACTTCAGTGTAGTAGAGATCTGTTATTGTATAGATAACAGCTTCTTTATCTTTCATATTACACAGCTGGGCTTGCAAGTCAATTTTAAATACAAACTTATAAAAGCTTTTATAGATTGTGATTCAATAAGTGATCTTAAGTAATTACAGCTTAAGAAAGTTTCTTTTTAATTCACAGATATCTCTGAAGATCATGTCTAGAGACTCAGTTCAAGAGTGTTTACAGACAGTAAGCATTTCTTATAGAAAAATAGCTTGATTTCACAGAAGATGCTCAAGAATATTCTTTACTGAGATTAATTTATTTGTAGATTTAAAGAGTTTCTCTGTCACAGATGCAGAGAATAATGTCTTATAAGTGATTGATAAGTTCTCTGAGACTTCTTCTATAAGAGTTATTTATGATTCAGATGACTGCTTCTGAGTGCCTGCAGTAGAGTTCACAGAGATTAAAGTATATAAGTTTCTAGTTCTTCTAGTTATAATGAGTAGTTGCTGACTGACTGAGCTTGAAATGTAAGAATAAGTGCTCACAGGCAATTATTCAGATGTTTACAGCTTGATATAATATATACTGTTAACTACTAGAAGTATTTACAGTAGAAAGACAAAATATAAAGATTAAATGTATAATGACATTCAAGCTGAGTTATGAATAGTATTTGTGAACTTCAGTCTATATAGTTGTGTGTAGTTAAGAGTCACTAACTCTATTGATTACATTCACAAACTTCAGTTTATATAGTTATGTGTAGCCAAGGGCCGCTAACTCTATTGATTACGCGAGAGATAGGAATAGAGGTAAAGAATCCGCAAGAAGCGGGATTTCTTACAGACAATGATGAAGAAGATGATTGAAGAATGAGAAAAGTTAGTGAATGAGTGATGTAATATAGTGAAAGTTTCTTTGTGAGAGTGTATGCAGAATGCTAGTCAAATCAGAAATAGATTACATAATTATGAACACTAGTGGCATGCTAATTCACATGAAGCTAGAATAAACATTATAATCATGTAAGTGTGACTGAATCTGATGAGAGAGAATGTGGTTTGAAAGAATGTATAACTGTCAGATAATAATGCAGCCACTTCTGAACTTGCTTACAAATGTAAAGGGGCCATAGCAGCCACTAATTAATTTAGCGTACAATATATAAGAAGCCGGCGTACGCCTGTAATCGTACGCTGGCCCAAGCAACCTTTGAATCACAAATAAATAGTATATAATCTTGAGAACTTGATAGATTCTTGTTTAGAGAGTACTTATAAATTAACAGCTCTGATTCAATACTATAGATCTCAGTAATTTATACATCTGATAGATTAGACTCTGTAGAAAGACTTCAGTGACTTGTTTAATATTCATCTTATTACAAGATTTTAATATTACATCTTTACTCAATTAGTTTATAATAATTAGAATATTTCTATAATTCTTACTCTTAGAGAGATTAATAGCAAAGTTAATTATTATATCTTATCAGATTCTATTAGAGATATTAAGCAGTTTTAGTAAGTCTTTTCTACAGTTCTTTTATATGATGATGAAAGAATAATATTTGCAGTTTTAGATAAAATATCTGATACTGTGTGATTCGGAAGAACGTACGGTGGTTCGGAAGAACGTACGACCGTCGGATAATAATGCGGCCGCTTCTGAACTTGCTTACGAGTGTAAAGAGGCCATAGCGGCCGCTAATTAATTTAGTGTATGATATATAAGAAGCCGGTGTACATCTGTAATCATACACTGACTCAAGCAATCTTGAAATGACATCTGATAGCATGTCTAAAAACTGGTGAGAAGTACAGACTTCTTCAGAGTGTGATAATTTCATCTATGAAGTGATTTATAGTTATCATGTCAGTGTGATTCTAGAACATCTCAAAAGATAGTGTATGAAGAGTGATAAATGAAAGAGCATCTGATTGATACTGCTTTGCTTATTGAGAGAAAACTTCATATCTAGATGAATGTCATATATGAGATGCAAACAGATGAGATGTGAGAAAGAAAATGAGAGTGATAAATCAGATTCAAAGAAATCTGCTCTCTACTTAAAAGAAGAATAAAAAAGAGAGAAATAATCATCACTGAAGTTGTATAATAATAACAGAAATTATACAGTGATATAATGATAGATATCATATAATCAATGAGAAATCACTGAAATGAATATCTCTTCTAGCTGATATAAATAATATTCTTCTCTGCTATCTGAACTGAAAGATATGCAGAATCTCTCAGAGAGTTTACTCAAAGCAGTAAGAAAAGTAGCTGAAACTGCTGAACTGAAATTGAAGCTCTGTATATGTATGAGAATTCTAAATGAGATCAAGGCCTTGCATACACAGTGACAGACTGAGGCAGAAGCTAAACAACAATTGACATTTGCTGTGAATCAAGCATTCACTATAAAGAGCTTTACTGACACAATCATCATTATTAATAAGAATAGAGAAAACCAGATCTTAGACCTGCAGCAGAAGATTAAACAGTTACACAGATAGATAACTACACTGAATCTGAAGATCTTATCATGATTATTCACAACCTCTTCAGAAGTGTACATATCATCAGAGACTGCTATGCAGAATGAGAATCTGAGTATGAAATATATCAAGCTAGAAGATCTGCTGAAGCTATTAAGATTTAATAATGATTAAAAAAATAATGCTGTAATCAGCTGACTAAGTCAGATGTAATCATATTATCAGATTGAATATGAACTCACAGACAGATAGTTAACAGAATTTTAACAAGTCTTAAGATCTGCTGTGCTTTTACACAGAAAAGTGAAGTCATTATAAATGACTGATAAAAAGATGAATCTCACAGATCTGAAGTGATATTCATTCTCATAAATATGAAATGAGTTTTTCAAATGAATCTTGTATAACTTTGAGAAAGTGAATATATGAGATAAGTGTTATAAATGCTTCACTGAGTGTAGATAAGTGAGTAATCTTATATTATACTTCACACACTTCAGCTTATACTATCTCATATTGAATAAAGAGCTTTTAACATCTTTCTATTTACAGATCTTCATTCATGATCTTATATCTGAGTTGAGAGTGAAATGAAAATGCTTAATCTCATAGTCAGATACAGTGAAGAAAGCATATAATATTCTTATTATACAGAAATAAGTGAGTCAATTATAATAGAAAATACTGTAATCAAGTATGTCTCAGCAGAGAATAAGTAATCAGACTTCTATAATACAAGTCATACATCTGAATATAATGAATCTAGATCTGAATGTCATTACTAAAGCACTGAATTTTCTGAAAAAGAAATCCTCTGAGTGAAAATCTTGATATTATGAGTATTGAGCTTGCTTCAACTATAAATGCTAAAATCATAATATAAAAGATTGTACTCAGCATGCACAGTTAAGAGAAGCAAGAGAGTTAAAAAACTAGTAGAATCAGTGAGCTCAGAGACACTCACTGATATTCTATAAAAAGTCTTCAAAATGAAAGAGATGTCTGTGTTAGATGACTCTTTAAATCCTGTAAATATTAACAGAAAGCAGGCTTCTGACTGAGATGCAGATGAGAATGAAGTGAATGCTTATCTTAATATCTTAAGACCTGAAATGTTAATATATAAGAGACACTTAAATAAGAATTGAGAGATAACTGTAAAAGTATTAGCAGATATAGAAGCTTCTATACAATATATTAGTAATTATATAATCTGAAGACTGAAAGAAGTTCACTGAGTGAAGAATCTCTGATGTATAAGATTATCTGATAACTGATATTTGATATTATCTGCAAGAGTAAGAGTTTTCTTGTACTTTGAAGAATAATCTTACTATATTTGAGTATGAGAGCTGCAGAATATGAAATATAATCTTATTCTCAGACTTAATTAGTTTCAAAGATTCAATCTGCAGATTCAATGATGTACATGTTATATACAGTTGACTGATAGAAAAAAAATGATTTATACAATTCTATTAACTGATATAAGAAGGACATTTCACATCTCTGATATAGAAGAGTTAAATCTGCTTACACATTAACAAGCAAAGAGAATGATTTATAAGATCTCATTCAAAAGCATTCTGTATGTTATATGAGACTCAGAAGTGAAGAAAATCAAGATAAAGAATATACAGAAGAACAAGTGTATGAAGAAGCTTCTGAAGAAGTATAAGAAGATCTTCTGAACAGATCTTTCACTGAAATTACTGCTGAAATGAGGATTTGTATATGAGATTGATATGAGAGATGCAAAATCAGTCAATCAGAATGCATACTCTCTGTCACAAATGTATCTTAAAGAACAGAAGTATCAGATCACAGACCTTCTAGAACATGGTCTCATATAACTCTTATCAAGTGTATGAGGCTTTTCAGTTCTATTCATGAAAAAGACAGATGAGAAGTGACAGATGTGTATTAATTATTGAGCACTTAATAAGCTTATAATCAAGAATGAATATTCACTGTCACAGATTTAATAACAGTTGAATACAGTTAGAAACACTTAATATCTATCAAAGATTAATCTTCTCTCAGAATACTGACAGATCTGTGTAGATGAACTGTCAGTTCTGTGAACAATATTTAATATATAATGAGAGAAGTTTGAATTCCTGACAATGTCATTCAGTCTGATAAATATGCCTGTCATCTTTCAAACAATGATGAATATGATTCTTTATAAATAGAATGAAATCTCATATCTTATATTGTAAGAATAAGTGCTCGCAGGCGATTATTCGGGTGTTTGCAGCTTGGCGTGATATGTACTGTTAACTACTAGAAGTGTTCATGATAGGAAGATAAATGTAGGGATCAAATGTATAATAGCATTCAAGCTGAGTTGTGAATAGTATTCATGAACTTCAGTCTATATAGTTGTGTGTAGCCAAGGGCCACTAGCTCTATTGATTATATGAGAGATAGAAATAGAGATAAAGAATCTATGAGAAGTGAGATTTCTTACATATCTCTCTCTCTCTAAGGCTTTGTCTGTGAAGTCTTTCACTGAGTGACTTCATAGTCAGCTCAGCACTGCAGTGATACTCACTAAAAATCCTTCACATCTATAAAAAATCTCAGTGAGAAAAAATCTCTTGTTATCATAAAGAAAAAAGAGTCTGTCACTCAGTTTCTTGTTCTATGAGGTTCTTTGTAGTCTACAGATTCTTCTCTGACTATCACACAGATTCATCTCACATCTTTCATACAGAAGAGTTTCAGTTGACTCTTAATCATTTTCATGAGATTCTTATGTAATCATTACACAGATTCATCTCACAGATGAATCACTCTCTGTGAGATCACTCTCATCAAAGAGAAACATTTGTGAGTTAATCTTTCATTTATTCTCATAAATCATTGCTCTTTGACACTGTAGAATTGTGAGGAATTTTTCATTCTTTCATCAACTCTGTAGAATTGTAGAATCAAGATATCTGCAGTCTGTAATCACTCTTTATAGTCACATAGAAAGATTCAGATCTGTGATTCATAATCACTCTTATTTACTAGAGTGATCTGGTTGTTCTGTGAAATCACTCACAGTGTAAGCAAACCTCTCTAGAGTAGTATAAATATCTCAGATCTGTCTGTGAAATCTCATCTTCTTTTCTCTTTTTCTGTAACAGCTTTCATTCTCATAAACTGTGAGTATTCTCATTCATTCACAAAGTGTTTTCACTCAGATAATAGAGAGAGAGTGTTCCTGACAGTGTCTGTGTATTGATTCAAGAACTTCTCAAGAATAAAAATTTTTTTAATTTCAATCTCTTTATAAATAATGTCTGATTGCTGCTGAGCTTCTTGTGAGCATTTCTGCAACTTCTCTGATCACTTTTTACCAGCTGGTGAAGCAGGGACACCGCTGTTCATGACCACATCTTCACTCTTCTCAGCTCTGTCACTGCATCTGATCTTCAGGCCAGCAGTCAATTCCCTGTCTCTTTCAGACCAGTTCCTGGCTTCAAGCAGTGCAGTTCTTCTCTTTACTGTAAGTCTTCTTATAAGTAATTTCTTACAGACTCTAGCTGACAGTTCTTATGAAGCTCTCAGTGTTGTCAGTGTCTTCTGTGACTCTGTGAGCCTACAATCACTCTCTCTCTATCTGCACAATCTCTGATCAGACATATGTGAATATGTCTAGATTCTCTATCAATGATTCTCACACTGCAGCACATTTCTGCAATCTTATTATCAATAAGAGATGAGTCTCTGAGTACCTGTAAAATCTGAGTAATCAAGGCAATGTGAATATCATGAATTTGTGATGAGAGTTGATCTGAGCAGATGAGCTCTCTCTCTGTATTCTCATTATTTCCAGGCTGAATACTTCAGCACAACTGAAAGAGTGAACACAGCTTCATGAGAGATATCTGATCACATACACAGATGATCAGTCTTCAAGACTCTGCTGCAACTGTGCACACTCTGATATCTGACTCTTCTGAAGTCTGTGCATTTCTGACAGCCTTCACATCAAATGTAACAATTGTCTGTATCATGAGTATAATACTCTCTGCTTCTTTGAAGAGAGAAATTGATAGTTATGAGAGAATTGAGTGTTACAGATATTAATAATGTGAGTGTGAGTTTTCTTTATTTTTTCTTTATTAATCTCTAAATTGCATTCATGACTCTGTTTATTTTCTTATTTTTTAGCTTTAATGAGAACATGTTTTCTTCTTCTCTTATATACACTGCAGACTGTTCATCTCAGTAGAAATTCATTATCTTGTAGACTAAGATTTGCAAATGACAGTGTTAATATCTTTGTCATAATCAGGTTCTTAGTGAAGACTGTATCATTCTGACTTATTAGAATTTATGATATGAAAGTCATGTCTCAGCTTCTGCAGATGTCTTATCTACTCAGATGATTCTCAAGTGAACTCATTCATCTTATCAGAATACTCTTATCACTGAACCTTGAATCAGAGCTTACAATCTCACTTCTCTGAGTTAATAATTTCTTTAATCTGATATTCTCTTTCACTCTTTAGTGCTTTACAGACAGAGTGATGAGTCACAGAGTTCTCTTCTAAGAATTTCTTATATTCATGAAGTAAAGAGATATGAAAAACATTGTATATCTACAACTCAGGTGACAGTTTCAATCTGTAGAACTGTGAACTAACTTTCTTCATAATCTTACAAGACTCTGTCTGTAAGAGATTCAGCTTCTTGCTAGATCTCTGCATAATAATGTTTTCTAGACTCAGTCAGACTCTATCATCTTTCTTGAAACTCTTTGCAATGTGCTTGAAGTTATAGTATCTCTTCTAATACTCTTAAGCCTTTCTCAAGAATTTACAGGCTTTCTTCTGAATCTTCTGAATTCTCTCAGCCTGTTCACAGACATCATCACACTCTATAGTGTACTCTCATGAGTCTATCAAGATTATTCACAGATGAGTCTCAGTGAGTATCTCAAAGAGGGTTTTATCTGTGCTGACATGTTTTGAGTTGTTGTATATGAACTCTGTGAGTGATAATCAATACACTCAGTTATTCTGATTGTAATTGACAAAGCATCACAGATACTGTTTTAATATACTTATTAGATGTTCTATCTGATCATCTGTCTATTGATGAAAAGTCATGCTTAGATCTTGTGAGATCTTCAGTATAGTTATCAGATCAGATCAGAACTCTTCTATAAAGATTGATTCTCTGTCTGAGATAATGTTCACAGACAACTCATGCAACCAGATCACATCACAGATGAAGATATGAGTCAAATTCTTTGACTTCAAGTTCTTGTGAGTGAATATAAAGTGTGCTATCTTAATGAAGTGATTCACTATCATCAGCACACTGTCAAAGCAGGCATCATATATGTTCTTACTTTCAGAGAGGCTCACAAGAGCATTTATTCCTAGCTGTTCTCAAGGTTTCTGTGAGATGAATAGAGGAGTAAGTTCTTTATATAGTCTGGACCACACTATCTGCAAACTCTGATAAATAGTATAAGAATTCACTATCTTCTTCACAAGTTCTTACATCTTCAGTCAGAAGTATTTTCTTATGAGCAACTCATGAGTTCTAGTATCTATAAAATGATCTGCTAGAGAAGAGTCATGATGCCTTTTAATAAGTTCTATGCATAGAAACTCATTCACAGGCACATAAATTCAGCTCTCTCTTTACAAGAGATTATTTAAGTCTCTTCAATTCTTTATTTCTGCAGGGTTGATCCCTGCTGTGAGCAGTTTCTGAATATATTGAGTATATTCATTCTTCAGTTATAGTTCAGACAATCTGAATAGAAGATCTTATGAAGACTTATACTCTGTTTCTTCTTACATCAGATCTTCTACAGTGCTTCTCAAAGCCTGTAAACTCTTCAGATTATAGATACTCTCTTCAAGAATTCTCACAGAGATTCTCAGAGTGTTGACTCTCAGTGTTATAGAGAGTAGTTATACAGACTTCTTTCCTCTCTTTCTTCTCTTCTCTTGTGAGGAATTGAGAGACTCTTCAGTCAATCTCTTTGTAACACTCAGTTCAAGTATTCTGTAAAGCTTTTCTGTCTTCTCTAGTTTCTCTGTGTCTGTTGCCCTGGTCTTCTTAATATAGTCTGGCCTGTGAGAGAGTTTATCTGCTGAGTTCTTAGTTCTCTTAATATGTTCTATCTTGAATCAGAATTCACTCAGTCTCTGAGCTCAGTGAACCTGCTGCTGTGAGAGTTTCTTGATTAAAGTAAACTGTTATAAGCTGTTATGATCAGTTCTAACAGTAATCACTGTTACAAGGCTCTCAAAGTAGTGACATCAGTGATGAAAGGATTTCACTATTATAAGAAGCTTCTGATTATAAATGTCATAGTTGATCTTTGTGAATTGTATCTTCTATGAGAAAAAGGTCACTGAAACTCAGTTCTCATTTGACTGTAGTTGTAAGACTATTTCTGAAATTGTAAAGAAGAAGACATCTGTCTTCAATCTGATTAAGAGTAAGAAATCAAAGTGAAACAGCATCACTGTATCTGTGAATGTCTGTTTCAATCTTGCAAAGACTCTGTAAGCTTCTGAAATAAGAAAGTTCTCACAGTTCTTTCTTCTCAACAATCTTTTTATTCTTCATTCACAGAATGATTTCTTCTTGTTTTCATTCTTCAGCATGTCTGTAAGAGTTAAGAAGATTCTTATGAATACAAAGATAAACTATCTATAGAAATTCACAAAGCTCAGAAAGATCTGAATCTCATGAATACTAGTTGACTTCAGTCATGATAGAATAGTCTTAACTTATGAAGATTTCATCTGAATATCATCTGCAGTGATTACATATTCTAGGAAATTAATTCAGTGAGTACTGAAGTTGCACTTCACAAGCTTAATATACAGTTCTGTCTCATTTAAGATCTTTAACACACTTCACACATGCTCAGTATGTTCTTTCTTCTTCATGAAGTACACTATCACATTATTCAGATATATTATCACAAAGACATTCAGATATACATAAAGTGTTTTATTAATGAAAGACTGAAATGCTGTAGAAATATTAGTCAGACTAAAAGACATCACTAGATATTCAAACAGTCTCAGTGTGGTTCTAAAGACAGTCTTTCATTCATTCTCAGACTGTATTTGCAGCTGTGTATATACATTGATCATATTCAGTTGTGTGAATATGACAGCTCTCATGAGACAGTTGATCACATTCTCAATCAGAGACAGGGAATAGCAGCTCTTTGTTATCTTGAAGTTCAGGTTGTGATAGTCTACACACAATCTGAGATCTTTATTCTTCTTCTTCACAAATATTACAGAGGCTCCTGCAGAGGTCTGTGAAGGTCAGATAAAGTCATTCTTCAGATTCTTCTTCATATAGGTCTGCAAGGCCTCTGTCTCATGATGAAAGAGCTTATAGATTAGTTCTCAGAAGGGTTTCTGTCCTTCTATCAAATCTATTACTAGATTCTTCTCACAGTGAGAAGAAAGCTCAGCTGCCTTAGCTGAGCTGAACATCTCTGTGAGATCTCAGTATTTCTCTGATATCTGAAGCTCAGTTTTCATGACTGTGAGATCCTCAGACACTTGTAAAGTCATTATATAGATGAGCTTGTCTTCTCTAACTAACTCTGCAGCATCAACTGCTTCTATCTCTGTGAGTGAGTCTGTCAACACTGATTGAAAGTATAAATCTGACTCATGAACAGCTATGTGTGGATTGTGTCTTTGAAGTTATGTAAGTCTTAAATACATGTTATCTGTGATATCTGCAATAATCATAGTTTCTGCAAATCTTCTCCAGATTTCAGAGAGATCTTGTAATTCAAAGATGACTTTTGTGAGTCTCTCAGCTCTCAGGTCTGAGTTCTCATGTTCTGCTTGTTGTAAGAGCAGATTCTCAGTCTTCATCTTTCAGTTTATTCACTCTGTGAGCTTTAGAAACATCACAGTGATCTGGGATCCTGAGTTTATCAATGCTTTTCATACTTACAGAGCAGCAGTACTGCAGCACAGTCTCTCTCTGTGAGCAAGCATTTTCATTGAGAGAGCAACAGATTCAGATGTCAGCTTCAAGACTCTTAAGAAGACTGTTGCTGACTCTGTCTGTGACTTCTCAAATTTCTATTTTAGTTTGTCTGAACAGTTTGCACAGAGATGTTCTGATTTAGAATAGATAAAGCAGAGTCTCTTTTTCTTGATCTCTCTGTTGTACACTCTGTTCACAGAAGCTTATGAAGCTCTTTCTCTCTGCTCAGTAGTCAGATACAAATCTCTCTGTGTCTTATCATCTTTTTCTGACAAACCTGTTCTCTGTTGTTCTGACTCTTACAGAGCTGGTTGATGATCTGCTCTCTGCAGGTCTGTGACTCTCACAGTGATCTGTAAGTGATGAATGAGAGTCATCAGTTTCTTCAGAGCTAAGAACTTAGAGTCTTACTCAATGAGCTTGTTCTGCATATCTTTATTCAGTTTCTTTATGAATATCATCATTCAGGTCTTGTTTCAGGGCCCTGTTTTCACAGATCTCAATTTATATCATAATTTCATGAAGTACTGTGAGTAGTCTTCATCAGATTTCTCATCTCTTTTTCTAATATTGATGATTGCAGTCCAGGTGTTCTCTGTTCAGTTCACAGAGTCTCTCAACTTATTCTCTAGATAGGTCTTGAGAACAGATCATTGAAATCTCTCATGATCATTCTCTAGATGATTCAGCCAGTTCTTGACTTCAGTGTAATAGAGGTCTGTCATCATATAGATGACAGCTTCTTCATCTTTCATATCACATAGCCGGGCTTGTGAGTCAATTTCAAATGCAAACTCACAAAAGCTTTTATAGATTGTGATTTGATAGATGACCTTAAGTGATCACAGCTTGAGGAAGTTTCTTTTCAGTTCATGAGTGTCTCTGAAGATCATGTCTAGAGACTCAGTTTGAGAGTGTTTGCAGGCAGTAAGCATTCCTTGTAGAAAAATAGCTTGATTCTGTAAGAGATGCTCAAGAATGTTCTTCACTGAGATTGATTTATTCATGGGTTTGAAGAGTTCCTCTGTCACAGATGCAGAGAATGATGTCTCATGAGTGATTGATAAGTCCTCTGAAACCTCTTTTATGAGAGTTATTCATGATTCAGGTGACTGCTTCTGAGTGTCTGCAGTAGGGTTTGCAGAGATTGAAGCATGTGAGTTTCTAGTTCTTTCAGTTATAATGAGTGATTGCTGACTGACTGAGCTTGAAATGTAAGAATAAGTGCTCACAGATGATTATTCAGGTGTTTGCAGCTTGATGTGATATGTACTGTTAACTACTAGAAGTGTTCACAGTAGAAAGATAAATGTAGGGATCAAATGTATAATAGTATTCAAGCTGAGTTGTGAATAGTATTCGCGAACTCCAGTCTATATAGTTGTGTGTAGCCAAGGGCTGCTAGTCCTATTGATTATGTGAGAGATAGAAATAGAGGTAAAGGATCCGCGAGGAGCGGGATTTCTTACATATATATCTTAATAACATTCTAGTCTTTTCAAACTCATATAATAAATATCTGAAGTATCTTGATGAAGTGCTTACAACTCTGACAGAGTATAAGCTCTATATCAAATCAATCAAGTGTGTGTTTAGAATGAAAGAGTTGAAGTTTATAGAATATATAGTGAGTGATGACTGTATATACTTCATCTCAGAGAAATTGAATGTTATAGTGAATTGACTGCAGTTAAGAAATATACATTATATACAGCAGTTTCTTAAGTTAGTCTCATATTACTGCAGATTCATCAAGGATTTTACATGAATATCTGCATCACTCTCAGATCTCTTAAGAGAAATGAATATAAATCTGTGAAAGAAGAAGTTTCATTCAATTATCTGAAATGTCATGTGTGAAGAGACTTTTCTCACACTGAGAGAATGTATAATAATATTCTCAGTGCTTATTTAATCAGATTGTGATAAATCTTTCTACATTGAGATAAATGTATTCAAATGAGCTATCAGAGATGTTCTTCTACAGATGAGTAAGAATAGCAAGCTGCACTCAGTAATATATAATGATAGAAAACTATCAGATGCTGAGCTCAATTACTCAGTGTATGAAAAGAAATTGCTAGTAATTAAGCACACACTGATGTTATGAAATAGATATATTAACAACAGGTATATGACAATGATGATCATAGATTATGAAAGTCTTATCTATCTATAATTGATAATAAAACCTTTTAAATGCTTAGCATGTTGAATCTCAGAGTTTTAAGTATATAATCTTCATATCAAATACTGAAAGAGATTGAATACTGTGATATCTGATATAATCAGTCACAGACCTGATTTCATAAGTGAGAGTTCTATGAACCAGACACAAGAAATGTTCATGTTAAATGTACTGAGAGAATGTAAGAAATCAGAATAAGTGAACATCATGATCTCTCACTTGAAGAATGACAAGATGTCAGATGATAAGTGTCTTATAAAAGTAGTAGAAGAGATACTTCTGAACTTCAAGCTGAGAAAATTGAAAAATAACATTGTGCTTTACTGTGATCTAGAATATGTGAAAGCTCTCTATCTAGAATCTTTATTTAGACACAACTTGATGACTCACATATACAAGGAATTCAGTCACTTAGAAAGCCCTGAACTTATGAGTGTACTTAAATTAAGAGTATACTGACTAAGCATGACTGAGAATATTCAGATATACACTTACAAGTGTCTGAATTGCCAGGTCATGAAAGAATCTAAGAAAGGATTAGAATGTGAGAAAGTGCAATACTAGATGAAGTGTATGATATAACTGTTCAAATGATGAAGAGTGAATCTCATAGATATATTACTGTGAATATCAAATGAAAATTGATGAATAATCACTGCTATTGATTATACTACTGACTGGCCAGTTATGAAAGCAGTTTCAGAGACAATAGAGAAGATAATGATGAAGTTTCTATATAATGAGATCTATGTCAACTATGAAATATCACATGAGATTCTAACTGATAATGATGTGAACCTTGTAGGAGAAGTGATAAGACATTTTATAAGTCAGTTACAGATAAGACATCATAGAACAACATCATATTATTCACAGACAAACAGGAAAATAAAATGCTTGAATGAAATCTTGAACAACATGCTGATGAAATATCTAGTGAGTAAGTCTATAAGATTATGAGATGAATATCTCAGTCAGGTGCTATTAGTCACATGAATTCAGCAGCATGCAGTCTTTAAGCATTTATCATTCTATCTGTTGTATGAATTGCATCTGCATATTCTGAAGAATGCTTTGAAAAAGATGAGAGAGAAAACAGCAGCTGCAGATGCAACAGTCACAGATATAATAATTATAAATGCAGAATCAAGATTGAAAGAGATCAGTCACATACATACAAAAGCTAATAAGTTACTTCTGAACTGAGCAATTCAATTGAAAAGAATATGAGACTCACTAGTTAAGAAATTGAGTCTCAAGATAAGAATATAAATTCTCATATACAATGAGAGTTCTGAGAAGTTTCAATCTAGATGATTTAAGTTATATAAAATACTCAAATCACATTCTCTGAGAATGTACACATTGAAAGAATCAGAGGAATAAGTCTTATACAACTTAATCAATAATTTATAACTTATAAAAGCAAAGATGTAAGACTCAAGCAGATTATAATTATTCACAGCACTATTATCAGTGTTGAAAAAGAAGAGACTTATAATTGAAAAGTCTTATGAAGTAAGAGAAATCATAGATGCTTATGAATCAGATAATCTCACTTATTTCAATCTTTTCATGATTATAAGAAAAGAATGAGAAGTAATGAAGAAATCAGATGAATATCATACTTTAATAAGTGATGAGACTGTAGCTGATCATATAATAACATGTTACAGACAGCAGACACAATGCAGCAAAGAGTGATCTCAAAGTGACAGACTTACACATGAGTCAGATTACAGAAGAAAAAGGAATTCAGAGTTGAATTTAACTGTTTACATCAGTTCAATCACAGAGATTACAGAGAACAAACTATCTGAAACATCTGTGAACATGTGAGACCAAGTCATCTCAATCTCTGAAGACACTCAGAGATTGAGTGAGGTTAGTTTTAATGAGCTGTTCACTGTAGTAGTCTGAGCAGGTGAAGAGAGACAGTATAATATATAAGACAGAATCACAAAAAGTGAAAGCTGCTGAATCTAGTCACTGAACACTGTATTATATAGAGATTGTATAAGAGTAGTGACTAGCAGATAAAGAAAAAGTGTAAGAAAAGAAAAGAGATAATGAATTGATTATCAACTATAAGAGTCAGCTGTAAAAGATAAACATTATTATATATACTTCATTCATTTTCATATATTACACATTTAATCTATTTTCAATGTCACATCACCTGAAAAACATCAAAAATAAAGGAAATCTCAAAACTCAAGATCTGTAAGAAATTCAAGAGCTGTAAGTCACTCTTATAACAATGCTGTGCACATCTCTGATTTCTCTACTACTCTGTGTACAACATTAATGTCATTTATTGCAAGATTGACTGGAATGCCAATATAGAAATGCACATGTGTATGTGTAGAGAAATTGAAGAAGAGCACAGAATTCACAGAATCAGAAGTCAGAACAGAGAGAATAAAGACAGAAGAAATAGAAGAAGAAGAAGATACAGAACTGAATAAATGACAGTAAGAGTTACTCAGAGCTGAACACTTACAACTCAGTGTATGTACAATCTTTCTCACAGAAGAGAAAGAGAAAGTGATAAGAGAAGCTTAAAGACAGAAGAAGATAGTCTTAGCAGTGTTATTATCTTCAATTAGAATAACCTCTGATACCAGAGTAACTAAGAATTATTATTAGTGTATGAAACTGTAAAAGCAGAAATAACAATTACTGAATGAACACTCACTGATCTTAGAATTGTATATGTAATTACAACATGCATGAGACTTCTCAGAAAGAGAGAGAGAGACATGAGAGAATGCAGAAAGCAGAACACAGTGTGTAAATAATTCATTCTCATAATAATATTTCAGATAAGATGTACAAGCCTCACATCTGTGAGTGTAAAAGAGTATGACATTCACATTCTTATTTCTGAAAACATGAATATCTTTCATCTGCATTACAAAGTCAGATAACAGATATCAGAGAATAGACTGATACAGATCTATCATTTCAAAGAAATTCATCAGAGTGAATATTTCTATGATATTAAACTTTACAGTTGTGAAAAGCTTCTTAATATCTATGAATATTATGACTTTATACACAGTAAAATTCATAATGATTTCTTCTAAGAACAGAAAAATCAGTGTTAGAAAGAAAAGATGAAAAGAGAAAGACTTACAATGTTAATACTGTTGAAGAGAGAGATAATTCTCTGAGATAAATGAATAATTATCTCATCATGAATATTTAAAATGAATGTAATAATCAGTGTCTGTGACTGAGCTTCAGATTATTATGTCATACACAGTCTTTGTGTAATAAATCATTCTGGGAGTTAGTAAGAAGAGTGAGAGTGTATACACTGAGAAACATGATTCATTAAGTCTATACAACATCTTCTTAAAATGAGAAGAGCTGATAATGAAAGCAGAGATGATAAAACCAGAAGTAGCAGAAGTGAGAATCATAGAAACAGAGGTAGCAGGAGTGAGAGAACCAGACACAGAGACAGGTGTAGAAGATTGAGAAGAAGCAGCAGAGAAAGAAACAGAGAGAGCAGAGAGAGATGTAGAAGACTCAGTCACATATAATACAGATAATTTCTCTATTATCATGTTCTTCAAGTTCTTGATCAATAATTCAATATTGAGTTCACTATCATTGATAAATGCAGATCTGTCAACACATGAGAATTCTATATGAATAAAAACAACATATCAGTATCTGTATTCATGCAAAATCATGTTAGAAAACATGATCAGAAATCTGCTGAGAAGAAAATGATTGAGAATGTATAAGAAGATGAAGAAGATATGTCATCTATAATAGTATATTCTGACAATTATTAGAAGATAAACAAGTTCTGATCATGTTTCACAATGTGTTACACTTACTGCTAATGAACTGCCTGGTATGAGCACTATAATAATGCTTGTTATGAGAATGAGAAGTCATTGTCAGAAATATGTATAATGTGATAGATAAACAGATGAAAAGAGTTAAACAGAAGAAGGAATAGAAATCTTGAATAAGATAGTAATATTCAATGATGACAATGATGAAGAAGATGATTGAAGAATGAGAAAAGTTAGTGAATGAGTAATATAATATAGTGAAAGTTTCTTTATGAGAGTGTACACAGAACACTAGCTGAATCAGAGATAGGTCACAAGATTGTGAATGCTAGTGACACGCTAATCCACATGAAGCTAGGATGAATATCATGATCACATGAGTGTGACTGAATCTGGTGAGAGAGGATGTGATTCAGAAGAATGTACAGTGATTTGAAAGAATGTACAACTGTTGAATAATAATGCAGCTGCTTTCAAACTTGCTTATGAGTGTAAAGAAGTCATAGCAGCCGCTAATTAATTTAGTGTATGATATATAAGAAGCCGGCATATGCCTGTAATCGTACGCTGGCTCAAGCAACCTTGAAATGACAGCTGTTTAATATCTCAGATCAGTAGAACTCTTAAGAGATTATTTAATACAGTTATTTACAATATGAATGATCAGTTATATAAGAATTATACATCTTTTACATTATTCAGATGTATAAGAGTTCAGAGTGAGAGACTCAGTATTATTCACAGAATTATAAAGTATTATTATTATTAATTAAGTATTCTAAGATGTCAGTTCTCATACATAGTTCTGAGAGAAATCAGAGTACTTCTTAATATACTGCTTCAGTGAGTACTTGAAGAAGTTAATCAGTTTAAGCTGTTATATATTACAATTTATTTAGTGTAGATTCAGAAGATATTCTAATCAGTGAAGTATATATAGTGTCATGAGTAATCTTATTATAATTAACTAATATCTTCAGATTTAAGAGCTAGTGTTCTCAGTTCATTTAATATATGTCTGTTATATCAGATAGTATATCTTACTCTCATTATAAGAGAGTATCTATTATTAAGTTCTAGTTATCAGAGTGATAGTGTATAGTGAAATGAAAATAACTTAATAGTTCAGATTATTACATCTGACATTCAGTAAGCTTATAGATGATTATGAAATACTTGAGATTCTTATAATCTATAATTATTTCAAATTTGAAAATACTTCAGAGTTCAGAGTCTCATTCTTCTAGATAGTATACAATTGTAAGAAGCTTTTTATTACAGATCTTATAATTGTATTCAACAGAACTCAGTTTCTTAGATATAAAGATGTATAATTGTAAGATATCTTTATTATTATATTGTAATATAGCTTCTTCTGTAATATAGTCAGAGAAATCAGCTTTAATAATTATCTCATAATCAGAATTAAATATTATCAGTAGAGAGATATTAATAAAGATCTTCTTTATTCATATGAATACAGCTTTGATGTCTGCTAATTACTGAAATACTGAGTTGTTCTTAATAAGTTCTGTAAGTAATCTCATAATATCTGAGAAGTTTTATATAAATCACTGATAAAAGTTAGCAAATCTGATGAAGCTTTATACATCTTTCACAGTATATGAAGCTTCTCATTTGAGAATGACTTCTCAGAATTTATTTAAATTCTCTTATCAGCTTCTATGATAAAACCTAGGTATTTTATATTTTTAACTTTGAAATCACACTTGTCAATATCTATTAATAGTTCTGATTCTCATAATTATTATAATACTCTCTGTACATATTCTTGATATTTCTTTCTGAATTTATTGATAAAGATGAGAATGTTATCTAGATATATAGATATAAACTTATCAAAAAAATCTCAGAGTGCTCAGTTGATATACTTCTGAAATATACTGAGAACATTAGTCAGTTCAAAGAGTGTGACTACTTATTCAAAGAGACTATAATATGTTCAGAATACTATAAGTCATTCATCTTCTTCAGTAATACAAATCTTATAAAATACAGTAATAATATCTAGCTTTGTAAATCATTAAGCTCATCTGATACATGCTAGAATTTCATTGATAAGAGATAAGAAATAACAATCTTTCTTTGTCAATCTGTTCAGATCTCAATAGTTTACACAGAATCAGAGTTCTTCATCTGATTTCTTTGCAAAGAGAATAGAAGCTGCAGCAGAGAAGTTGCTAATATATATAAATTCTTTATTCAATAGATTATTAAGTGTCTTTCAAAGAAGAAGAAAGTTCATCTCAGAACATATTATAAAGAGTGTCTTATGATAATTCAGAATCTTTATTACTCTTCTTTTCTAACTTAATACTGTGATTCACTACTGAATCTCATAAGAGAGGTAGATTTGTAACATTATTATCTTGTCAGAAGACATCTAGATATTCATAATATTATTGAGAAAGTTTTATATGAGAATCTGTTATTATAACACAGAATAACTTTTCTAGGGTTTTTTTAATATTAGTCAGACTGATAGAGTAGATTATTATATAATTCTACTATCAGTAATCTTGTAAGTGATTCTATCAGTAACTTCTTTTTCAGAGTATTTTATAAGTATTGACAGAGATCTGTGTCAGATTCATAGTCTTGTAAATATCATTTTCATGAATTCTATTATTGTTAGAGAATATTAAGCTTTTATTTTAAGTGTTTAATAAGATGTTCTGTTCAGATAGTCAGATAAGTTCTAATATAAGATTATAATCAAGATTATTAACTTTATATATATAGACTTCTTCACATTGATATCTTCTGACATCTATGTTTAGCTTTATCATATAACAGATGTAAACATTCTTTGAGTCATTAAATTCTGCAAAAAGTCAGGATTTTAATAAGAGAATACACTGAAGATTATAATATCTTATAACTGAAGATTTAATCATTGTATAATAATATAGATCACTGTCTATTATGACTTTCATATTATATATGTTATCAATCATAGTAGATATAAGAATCACATTTATTACTATTTTCTCTTTAAATTATTATTATCTGATCTCTTCAAGCTTCTGTTTACAAATTTGAATAGAAGCTAATTTTTTTCCTGTTTCATCAGAGTATCTTCATAGTTATCTTCTGAATCTTTCTTCAATGCAATATGATTAGTATGAATAGATACTGATTCATTCTTTAAATAAGAAGATACTGATCTTTCTCTTAAGTAAGAAGATACATAGGCTGATTGACAGTTGAAAGCAATATATTCTAATTAATTACAATTGATACACATCTCTCATTGACATCAATCAGCAACTTCTTCAGAAGTGATCTCAGAGACTCAGAAGTCTGTTTAAACAGTGAAAACTCTTGTTTATATATAGATATTTAAGTTCACTCAATTCATAGCATCTGCATTGTTATTCTTCAGTATAGATGTCTGAGTAACTGAGATATAATATCTTCTATCACTGTTCTGTATACTCTTAAGCTTAATAAGACAGTCATTCAATGTTCAGAGTTGTATGCAGAAACCTTCATAAGTCTGATCTTTATCTACACTTATAAGAGTCTGTAGAAGTTTAAAAGTTAGTATCTTCTTAAGTATGCTAATCTTTATTTTATTCTTGCAAGATTGATCATCTGCTTCTAGAATCTTAGCGTTGAAATCCGGAATAAATATTGTAAGAGAAGTATTTCTCTATCAGATACTCTGTAATCAATTTAATATCTTCTATTATATAGCAGTGTCTCAGAACAGAATATTAAGATATTTAATAATACTATCAGACATATGTAACACTGATTCACATTCTTTCATTCATGAATGAAACTTCTGTCTCATGCAATTCTTTAATCAATCATTGATATATTAATCTTGATTAATTAATAAACTGATAACATCTTTATCTGTACTTAGTTTCATAAGCATTTTCAATCTTCATGATGAATAGAGAGTGAGATCAGAAGTATTAAACTATATAGAAGTATCTAGACATTTCTTCAGCACTTGTATCATATTTGTATCTGATTCAGTCAGTGTTGAAATTACTTGTACAGGAATTTCTAGTTGAGATAATCATTGAATTTCCTCATATTAATGTTGTTAAGTTGCATTCATATTAGCTATTTATTGCTGTTATAATTTCAACATAACTCAGAGCCACTACGACACTGCATCTATACTCATATTTAAGAGTTCTCTCATATTAATATTAGACATAGTTATATCATTCATCAGATGTGTAATATCTGCAGAATCAAAAGAAATGTAATTATATAAATCTCTTATACATCTAAGATGTCAGAACTCTCAGATCTTTCACTGATATTCTCTTTATAAGATCTTATTACAGAGTCAGAGTGACTGATAAGTAAGCTTCTATTTAGAGACTCAGTGTCTGCTTAACTGATTGAGACTTGATATCTGCTTAACTGTTTGATCATTTCTCTATTTCTTATATATTATTACACATTTGAATACCTTCTCAATGAATAATTGTTTCTAACAAGAAGACAATGAATATTTTTCAAGTGTAAGAGACCTACACTGAATAAATTAGTATAATATATAGATCTTATATAACAAAGTGAAAAATGTTAGAAAAGAAAAAGAAAGAGAAAGTGTAAGAATCAGCAATTGAAGTGAATATTTATATGTGTATGTGATGGTGAACGCGGTGAAGCATCGGTGTGGAAGAATAGAAATTCCATAGGTTTTCGGCTGAGGATTGGTGACTGAGGATCGGAGCTTTCAGCAGAAATCTATGAAGTATAACAGAATAGTCTATATAATTGATCAGGTGCAGCCCGCCACACATCTAAAGTGCAATCTCTGTAAAAACTGAAGTATAATCTCTGTGAAAACTCTGTCTATCTTTAATGTTTTAAAACATCAATGTTAAGTCTCACTCATGTATCACTCTTCTCAATCTGGCCTGTCTCTGATAAAAAGATATAAAAAGTTATCTTGTTAATAGTATTTAATATATATTCAGCAGATAATAAATGTTAACTATAAAATCAGTATATGTTAAGATCTAACTGAGTCTTTGATTTCTGTATAGTGAGATATATTAAATCTAGTTTTAATATCTCAATATTCAATAGATTCTGTAAGAGATTGAGAATAGTTATACTAGATTTATATTAAATTTAAGAATTAACTCTATATTAATATAATCATTGATAAAGTCTTCTATTTTAAGATATAAATAATCAGTTTCTCTACATTCTACTGACAATATTTATATTATTATATAGAAACAGACTTATATTCTCTATAATATTAAGACTCTGAAGAGGAAAAGTCTTGATAGAAGATATATAGTAGTATATATCTTAGCAGTTTCTATCTCATTCTTTTACAGCAGTTAATGCAAAAAAAAAAGGTCTTAAAATTAGTTTTTTACTTCTCTTGAAAAAGTATGATATTTTTCTCTGAATTTTACACAATATTCTTACAAAGAATTAAAAACAGAGTTATTTTCTATCATAATTTAATATTCTTTTAAATAAGAATTACTTTTTCAGTGACTGAAGAGCTTTCATTAATACTTAATTCTTTTTTATACTCTTTATTAACTGACTTGAGTTGTACACTTGTTGTGTGAGAAGAATTGAATAATATAGAATAAAATTGAATAGTTTTAATCAATTTCTCTGTAAAAAATTAACTTATTTTTTGTCAGTTTTTCTCTCACAAAGTGTTATATTATCTGATTTATTATTCATTGATATTATACTTTTTCTCACTGTATTTCAAGAAAGAGACTGTAAAGATTTTATTGATTTATCTTAAAAATTAATTTTAGTTTATTAGATTCTCTTCAAAAATCTAATCTAGTTACTGAACTAGTGTGAAAAAAATCAAGTGTTTTATATATAAAAGTCTTTCATTCTTCTTCTGAAACAGTCTGATTAACTTTTCAATTGAAAATAGACTGATAAATCTCTTAATTGAAACAGTCTGATCAACTTTTCCTTTGAAAATAAACTTATAAATCTCTCATTTAAAATAATCTGATCAACTTTTTATTCAGTGAGTAAAAAAAGTTCAAAAATACACTCAGTTGATGTGAAAAAAGATACTTTCTCAGATACTATTTCTGAGATTGAAATTCTAAAGAGAAGAAAGAAGAAAGAAATAGAGAAATAATAAGTTCTTGAAATATAGAAACTTGAAAAAGTAAGTAAAATTCTTAAAAAATGGTATCTGAGTGAGATAAATGAAGAAGTTCTGTTAATTCTTCATACTCAGACTAGACAACTACAGAAGATAATTAAGTTCAAACTTGAAATTTTCAACACAGTTCAAAAGACATTGAAAATTTCTAGTATAATCACTGACTTTTTATCTTACTCTTCTTCTTTCTCTACTTCTTCTTCTTCTTCTTTAAATTAGAAGAAAATATATGCTCAAGTAGCAGAATCTACTGTCTCTAAATCTGCTGTCTTAAAACCTGCTCAAAATTCTGAGAAAACTGAGAAGAATACTGCTCATACTTCTATTCATAGAAAAGAAGAGAAAAAAATGTAAAAAGAGAAAAACTTTTAAATCTTCAGAAATAGAAGACTTATTCTCAAAGTCTTAAATCAGAAGATCTTACAGAGAAATAACCTGAACTTAAATCTTATTTTCAGAATTAGAAATGAAATTAATCAGCAGTTCTTTTTTCAGTTAATAACTGATATAGAAGTTTAAAAATTAGTTATAGCTTCAATTAAGTTATTCTTCTTTGAAAATTTCATCATTCTGACTATGATGTCTGAATTCAGTGCAGAATTTCTCATTCAGAATGAGAATCTCTGAAAATCAGTAATAGAATCTTTATTAAACACAATAATTCTATCTAAAAGAGGAAAAAAGTGAGATAAATTCATTCTTTATAATAGTTCAGTTGAAACTTTTAACTGTGAAGAAGAAATACTGCTTCTTAAAAATAAATTAGAAGAATACAATTCTATTCAACTGAGAAAAGAGTCTGTATAACTAAATTTAATTGAGTTCAGATAAAGTAGAAGAAATACCTCTGTTCTAGTATATATAAAGACACTTGAACAATTAAAAATCTCTGAAGTAAGAGTGATAGATTTGAAAATGAGAGTTTATAAATATAAAGACTCAAGAATGAATCTCAAAGCTTAAACACAGTGTTCAAACTGTCAAAGATATGAACACTTTATAATCTCTTATTTCAGAGACTCAAAATGCACATTCTGTGCTAGAGATTATAAATCTAGTGAGTATAAATATAAAACATGCTCAAAAAGAGTTGAAATAACAGCAAAACTCAGCAGATTCATCAAGTACTTCATCACAAACTCACTCAATTTTTCAAATAAGAACCCGCTGATAGATTCATTGAAAAGCTCTCAATCATACAAGCATTTTGACCCCATCGCCGACCGCATACCCCGTGTGGTGGTGGAGTTATCCAGCCAAATGTGAACCAGACATTGTTCAAAACTCCTGTGTGGGATTATCCCTCATTCACCCCTATCAAATCACAACCCCGGGCCAAAGTGCCATACAAATTGTAAGGCGAAGAGACCTAGTCATATGCATCAATCTTCTTGATTTTGGAAGATCTTCAATCTGTAATTGTGAAGATATCTGAGAAGCAACTTTCATGAAAACCCTGTCTATCTTTGATGTTTCAAAACATCAACACTAAGTCTCACTCATGTACCGTCCTTCTCAATCTGGCCCACCTCCGGCAGAAAAATACAAAAAGATACCTCAGCAATAGTATCAAGCACATAATTAACAGACACATCTGAAGTGCATTCTCTGTGAAAAACCCTCTCTGTCTTTGATGTACCAAGACATCAATAACAAGTCTCACCCTTGTACCATCTCTTTCAATCTGGCCCATCCCCAGCAGAAAAATACAAAGAGATATCTCAGCAACTGTACTCAATACATAATCAGCAGATATAACAACTATAAAATCAGTATATTTCAAGATCTGACTGAGCCTTTGATCCCTGCACAGTGAGATATATTAAATCTAGTTTTAATATCTCAATATTCATTAGATTCTGCAAGGAATTGAGAACAGTAATACTAGATTTCTATTGAATTTGAGAATTAACTCTATATTAATATAATCATTGACAAAGTCTTCTATTTTGAGATATAAATAACCAGTTTCTCTACATTCTGCTGACAATATTTACATTATTATATAGAAACAGACTTATATTCTCTATAATATCAAGACTCTGAAGAGAGAAAGTCTTGATAGAGAGTATATAGTAGTATATATCTTAGTAGTTTCTATCTCATTCTTCTACAGCAGTTAATGCAAAAAAAAAAAAGATCTTAGAAATAGTTTTTTACTTCTCTTGAAAAAGTAAGGTATTTTTCTCTGGATTTTATACAATATTCTTATAAAGAATTAAAAACAGAGTTGTTTTCTGTCATAATTTCACATGCTTTTAAGTAAGAATTACTTTTTCAGTAACTGAAGAGCTTTTATTAATACTTAATTCTTTTTTACACTCTTTATTAACTCATTTGAGTTGTATACTTGTTGTGTGAGAAGAATTGAATGATTTAGAATAAAATTGAATAGTTTTAATCAATTTCTCTGTAAAAAATTAACTTATTTTTTGTCAGTTTTTCTCTCACAAAGTGTTATATTATCTGATTTATTATTCATTGATATTATACTTTTCCTCACTGTATCTCAAGAAAGAGATTATAAAGATTTTATTAATTTATCTTAAAAATCAATTTTAATTTATTAGATTCTCTTCAAAAATCTAACCTAGTTACTGAACTAGTGTGAAAAAAATCAGGTATTTTATATACAAAAGTCTTTTATTCTTCTTTTAAAACAGTCTGATCAACTTTTCAAAAGAGTTTAATAAATATCTCAATTGAAACAGTCTGATCAACTTTTCATTAAGTGAGAATAATGAGTTCAAAAATACACTTAGTTGATGTGAAAAAAGATGCTTTCTCAAATGCTATTTCTGAGATTGAAATTCTGAAGGGAAGAAAGAAAGAAGAAATAGAGAAATAACAAGTTCTTGAAATACAGAAACTTGAAAAAGTAAGTAAGATTCTTGAAAAGCAGTGCCTGAGTGAGATGAATAAAGAAGTTCTGTTAATTCTTCATACTCAGGCTAGACAACTACAGAAGATGATCAAGTTCAAACTTGGAATTTCAAACACAGTTTAAAAAACATTGAAAATTTCTAGTATAATCACTGACTCTTTATCTTGCTCTTCTTTTTTTCCTACTTCTTCTTCTTCTTTGAATCAGAAGAAAACATATGCTCAAGCAGCTGAATCTACTGTCTCTAAACCTGCTATCTCAAAATGGGCTCAAAATTCTGAGAAAACTGAGAAGAATACTCCTCATACTTCTATTCATAGAAAAGTGAAGAAAAAAATGCAAAAAGAGAAAAACTTTCAAATCTTCAGAAATAGAAGACTTATTCTCAAAGTCTTAAACCAGGACATTCTGCAAAGGAATAAGATAAACTCAAATCTCATTTTCAGAATTAGAAATGAAATTAATCAGCAGTTCTTTTCTCAGTTGATAATTGATATTGAAGTTCAAAAATCAGTTATAGCTTCAATTGAGTCATTATTCTTTGAAAGCTTCATCATTCTGACTACAATGCCTGAGTTCAGTGCTAAATTCCTTATTTAGAATGAGAATCTCTGAAAGTGAGCAGTAGAATCTTCACTAAACACAATAATTCTATCTGAGAGAGATGAAAAGTGAGATAAATTCATTCTTTATGATATTTCAGTTGAAATTTTTGACTGTGAAGAAGAAATACTACTTCTTAAAAATGAATTGAAAGAATACAACTCTATTCAACTGAGAAAAGAGCCTGTATAATTAAATTCAATTGAGTTCAGATAAAGCAGAAGAAATGCCTCTGTTCTAATATATATAAAAACACTTGAACAGTCAAAGATCTCTGAAGTAAGAGTAGTAGATTTGAAAATGAGAGTTCATGAATACAAAGACTCAAGAATGAATCTCAAAGCTCAAACACAGTGTTTAAACTGTCAAAGATATGAACACTTTATAATCTCATATTTTAGAGACTCAAAATGTGCATTCTGTGCCAGAGATCATAAAACTAGTAAGCATAGATATGAAACATGCTCAAAAAGAGATGAAATATATCAATACACTCTGCTTAAGTGCTCTAATTGTAAAGAAAAACATGCATCTAGCTCAAAAGAATGTATATTTACTTCAAGAACTCAAAAGAACTGGAGAAAAGATGAAGCTCAAAGTCAATCTAGAACTAAAGAGAAGAGGCAGGCCAGTAAACTTACAACTATAAGCTCAAAAAGAAGAAACTCTTAACTATCTAAATCTTCAAACTTCAATTCTTTAGCTAAATGTAAACAGAATTTGAATCCTCAAACTTCTGTTAAGATTAGAGAATTGAGAAATGACTCTGATAATAAACTAGATATAATGCAAGTAGTTGAGATTCCTACTTTTCAAAATAGTTATAATCTACTATCTGATGATAGTGATTAGATTCTACTCCATCTCTACTCTCTTTTAGTATGAATATACAACAAAAATAACAAAAAAAGTTTAAAGACTTTTCAAAAATCACATTTATTCAAAATAATGTGAATAGAAACTTAAATTATATTTATTCTTGTCTTTAAATTGCATTTGAATAAAAAGTTAATTTTATAGTGCTTCAGAAATCAAATTTTAATGCTGAGCAAAAATACATCATTTCTCATTCAAGCTACTACTACTTTCTTTCTCAAAAGTCTGAGATAAAGTCAAGAGTAGTAATCTGTGAAAGAAATGTGGTTCGGAAGAACGTACAGTGGTTCGGAAGAACGTACGACCGTCGGATAATAACGCGGCCGCTTCCGAACTTGCTTACGAGTGTAAAGAGGCCATAGCAGCTGCTAATTAATTTAGTGTACAATATATAAGAAGTCAGCATACATCTGTAATCATACACTGACTCAAGCAACCTTTGAATGATATCTGATAGCATGTTTAAAAACTGGTGAGAAGTGCAGACTTCTTCAGAATGTGATAATTCTGTCTATGAAGTGATTTGTAGTTATCATGTCAGTGTGATTCTAGAACATCTCAAAAGATAGTGTATGAAGAGTGATGAGTGAAAGAGCATCTGATTGATACTGCTTCACTTGTTAGAAGAAAACTCCATGTTCAGATGAATACTATGTATGAGATATGAACAGATGAGATATAAGAAAGAAGATGAAAGTGATGAATCAGATTCAAAGAAGTCTGCTCTCTACTCAAAAGAAGAATAAAAAAGAAAGAAATGATTATCATCAGAGTTATATAATAATAATAGAAATTATACAGTGATATAATGATAGATATTATATAATCAATGAGAAATCACTGAAATGAATATCTTCTCTAGCTAATATGAATAATACTCTTCTCTGCTACCTGAACTGAAAGAAATGCAGAATCTCTCAGAGAATTTACTCAAAGCAGTAAGAAAAGTGACTGAAACTGCTGAACTGAAATTGAAGCTCTGTATGTGTACAAGGATTCTAAATGAGATTGAGGCCTTGTGTACACAGTGACAGACTGAGACAGAAGTCAAACAACAATTAATATTCACTGCAGATCAAGTATTCACTATAAAGAGCTTCACTGATGTAATTATCATTATCAATAAGAATAGAGAAAACCAGATCTTAGACCTGCAGTGAGAGATTGAATGATTATACAGACAGATAACTATGCTGAATCTGGAGATCTCATCACAATTGTTCATAACCTCTTCAGAAGTGTATACATTATCAGAGACTGCTGTACAGAATGAGAATCTGAGTATGAAATATATCAAGTCAGAAGATCTGTCAGAGTTACTAAGCTTCAATAGCAACTGAAAAAATAATGCTGTAATCAGCTGACTAAGTCAGATGTGATCATATTATCAGATTGAATATGAACTCACAGACAGACAGTTAACAGAATTTCAACAAGTCTTAAGATCTGTCACATTTCTACATGAAAAAGTGAAGTTATTATAAATAACTGATGAAAAGATGAATCTCACAGATCTGAAGCAATATTCATTCTTATAAACATGAAATGAGTTTTTCAAATGAATCTTGCATAACTTTGAGAAAGTGAATGTATGAGACAAGTGTTATGAATGCTTCACTGAGTGTAGATAAGTGAATAATCTTATATCATACTTTATACACTTCAGTTTACACTATCTCACATTGAATGAAGAGCTTTTAACATCTTTCTATTTACAGATCTTTATTCATGATCTTACATCTGAGTTGAGAGTGAAATGAAAATACTTAATCTCACAGTCAGACATAGTGAAGAAAGTATACAATATTCTCATTATATGAGAATAAGTAAGTCAATTGTGATAGAAAATACTGCAATCAAGTATGTCTTAGTAGAGAATAAGTAATCAGACTTCTATAACATAAGTCACATATCTGAATATAATGAATCTAGATCTGAATGCTATTACTAAAGCATCAAATCCTCTGAAAAAGAAATTCTCTGAGTGAAAATCTTGATATTATAAGTATTGAGCTTGCTTCAACTGCAGATGTTAAAATCATGATATAAAAGATTGCACTCAGCATACATAGTTAAGAGAAGCAAGAGAGTCAAAAAACTAGCAGAATCAGTGAGCTCAGAGACACTTGCTGATATTCTATGAAAAGTCTTCAAAGTGAAAGAGATGTCTGCATTAGATAATTCTCTGAATTCTATAAATATTAACAGAAAGCAGGCTTCTGACTGAGATACAGATGAGAATGAAGTGAACACTCATCTCAATATCTTGAAGTCTGAAATGTTAATATATAAGAGACACTTAAATAAGAATTAAGAGATGACTGTAAAAGTATTAGTGAACACAGAAGCTTCTATATAATATATTGATAATTATATAATCTGAAGACTGAAAGAAGTTCACTGAGTGAAGAATCTCTGATGTATAAGATTATCTAATAACTGATATTTGATATCATCTGCAAGAGTAAGAGTTCTCTTACACTTCAGAGAATGATCTTGCTATATTTAAGCGCGAGAGCTGCAGAATGTGGAATATAATCTTATTCTCAGACTCAATTGATTTCAAAGATTCAATTCACAGATTCAATGATGTACATGTTATATATAATTAACTGATAGAAAAAAAACAGTTCATATGATTCTATCAACTGATATAAGAAGAACATTTCATATCTCTGATATAGAAGAGTTAAATCTGCTTACACATTAATAAGCAAAGAGAACAATTTGTAAGATCTTATCTGAAGACATTCTGTATATCATATAGAATCTGAAAGCAGAGAAAACTAAGATAAAGAATATATAGAAGAATAAGTGTATGAAGAAGCTTCTGAAGAAGTATAAAAAGATCTTCTGAATAGATCTTTCATCAGAATTGCTGCTGAAATGAGGATTTATATATGAGATTGACATGAGAGATGCAAAACCAGTCAATCAGAATGTGTATTCTCTGTCACAAACACATCTTGAAGAACAGAAGTGTCAGATCACAGACCTTCTAGAACATGATCTCATATAATTCTTATTAAGTGTGTGAGGCTTTCTAGTTCTATTCATGAAAAAGGCAGGTGAGGAGTGACAGATATGTATTAATTATTAAGCACTTAATAAGTGTATAATCAAGAATGAATATTCACTGTTATAAATTCAACAATAGTTGAATACAGTTGAAAATGTCTGATATCTATTGAAGATCAATCTTCTCTCAGAATACTGACAGATCTGTGTAGATGAACTGTCAGCCTCATGAATCACATTTAATATACAATGAAGAAAGTTCAAATTCCTGACAATGTCATTTGATCTGATAAATGTATCTGTCATCTTTCAAATAATGATAAATATGATTCTTTATAAACAGAATGAAATCTCATGTCTTATATATCTTGATAACATTCTAGTCTTTTCAAACTCATATGATGAATATCTGAAGTATCTTAATGAAGTGTTTATAACTCTGACAGAGCATAAGCTCTATATCAAATCAATTAAGTATATGTTTGAAATAAAAGAGTTGAAGTTTGTAGAACATGTAGTGAGTGATGACTGTATATATCTCATCTCAGAGAAATTGAATGTCATAGTGAATTGATCATGACTGAGAAATGTACATCATGTATAGCAGTTTCTTGAATTAGTCTTATATTACTGCAGATTTATCAAGAATTTTGTATGAATATCTGTATCACTCTCAGATCTCTTAAGAGCAATGAATGAAAATCTGCAAAAGAAGAAGTTTCATTCAATTATCTGAAATGCTGCATATGAAGAGGCTTTTCTCACACTGAGAGAATATATAATAATATTCTCAGTGCTTATTCAATCAGATTATGATAAATCTTTCTACATTGAGATGAATACATCTGAATAGGCTATTGAAGATACTCTTCTACAGATGAGCAAGAACAGCAAGCTGCACTCAGTGATATATAATAGTAGGAAACTATCAGATACTGAGCTCAATTACTCAGTGTATGAAAAGGAATTGCTAGTAATCAAGCACATGCTGGTGTTATGAGATAGATATATTGACAACAGGTATATAATAATGATGATCACAGATTACAAAAGTTTCATCTATCTACAATTAATAATAAAACCTTTCAAATACTTAGTATGTTGAATCTCAGAGTTTCAAGCATATGATCTTCATATCAAATACTGAAAGAAATCAGATACTGTGATATCTGACACAATCAGTTGCAGACCTGATTTCATGAAGAAGAGTTCTGTGAATCAGATATAAGAAACATTCATGTTAAACACACTGAGAGAATACAAGGAATCAGAATGAGTGAACATCATAATCTCTCACTTAGAGAATGACAAGATATCAGATAACAAGTGTCTCATGAAAGTAGTAGAAGAGATGCTTTCACACTTCAAGCTGAGGAAATTGAAAAATGATGTTATGCTTTACCATGATCTAGAATATGTAGAAGCTCTCTATCT
This sequence comes from Blastomyces gilchristii SLH14081, assembly GCF_000003855.2. Taxonomy (NCBI): domain Eukaryota; kingdom Fungi; phylum Ascomycota; class Eurotiomycetes; order Onygenales; family Ajellomycetaceae; genus Blastomyces; species Blastomyces gilchristii. The sequence goes on along the minus strand of NW_003101681.1, from coordinate 4,968,690 downwards.
AGAATCTTCATTTAGATGTAACTTAGTAACTTATATGTATAAGGAATTTGATCACTTAGAAAGCTCTGAACTTATGAGTGTACTCAAATCAAGAGTATACTGACTAAGCATGGCTGAGGACATTCAGATGTACACTTATAAGTGTCTGAATTATCAGGTTGTGAAAGAATCTAAGAAAGAATTAGAATATGAGAAAGTACAATATCAGATAAAGTGTACAATACAATCATTCAAACAATGAGAAGTGAATCTCATAGATATATTGTCATGAATGCCAAATGAAAATTGATAAATAATCACTGCTATTGATTACATTACTGACTGGTCAGTTATGAAAGCAGTTTCAGAGATGATAGAGAAGATAATGATGAAGTTTCTACATAATGAGATCTATGTCAACTATGAAATACCACATGAGATTCTAACTGATAACAGTGTGAACCTCATAGAAGAAGTAGTGAGACATTTCATGAGTCAGTTATAGACAAGATATCATAGAACAATATTATATTATTCACAGACAAACAGGAAGATGAAACACTTAAATAAAATCTTGAATAACATGCTGATGAAATATCTAGTGAGTAAGTCTATGAGATTATGAGATGAATATCTCAGTCAGATGCTATTAGTCATATGAATTCAGCAGCATACAGTCTTCAAGTGTTCATTATTCTATCTGTTGTATGAATTGCATCCGCGCATCCTGAAGAATGCTTCAGAAAAGATGAGAAAGAAAACAGCAGCTGTAGATGCAATAGTTGCAGATGTAACAGTCACAGACACAGAATCAAGATTAAAAGAGATCAGTCACACACACATAAAAGTTAATAAGTTACTTCTGAACTGAGTAATTCAATTGAAAAGAATATGAGACTCACTAGTTAAGAAATTGAGTCTCAAGATGAGAATATGAGTTCTTGTATACAATGAGAGTTCTGAGAAGTTTCAATCTAGATGGTTTGAGTTATATAAAATACTCAAATCACATTCTCTGAGAATGTATACATTGAAAGAATCAGAGGAACAGATCTTACATAACTTAATCAATAATTCATAACTTATGAAAGTAAAGATGTAAGATCTGAGCAGATTATGATCATCTGCAGTACTATTATCAGTGTTGAAAAAGAAGAGATTTATAATTGAAAAGTCTCATAAAGTAAGAGAAATCATAGATGCTTATGAATCAGATAATCTCACTTATTCTGATCTTTTCATAATTATAAGAAAAGAATGAAAAGTAATGAAGAAATCAGGTAAATGTCACACTTTAATAAGTGATGAGACTGTAGCTGATTGTATGATAATGCACTGTAGATAGTGAACACAATGTGACAAAGAGTAGTCTCAAAGTGACAGACTTGCATGTGAATCAGGTCACAGAAGAAAAAGAAATTCAGAGTTAAATTTAACTATTTACATCAGTTCAATTACAGAGATCACAGAGAACAAACTATCTGAAACATTCACAGACATGTGAGACTAAGTCATCTCAATTTCTGAAGACACTCAGAGATCAGATGAGATTAGTTTTGATAAGCTGTTTACTATAGTGATTTAAGCAGGTGAAGAGAGACAGTATAATATATAAGACAGAATTATAAAAAGTGAAAGCTGCTGAACCTAGTCACTGAATACTGTATTATATAGAGATTGTATAAGAGTAGTGACTAGCAGATAAAGAAAAAGTATAAGAAAAGAAAAGAAATAATGAATTAATTATCAACTGTAAGAGTCAGCTGTAAAAGACAAATGTTATTATATACATCTTATTCATTTTCATATATCACATGTTTAATCTATTTTCAATGCCATATCATCTGAAAAACACTAAAAATAAAGGAAATCTCAAAACTTGAGATCTGTAAGAGATTTGAGAGCTGCAAGCTACTTTTATAATAATGCTGTGTATATCTTCAATTTCTCTACTGCTCTGTGTATAACATTAATGTCATTTATCACAAGATTGACTGAAATGCTAATATAGAAATATGCATGCATATACATAGAGAAATGAAGAAGAGTGCAGAACTCACAGAATCAGAAGTCAGAATAGAGAAGATGAAGATGAAAGAAATAGAAGAAGAAGAAGACACAGAACTGAATAAATGATGACAGAAGTCACTCAGAGCTAAATACTTATAACTCAGTATATGCACAATCTTCTCTGCAGAGAAGAAAGAGAAAGTGATAAGAGAAGCTTGAGAGTGAGAGAGAGTAGTCTCAGTGATATTATCATCTTTGATTAGAATGATCTCTGATATCAGAGTAACTAAGAATCATTGTTAGTATATAAAACTGTAAAAACAGAGATAATAATTACTGAATAAATATCTACTAGTCTTAGAATTGTATATACAATTACAACATGCATGAGACTTCTCAGAAAGAGAGAGAGAGACACAGAGAAATACAGAAAGTAGAACACAGTGTGTGAATAACTTATTCTTATAATAACATTTCAGATAAGATATATAAGCCTCATGTCTATGAGTGTAAAAGAGTATAATATTCACATTTCTATTTCTGAAAACACAGATATCTTTCATCTGCATCACAAAGTCAGATGACAGATACTAGAGAATAGACTGATATGAATCTATCATTTCAAAGGAATTTATCAGAGTGAATATCTCTGTAATATTGAACTTTATAGTTATGAAAAGCTTCTTGATATCTGTGAATATCATGACTTCATACACAGTAAAACTCATAATAATTTCTTCTAAGAACAGAAAAATCAGTGTTAAAAAGAAAAGAGGAAAAGAGAAAGACTTACAATCTTGACACTGTTGAGAAGAGAGATGATTCTCTGAGATAAATGAATAATTATCTCATCATGAATATTTAAAATGAATATAATAATTAATGTCTGTGACTGAGCTTCAGATCATTATATTGTATGCAGTCTTCATATAATAAATCATTCTAAGAGTTGGTAAGAAGAGTAGAAGTGTATATGCTGAGAAATATGATTTATTAAGTCTACACAACATCTCCTTGAAATGGGGAGAGCTGATAATGAAAGCAGAGATAGTAAAACCAGAAGTAGTGAGAGTGAGAATTATAGAAACAGAGGTAGTGAAAGTGGGAGAACCAGACACAGAGACAGGTGTAAAAGATTGAGAGAGAGTGACAGAGAAAGAAACAGAGAGAGCAGAAGAGAACACAGAAGATCTGATCATATATAACACAGACAATTTCTTCATTATTATGTTCTTCAAGTTCTTAACTAATGATTCAACATTGAGTTCACTATTATCAGTGAATGCAGATCTGTCAACATGTGAGAATTCTATACAAATAAAAATAATATATCAGTATCTGTATTCATGTAAAATCATGTCAGAAAACATAATTAGAAACTCACTGAGAAGAAAATGATCAAGAGTGTATAAGAAGATGAAGAAGATATATCATTCATAATAGTATATTCTGATAATTGTTAGAAGAGAAACAAGTTCTAATCATATTTCACAATGTATTACACTTACTGCTAATGAACTGCTTGATATGAGTACTATGATAATGCTTGTTATGAGAACAGAAGATCATTGTCAGAAATATGTATGATGTAATAAATGAATAGATGAAAAGAGTTGAATAGAAGAAGAGATAGAAATCTTGAATAAGATAGTGATATTTGATGATGATGATAATGAAGAAGATGATTGAAGAATGAGAAAAGTTAGTGAATGAGTGATATAATATAGTGAAAGTTTCTTTATGAGAGTATATACAAGATGCTAGCTGAATCAGAGATAGGTTATAAGATCATAAATGCTAGTGACACGCTAATCCGCATGAAGCTAGGACAGATATCATGGTCATGTGAGCGTGACTGAATCTGGTGAGGAAGGATGTGATTCAGAAGAATGTACAGTGGTTCAGAAGAACATACAACTGTTGAATAATAACACAGCTGCTTCCGAACTTGCTTATGAGTGTAAAGAGGCCATAGCGGCCGCTAATTAATTTAGCATATGATATATAAGAAGCCGGCGTACGCCTGTAATCGTACGCTGGCTCAAGTAATCTTTGAATGACAGAAAGAGATCAAGATATTAATTTAATCTAAGATTTAATATCATGTCTGACTCTGATATTCTGATGAGTGATATTATAGATAAAGAAAATGAGTTTGATACTATACAGCTTATAAATATCTATAATGAAAAGTCATTGAAGAAAAATAACAATATCTGAACAATTGATAGAGGATTTCTGAACATGACTTCATCAAGAAACTCTATAATTGCAGGAGATTTCAATGCACATCATCTCTGATGAAATTCAGAATACAAGAGAGCAGTAAGAGCTGATAATCTAATTGAATGAATCTTTGAGCATTTAATAGATTTGATTAATAAGTCTGATCAACAAACATTCTTTAGAAAAGATATGAAACAGAAATCTATTATAGATCTAATCTTCATGTCACAAAATCTAATGAAAAAAAGACTTGTAAACTGATTTATTAATTCAAATAAGACATCAGAATCAGATTATGAGATTATTCAATTTGATATTAAACTGAGTGAAAAATAAATGAGTGAAAACTCTCTTCTCTCTAATCAGTTTAACTTTGAAAAAGCTGATTGAAAAGCAGTTGAAGAAAGCATAACACTGTTAAAATCTGAAAGACAGAGTAAGCTATATTGAAATTCTGGTCAAGATATCTCAAATAAAATGCTTAAGAATAGAGTAAAGCTCATTACATCTATTATTCTAACAAGTGTTAGAGATAATATTTCAAAGAGACAATCTTCTAAGTATTCAAAATCTTGATTAAATGAGAATATTTCATCTAAAAGAAAAGAATTAGCTATTGCTAGAAGAGATTGAAAGAATGATATAATATCTGATAAAGAGTTCAAAACTGTCAGAAATGAATATTTTTCAGCTATTAAAAGAGTTAAAACAGACTGCTGAAATAATTTTCTTAAAGAAGCATAAGAAAAGAAAGTTTTTAAAGCTTTTAACTATACTAAAACAAGAAGTGTAGCAAAACTTCCAGTCTTAGAATATGAGTTTCAGAATGAATCATATACAGCAAACTCTTTTGAGAAAAAATGTCAAGCTTTTATAAGAATTCTCTTTCAAAACTCATCAGATTCAGATTCAGAGAAAGAGAATATATTACTTCTCAGCTACATGAATAAAAATGACTGAGAATGACCTGATCTTATATAAGATGAATTAGAGTCAGCTATTATCTCAAGTTCTGTTAAAACTGCTGCAGGGCCTGATTCAATTAATCACTTGATTATTCAAAATATATATTCCTACTTAAAGAATGAATATTTTGAGCTCTTTTTCAATCTCTTGAAAAATGAATATTATTCTAAATACTGGAGAGAAGTCACTGAAGTGATTCTTACAAAATCTAATAGAAAGATATCAATTTCTAAGTTATATAGAGTAATATCTCTATTAAACTGTCTAGAAAAGGTTTTGAAAAAGATAATAGCTACTCAATTATCTTTTATAAACTCTATTAATAACTCTCTTTTATTCAGTGAATAAATAAGAGATAGAAAACAATGTTCTGTAATTGACACTGTTCTCTCAGTTGTTCATGATATTTAAATAGTAAAACATGAAGATCTGGTCTCAACTGCAGTTTTTATTGATATAAAAGAAGCATTTAATCATATTTCAAAGTCAAAGTTAATTCAGACTTTGAAGATATTAAAACTGTCACTTTCTCTAATAAAATAAGTTGACTGTTTTATGTCTAAAAGAATCATACAACTTTTCTTTGATGGAATAAAATAAGACAAGACTGAGATAAAAATAGAAGTACTGTAAGAATCTTCAATCTCACTCATTTTATTTGTAATATACACTGCATATCTATTCAAAGATAGAAATATGAAAATAGTGCAATTTCTGAGTTATATAGGTGATATTGATCTAGTCTACAGCTTAAAAACTATCAAAGAGAATTTGAAAGTGATTGAAAAAGCTGTAAAGAAAATCTTTATCAGAGCAGATATTAATTAAATTCAATTAAATATGAATAAAACTGAGTTAATTCATTTCTTTTCTAGATTCAATAAGAAAGAACTATCTCTAACTCTTTTAAATAGAGAGATTAAACCCAGTGTAAATGTCAAATGATTAGAAGTATGGTTAAACTCTAAATTGAATTTTAAATATCATATTTAACAAAGAACTGTCAAGACAGAAAGACTATTGAACAATGTAATCAGACTATTAAATACAGAGAGAGATTTATTCTTCCAGGCTATGAGACAGTTATATATAGCCTGTATTATCTCAGTAGCTGATTATGAAGTTCAAGTTCAATGAAATAATCAAGAAAATTTCACTGAACTCTTTCAAAGTCTGTAAAACAGAGCTTTGAGAAGAATTCTGAGAGTATTCAAATCATCTTCTATTAAAGCAATGAAAATTGAAGCTTTAATTCCTTCTTCTTCTATTAGATTTGAAAAGGCCTGTATGAACTATGCTCTGAGAGTTATAAAGATGAGCTCAAATTATATAATCAGAGAAAGAGTCTCTTCTTCATTTTCATTAATTAACTCTGAAAATGAACTGGATTGAAATAGATTTCTTGATTGAAATGAAAATAATTCTTCAAAGAAAATACCTTCTCAACTGTACAGACTATACTCACTGATTAAAAATCAATTTTCTTCTTTAAATGTTGAAAAAGTTGATCATGAGAAGTTATCTTCATGAAGAGAAAAGCTTGAATCTCTTATAGACTTATAAATAAGTGAACTATCTAAAGAGAAAGAATATGAACAGTATTTGAAGAGAATTTCTATAATCAATATAAAAGACTCTATTCTGATTTATTCAGAGAACTCAAAAAATGAGAATTTGAATAGATTAGACACAGACATTGCTTATACTGAAGATAATATTAATTTTATCTCAGATTTCTGGAATTTAGACTGTGAATCTGAAGTCTTTGACACTGAACTATTTATAATAGTAAAAGCTTTCAAACTTATTGAAATAAAATCTCATAAAAGAGAAAATAGTTTAAAAGAGACATGAATTTTCTCTGATAGTCAAGCTGCTTTAAAAAGACTTAGAAATAGTCAGATTTATAATAATCAAATAAATCTTGAACTGATCTTAAACTTCATTTTAAAAATTCAAAAGAGAAGAATATCAAAGCTGATAATTCATCTACACTGAGTTCCTGCTTATATGAATATTCATGACAATGAATTGGCTGCTTCAGCTGTAAAAAAAGGTTCAGAATTAAGCAGATCTATTCAAAAAATTGTGACCTGATCTTTTATAAAGAGAAAAATAAAAGAATCTTGTTTAGACAAGTGAAATAAAAGCGGGCAGAAACAAAAGAAGAGTATACATTATTCAAGATTTGAAATAAAACCCAAGTGGAAATCTTGTTCAATTAATTTTAAAAAGAAAATATTCTCATCTATAATATAGCTGAAATTAGAATATGGCTATTTCAAATCTTATATGCAAAGATTTGATGATAGATTTGATTCAATAGAATGCTCATTCTGCAACATAAATGAGAATTCTGAGTATATTGTAATGCACTGTGCATTATACAATAGCCTCAGAGTCAGATTGAAAGAGAAGTATAATCTAAATCAATTAAATATGAGATTCTTATTCTCAACTGAGACAGGAATTAAATACTTAATAGACTTTCTATCAGAAACTCAAGCAGCTATAAGAAAATGACTGAATTCAGAAATATCTGAACATGAAGAGGAGGAAATTGATCAGATATAGTCTGTTAAAACAGCTATATACTATCTTTTAATAATTTGTTTCATTACAGTCTCTCTTTATTTTACTTTACTTTTTTCTTTCTATTCTTTTCTATCTATCTATTTAATGTGTCTATCTTTAAGACTGTGTTCTCTTTTCTTTTGTCATGATATTGTCAAATGATTTCAAAGTATCAGAAGATGTTAAAATATTGCAATTTGTAAACAGTTTTTGTATTCTGAGCTGGAAATTTCTGATTTTGCATATCTGAAATTGATGAATGTATAATAGTTAACTTTATAGATATAGGAAAAACCCTGAGAATTTTTAGTTCTCAGGTAGATGTCATAGTCTCTGACTGCATACATCTATAATTGAAGAATAATAATAATAATGTGTTCGGATATCTCAGTGAGTAATTGTTTCTAATGAGAAGATGATATGTGAATAATCATTTCTAATAAGAAGATAATGAATGTTTTTCAAGTGTAAGAGGCCTACACTGAATAGATCAGTATAATATATAGGTCTTATATAACAAAGTGAAAAATGTTAAAGAAGGAAAGAAAGAGAAAGTGCGGGAATTGATGATCAGAGTGAATATTTATATGCATACACGGTGAAGCTTCGGGGTGGAAGAATAGAAATTTCATGGGTTTTTTGACTGAGGATCGGCGACTGAGAATCGGAGCTTTTGGCGGAATCTGTGGAGTGTAATGGAATAGTCTATATGATTGATCGGGCGCAGCCCGCCATACAATTGTTGTATTTAATATGAAGATTATCAGATATGTACAGACTTTAAGAAAGTTAAATATCAGAATGTACACAGTTACAGCAGAGTCTTGAGAGCTGATTATCTATATCTATAATCAGTTATCTCTTACAAAGCTGTATTCTTTCTCTCAGTTATGCTGAAGTATTCAGTCTGAAAATAATTGAAATGTGAAGAGAGAGCTTATCTGTTCAGATCAACTCTTATTATGAATTTATAATATTTGCATTATTTTAATTACTTAGATTTTGCATATATCTGAGAACTCATGTCTCATTAATAATGAGATTATGAAAATGCATCACAGTGTGAGAATCATTGATAGAAAATCTAAGCATATTTATATATATCTGATCAGAGATTGTATAAATAGAAAGAGAGTGATTATTGATCTGCAGAGCTGCAGAGAGCACTGACAGTACTGAGAGCTTTATAGAAACTATTAACTAGAGTCTGTAAGAAATTACTTACAGAAAGACTTACAGTAAAGAGCAGAACCGTGCTACTAAGAGTCAGAGACTGATCTGAGAGAGATACAGAGTTAGTCATTGATCTGAAGATCAGATATAGTAACAGAGCTGAAGAAAATGAAGATGCTATCACAGATAATAATATTCCTGCTTCATCAGCTAATAAAAAGTAATCAGAGAAGTCACAGAGATGCTTATAAGAAGCTCAGCAGTAATCAGATATTGTTTATAAAGATATTGAAATTGAAAAAATTTTTATTCTTAAGAAGTTCTTGAATTAATATACAGATATTATCAGAAATACTCTCTCTCTATTATCTGACAGAAAACACTTCACAGATGAATGAGAATACTCATCATTTATAAGAATAAGAGCTATTATAGAAAAAGAGAAAAGAAGATAAAATTCTATAAATAGATCTGAAATATTTATATCACTCTGAAGAGAATTATTTACACTATGAATAATTTCATAGAATAGTCAGATCACTCTAGTAAATAAAGAGTAATTATAAATTATAGATCTAAATCTTTCTATATAATTATAAAGAGGAATTACAGACTATGAATATCTTCATTCTATAATTCTACAAAGTTAGTGAAAGAATGAAAAATTTCTTATAACTTTACAGTGTCAAAGAATGATAATTTACAAGAATGAGTGAAAGATTAACTTATAAATGCTTCTCTTTGATGAGAATAATCTCACAGAAAGTAATTCATCTACAGGATAAATCTATGTAACAGTTACATAAGAACCTTATAAAAAATAATTGAAGATTAACTGAAACTCTTCAGATTGAAAGATATAAGATGAATCTATATAATAATTATATAAGAATCTTGTGAAAATGATTTAGAGTCAACTGAAACTCTTCTGTATAAAAGATGTAAGATAAATCTGTATAATAGTCAGAGAAAGATCTGCACATTATAAAGAATCTCATGAAATAAGAAACTAAGTAACAGACTCTTTTTTCTTCACAGTAACAAGTTTCAAACCTTGATGAAATGAGAATATCAATTCTAAAAGAAAACAATTAGCCACTGCTAAGAGAGATTGAAAGAATAACTTAATATCTGATGAAGAGTTCAAAGCTATTTAAAATGAATATTTTTCAGATATTAAAAGAGTCAAGACAGATTACTGAAACAAATTTCTTGAAGAAGTATAAGAAAAAGAAGTTTTTAAAGCCTTCAACTATACTAAAACAAGAAGTGTAGCAAATCTTTCAACCTTAGAATATGAATTTCAGAATGAATCATATACAGCAAACTCTTTTGAGAAAAAGTGTCAAGCTTTTATGAGAATTCTCTTTCAAAACTCATCATATTTAGAAGAGGAGAATATGTCATTTCATAAATATATTGGTGAAAACAACTGGGAATGATCTGAGCTTACATATGATGAACTAGAGTCAGCTATACTCTCAAGTTCAATTAAAACTGCTGCAGAGCCTAATTCAATCAATCACTTGATTATTTAAAACACATATTTCTACTTGAAGAATGAATATTTTGAGCTCTTTTTCAAGCTCTTAAAAAATGATTATCATTCTGAATGCTGGAGAGAAGCTACTGAAGTAATCCTTGTAAAGCTTAATAGAAAAGCTTCAATTTCTAAGTTATATAGAGTAATATCTCTGTTGAACTGTTTGAAAAAAATTCTAGAAAGGATAATAGCTACTAGATTATCTTTTATAAGCTCTATTAGTAATTCTCTTCTATTTAATGAACAAATGAGAGATAGAAAACAATGTTCTGCAATTGACACTGTTCTTTCAGTTATTTATGATATTCAAGTAGTAAAGCATGAAGACCTTAGACCTGATCTCAGCTGCAGTTTTTATTAATATAAAAGATGCATTTAATCATGTTTCAAAGTCTAAGATGATTCAAACTTTGAAGATGTTAAAACTGTCACTTTCTCTACTAAAATGAATTAATTGTTTTATGTCTAAAAGAATTATACAACTATTCTTTGATGAAATAAAACAAGATATGACTGAGATAAAAATAGAAGTATTACAAGAATCTTCAATCTCACCTGTTTTATTTACAATATACACTGCATATCTATTCAAGAATAGACAGATGAAAATAGTGAGATCTTCAAGCTATATAGATGATATTGATCTACTCTACAGTTCAAAGACAATTAAAGAGAATTTAGAAGTAATTAAAAAAGCAGTAAAGAAAATCTTTGTTAGAGCAGATATCAATCTAATTCAATTTAATATGAATAAAACTGAGTTAATTCACTTTTTGTCCAGATCTAATGAGAAAGAACTAAGTCTAACTCTTTTGAATAAAGAGATTAAACTCAGTTTGAATGTCAAATAACTAGAAGTATGATTAAACTTCAAGTTGAATTTTAAATATCATATTCAGCAAAGAATCATCAAGACAGAGAGACTAATGAATAGTATAATTAAACTATTAAATACTGAGAGAGGTCTATTCTTTCAGACTATAAGACAGTTATACATAGTCTGTATTATCTCAGTAGCTAGACTGGCCGCCGGAATCATAAATTTCACATTTGATCTCATTTGATCTTGTCTCATACATTTCTTAGCGTGAATCCCGCTGGGACTAGTCATTAAAAAAACATGCAAAGTGACTATATATCTGATCTTAAAATGAAATCATAACTTGAAAAAAATGAGAAAGTGATCTCATTTGATCTCATTTAATTTCATTCTTAATATAAAGTTACTATTTTTAGACATTTTAAGGGTTTTTTAAGACTATTTTTAATTTTTTAAAAAGTAACGCTTTTTGATAACACTCAAATGAGATTTAAAGTCATTTAAAGTAATAAAAATAATTTAAATTGAGAAGTGGAAATCATAGTCTTATTTGAAAAATGTGATAAGAGTAGACAGTAAGTCTCACTGAGACAGTATGAAACTACTATCTAATGTTAAAACTGTGTAATGGGATCAGTCGAATTGATAATAAAACTATCAAAAGATCTGATCCTGGTTCCAGACACGGTCTCACGGTCAGTCTCTCAGTAGCTGATTATGAAGTTCAAGTTTGATGAAATAATCAAGATAATTTCACTGAACTCTTTCAAAGTCTGTAAAACAGAGCTTTGAGAAGAATTCTAAGAGTATGCAAATCATCTTCTATTAAAGCAATAACAATCAAAGCTTTAATTCCATCTTCTGCTATTCAATTTGAAAAGGCCTGCATGAACTATGCTTTGAGAGTTATGAAGATAAGTTTAAATTATATAATCACAGAAAGAGTCTCTTCTTCATTTTCATTAATTAACTCAGAAAATAAGGTGAATTGAAATAGATTTCTTAATTGAGATGAGAATAATACTTTAAAGAAAATGCTCTCTCAACTGTATAGACTATGTTCACTGATTAAAATCAATTTTCTTCATTAAATGTTGAGAAAATTAATCATGAGAAGATATCTCTCTGAAGAGAAAAGCTGAAATCTCTCATAGACTTACAAATAAGTGAACTATCTAAAGAGAGAGAATATGAACAGTATTTGAAGAAGATCTCTACAATCAATATAAAAGACTCTATTCTGATTTACTCAGATGACTTAAAAAATGAGAATTTGAATAGATTAGATGCAGACATTACTTATACTAAAGATAATATCAATTTTATCTCAGATTTTTGAAATTTAGACTCTGAATCTAAAGTCTTTGATGCTGAACTATTTATAATAGTGAAAGCTTTCAAACTCATGGAAATAAAATCTTATAAAAGAGAAAATAGTTTAAAGAAGATATGAATATTCTCTGATAGTCAAGCTGCTTTAAAAAGACTTAGAAATAGTGAGATTTCTAATAATCAAATGAATCTTGAACTGATTTTAAACTCTGTTTTAAAAATTCAAAAGTGAAGAATATTAAAACTGATAATTCATCTGCACTGAGTTCCTGCTCATGAATATTTATGACAATGAATTGACTGATTCAGCTGTAAAAAAGAGTTCAGAATTAAGCAGATCTATTTAAAAAACAGTGTTCTGATCTTTTATAAAGAGAAAGATAAAAGAATCTTGTTTAAATAAGTGAAATGAAAGCTGGCAGAAATAAAAGCAGAGCATACATTATTCAAGATTTGAGACAAAATCAAAGTGAAAATCTTGTTCAATTAAATGTAAAAAGAAAATATTCTTCTCTATAATTCAGCTGAAACTAGAACATGATTATTTCAAATTCTATATACAAAGATTTGATGATAGATTTGATTCAACAGAATGCTTATTCTGCAATACAAATAAAAATCCTGAGTATATTATAATGTATTGTGCATTACACAATAGTCTCAGGGTCAGGTTGAAGAAGAAGTATGATTTAAATCAATTAAATATAAGGTTCTTATTCTCAACTGAGACAGAAATTAAATACTTAATAGACTTTCTATCAGAAACTCAAGCAGCTATAAGTAAATAACTGAATTCAGAAGTATCTGAATATGAAGAGATGGAAATTGATTAGATATAGTCTGTTAAAACAGCTATACACTATCTTTTAATAATTTTATTTTATTATAGTTTCTCTTTACTGTACTTGTTCTTTTCTGTTCTTTTCTATCTATCTATTTAATGTGTCTATCTTTAAGACTATGTTCTCTTTTCCTTTGTCATGATATTTTCAAGTGATTTCAAAGTATCAGAAGATGTTAAAATACTGTGATTTGTAAACAGTTTTTATATTCTGAGCTGGAATTTTCTGATTTTGTATATCTGAAATTGGTAAATGTACAATAGTTGACTCTATAGATATGAGAAAAATCCTGAGAACTAAAAGTTCTCAGGTAGATATCATAGTCTCTGACTGCATATATCTATAATTGAAGAATAATAATAATAATAATAATAATAATTCGCAGTAACAAGGAATTTTTCCTTACTGAGGTTTTTTATAGATGTGAAGAATTTTTAGTGAGTATTACTTCAGTACTGAGTCTGATTCTATAGAATCACTCAGTGAAAGACTTTACAGACAAAGTCTTAGAGAGGAAAGAGTATGTAAGAAATTTCACTTCTTATAGATTTTTTATCTCTATTTCTATCTTTCATGTAATTAATAAAGTTAGTAACTCTTGACTATACACAACTATATAGACTGAAGTTCATGACTACTATTTATAACTCAGCTTAAATACTACTATACATTTAATCTCTATATTTTATCTTTCTACTGTGAATACTTCTAGTAGTTAACAGTATATATCACGCCAAGCTGTAAACATCTCAATAATTGCCTTCAAGCACTTATTCTTACAGAAAATTCAATAGAGAGTATTATTAAATATCATTACTTTTCTGAATATAGATTATAATTTCTATAATTTTAATTGAAAAAAATAATATAAAATACAAAATAAATAAAAAAATAAAAAATAAAACAAAAACAAGAAAAAATCACAATAAAAAAAAAATAAAAATAAAAAAAGAAAAAGAAAAGAAAAAGAAAAAGAAAAGAAAAATAAAAAAATCTAAAAAAAAATAAAAAAAAATCAAGATCACAGAACTGTAGCACTTTTAAAATACTTACTTCTCAAAGTCTTTATAATATTTATTGTTAACTGTATATCTCTCATGTGATTCGGAAGAACCTACGACCGTCGGATAATAACGCGGCCGCTTCCGAACTTGCTTACGAATGTAAAGAGGCCATAGCGGCCATTAATTAATTTAGTGTACTGTATATAAGAAGTCAGTGTACATCTGTAATTGTACACTGACTTAAGCAATCTTTGAATCACATCTGATAGCATGTCTAAAAACTGGTGAGAAGTGCAGACTTCTCTAGAATGTGATAATTTCATCTACAAAGCAATTTATAGTTATCATGTCAGTGTGGTTCTAAAATGTCTCAAAAGATAGTGTATAAAGAAGTGATAAGTGAAAGAGTATCTGATTAATACTGCTCTGCTCATTGAAGAAAAACTTCATACTCAGATAAATATCATGTATACAAACAGATGAGGTGTGAGAAAAGAGATGAGAGCAGTGAATCAGATTCAAAGAAGACTGCTCTCTACTTAGAAGAATAAAAGAGAGATAGTCATTACCGGAGTCATACAATGATAACAGAAAACAGAAATCAGAAATCATATAATAATATAATAATATAACAATATAATGATATAATGATAGACATTATATAATTAATAAGAAATCACTGAAATGAACATCTTCTCTAGTTAATACAAACACTCATCTCTGCTATCTGAACTGAAAGATATGCAGAACCTCTCAGAGAGTTTACTCAAAGTAGTAAGAAAAGTAACTGAGACTGCTGAACTGAAATTGAAGCTCTGTATATATATAAGAATTCTAAACAAGATCAAGATCTTGTGTACACAGTGACAGACTGAGATAAAAGTTAAACAATAATTAATATTCACTGTAGATTAAGTATTCACTATAAAGAGCTTCACTGACACAATTATCATTATTAATAAGAATAGAGAAAACCAGGTCATAGATCTGTAGTAAGAGATTAAATGTTTATACAGATAGATAATCACACTGAATCTAGAGATCTTATCACAATTATTCATAATCTCTTCAGAAGTATATATATTATCTGAGATTACTATACAGAATGAGAATCTGAGTATAAAATATATTAAGTCAGAAGATCTGCTGAAGTTATTAAGCTTTAATAACAACTGAAAAAATAATGCTGCAATCAGTTGACTAAGTCAGATATGATTATATTATCAGATTGAATATAAACTTACAGATAGATAGTTAACAGAATTTTAATAAGTCTTAAGATCTGTCACATTTCTATATAGAAAAGTGAAGTTATTATAAATAATTAATGAAAAGATGAATCTCACAGACTCAGAGTAATATTCATTTTTATAAATATAAAATAAGTTTTTTAAATGAATCTTGTACAACTTTGAGAAAGTAAATATATAAGATAAGTATTATAAATACTTTACTAAGTATAGATAAATAAGTAATCTTATATTATACTTTACACACTTCAGCTTATACTATCTTATATTAAATGAAGAGCTTTTAACATCTTTCTATTTACAGATCTTTACTCATAATCTTATATCTGAGTTAAGAGTGAAATAGAAATACTTAATCTTATAATCAGACACAGTGAAAGAAACATACAATATTCTCATTGTATGAGAATAAGTGAGTCAATTATAATAGAAAATACTGTAATCAAGTATGTCTCAGTAAAGAACAGATAATCAGACTTCTATAATACAAGCTACACACTCAGATATAATGAATCTAGATTTAAATATTATTATTAAAGTACTGAATTCTCTGAAAAAGAGATCTTCTAAGTAAAAATCTTGATATTATTAGTATTGAGCTTGCTTTAACTACAGATACTAAAATCATGATGTAAAAGATTATACATAGTATACATAGTTAAGAGAAGTAAGAGAGTTAAAAAACTAGTAGAATCAGTGAGCTCAGAGACACTCACTGATATTCTATAAAAAGTCTTTAAAATAAAAGAGATATCTGTGTTAGATGACTCTCTGAATTCTGTGAATATTAAGAGAAAGCAGGCTTCTGAATGAGATGTAAGTGAGAATGAAAAAGTGAATACTTATCTCAATATCTTGAGACCTGAAATATTAATATATAGAGAGCACTTGAGTAAGAATTAAGAGATGACTGTAAAAGTGTTAACAGATACAGAAGCTTCTATATAATATTTTAATAATTATATAATCTGAAGACTAAAAGAAGTCTGTTAAGTAAAGAATTTCTAATATATAAAATTGTCTGATAATTAATATTTAATATCATCTGTAAGAGTAAGAGTTTTCTTACACTTCAGAGAATAATCTTACTATATTTGAGTATAAGAGCTGCAGAATGTGAAATACAATCTTATTTTCAGACTTAATCAATTTCAAAGGTTTAATCTGCAGATTCAATGATGTATGTGTCATATATAATTAACTGATAGAAAGAAAATAGTTCATACAATTCTATTAACTGATATAAGAAGAACATTTCATATCTCTGATATAGAAGAGTTAAATCTACTTATACATTAATAAGCAAAGAGAATGATTTATCAGACCTCATCTGAAAGTATTCTGTATATTATACAGAACTCAGAAGTGAAGAAAATTAAGATAAAGAATATATAGAAGAATAAGTATATAAAGAAACTTCTGAAGAAGTATGAAAAAATCTTCTAAATAGATCTTTCATTAGAATTGCTGCTGAAATGAGGATTTGTACATGAGATTAATACAGTGAATATAAAATTAGTCAATTAAAATATATACTCTCTATTACAAACACATCTTAAAGAATAGAAGTATCAGATCACAAACCTTCTAGAATATAATCTTATACAACTCTTATCAAGTGTGTGAGACTTCTCAGTTCTATTTATAAAAAAGGCAGATGAGAAGTGATGAATGTGTATCAATTATCAAGTACTTAATAAGCTTATAATTAACAATAGATACTTATTACTGCAGATTTAATAACAGTTAAATACAGTTGAAAACATCTAATATCTATTGAAGATTGATCTTCTCTCAGAATATTAACAGATCTGTGTAGATAAACTGTCAGTATTATAAACAGTGTTTAATATATAATAAGAGAAGTTTAAATTTCTGATAATATTATTTAGTCTGATAAATACACTCATTATCTTTTAAACAATGATGAATATAATTCTTTTTAAATGAAATGAAATCTCATGCCTTATATACCTGAATAATATTCTAGTCTTCTCAAACTTATATAATGAATATCTGAAGCATCTCAATGAAGTGCTTATAACTCTGACAGAGTATAAGCTCTATATTAAATCAATCAAGTGTGTGTTTGAAACAGAAGAGTTAAAGTTAATAAGACATATAATAAGTAATAACTGTATACACTTCATCTCAGAGAAATTGAATGTTATAGTGAATTGACTGTGACTGAGAAATATACATTATATACAATAATTTCTTGAGTTAATCTTATACTATCACAGGTTCATCAAAGATTTTATATAAATAGCTACATCACTCTTAGATCTCTTAAGAGAGATAGATATAAATCTGTGAAAGAAGAAGTTTCATTCAATTATCTGAAATGCTATGTGTGAAGAGGTTTTTCTTATACTAAGAGAATATGTAATAATATTCTCAGTCCTTATTTAATCAGATTGTGATAAATCTTTCTACATTGAGATGAATATATCTGAATGAGCTATCAGAGACACTCTTCTACAGATGAGTAAGAATGACAAGCTGCACCTGATAATATATAATGATAGAAAACTATCAGACACTGAGCTCAATTACTCAGTGTATAAAAAGAAATTACTAGTAATTAAGCACACACTGATATTATGAAATAGATATCTTAATAACAGATATACAATAATAGTGATTACAGATTATGAAAGCCTCATCTATCTATAATTAATAATGAAACTCTTTAAACACTTAGCATATTAAATCTCAGAGTTTCAAGTGTATAATCTTCATATTAAATACTGAAAGAAATCAGATACTGTAATACCTGATACAATCAGTCACAGACCTGATTTCATAAGTGAGAGTTCTGTAAACCAGATACAAGAGAAATTTGTATTAAACATGCTGAGAGAATGCAAGGAATCAGAATAAGTGAATATAATAATCTCTCACTTAAAAAATGACAAGATATCAGATGATAAGTATCTTATGAAAGTAATAAAAGAGATACTTTTAAACTTCAAGCTGAGAAAATTGAAAAATGATGTTGTACTTTACTGTAATCTAGAATATGCAGAAGCTTTCTATCTGAAACATTTATTTAAACATGACTTGATAACTCAAATGCACAAGGAATTCAGTCACTTAGAAAGCTCTGAACTCATGAGTGTACTTGAATCAAGAGTGTACTAGTTAAGCATGATCAGGAACATTCAGATGTATGCTTACAAGTGCCTAAATTATCAGGTTATAAAAGAATTTAAGAAAGAGTAAGAACATGAGAAAGTACAATATTAGATAGAATATAAGATATAACTGTTTAAATAATGAGAGATGAATCTCATAGACATATTACCATGAATATTAAATGAAAATAATTGGATAGTCACTGCTATTAACTATGCTACTGACTGGCCAGTTGCAAAAGCAGTTTCAGAGATGACAGAGAAGATGATGATAAAGTTTCTATATAATGAGATCTATGTTAACTATGAAATACCATGTGAGATTCTAACTGATAATGATGTGAATCTCATAGAAG
Source organism: Blastomyces gilchristii SLH14081 (assembly GCF_000003855.2). Lineage (NCBI taxonomy): Eukaryota > Fungi > Ascomycota > Eurotiomycetes > Onygenales > Ajellomycetaceae > Blastomyces > Blastomyces gilchristii. Next base: position 4,949,478 of record NW_003101681.1, on the reverse strand, counting down.
AAGTGATAAGGCATTTCATGAGCCAGTTACAGACAAGACATTGTAGAACAATGTCATATCATCTGCAGATAAATAGAAAGATGAAACACTTGAATAAAATCTTGAGTAATATGCTGATAAAATATCTAGTAAATAAGTCTATAAGACTATGAAATGGATATCTCAGATAGATACTATTAGTCATATGAATTCAACAGCATGCAGTCTTCAAGTGTTCATCATTCTATCTGTTGTATGAATTGCATCCGCGTATTCCAGAGAATGCTTTGAAAAAGATGAGAAAGAGAACAGTGATTGTGAATATAGCAGTTGTAAACACAGCAGAAACAATAGTTACAGACATAACAGTTACAGACACAGCAGTCACAGACACAGAATCAAGATTGAAAAAGAGCAGTTATATATATATAAAAGCTAATAAGTTACTTCTGAACTGAGCAATTCAATTGAAAAGAATACAAGACTCACTAGTTAAGAAATTAAGTCTCAAGATAAGAATATAAGTTCTTATATATAATGAGAGTTCTGAGAAGTTTCAACCTAGATAGTTTAAGTTATATAAAATACTTAAATCACATTCTCTGAGAACATATGCATTGAAAGAATCAGAGAAATAGATCTTATACAACTTAATAAATAGTTCACATCTTATAAAGACAAAGATGCAAGACTTAAGCAGATTATAATTATTTACAGCACTATTATCAGTATTGAAAAAGAAGAGACTTATAATTGAAAAGTCTCACAAAGTAAGAGAAATCATAGATACTTACAAATCAGATAGATAATCTCACTTATTTCAATCTTTTCATAATTACAAGAAAAGAATAAGAAGTAATGAAGAAATCAGATAAATATCACACTTTAATAAGTGATAAGACTGTAGCCAGTTGTATAATAATGCATTATAAACAGTGAGTGTAATGTGACAAAGAGTGATCTCAGAGTAGCAGACTTGTATATGAGTCAGATTTCAGAAGAAAAAGAAATTCAGAGTTGAATTCAACTGTTTACATTAGTTCAATTACAGAGATAATACAGGATGAAGTATCTGAAACATCTGTAAATATATAAGATTAAGTTATCTCAATCTCTGAGAACACTCAGAGATCAGATGAGATTAGTTTCAATAAGCTATTCACTGTAGTGATCTGAGTGAGTGAAGAGAGACTGTATAATATATGAGACAGAATCACAAGATGAAAGCTGCTGAATTTAGTCACTGAACACTGTATCATATAAAGATTGTGTAAGAGTAGTGACTAGCAGATAAAGAAAAAGTGTAAGAAAGAAAAGAAATAATGAATTAATCACTAATTATAAGAGTTAGCTGTAAAAAGACAAATGTTATCATATATATCTCATTCATTTTTATACATTACATATTTAATCTATTTTCAACATCACATCATCTGAAAAACATCAAAAGTAAAGGAAATCTCAAAACTTGAGATCTATAAGAGATTTAAGAGCTGCAAGCTGCTCTCATAATAACACTGTGCATGTCTTCAATTCCCCTACCACTCTGTGTACAACATTAATATCATTTATCACGAGATTGACTAAAATATCAATATAGAAATGTGTATATGTGCATGTAGAAAAATTGAAGAAGAGTGTGAGACTCACAGAATCAGAAGCCAGAACAGAGAAGATAAAGACAGAAGAAATGAAAGAAGAAGAAGACACAGAATTAGATAAATGATGACAGAAGTCACTCAGAACTGAATACTTATAACTCAGTATACACACAATCTTCTCTGTAGAGAAGAGAGAGAAAGTGCTAAAAGAAGCTTAAGAATGAGAGAGAGTAGTCTCAGCAGTATTATCATCTTCAATTAAAATGATCTCTGACACTGAAGTAACTAAGAACTATTATTAGTATATAAAACTATAAAAACAAGAGTAATAATTACTGAATAAATACTTACTGATCTTAGAATTATTGTGATTCAAAGGTTGCTTGAGCCAGCGTACAATTACAGGCGTACGCCGGCTTCTTATATATCTTATGCTAAATTAATTAGTGGCTGCTATGACCCCTTTACATTCATAAGCAAGTTCAGAAGTGGCTCTGTTATTATCTGATGATCATATGTTCTTCTGAATCACATTCTCTCTCATCAGATTCAGTCACACTCATGTGACTATGACATTCACTCTAGCTTCATGCAGATTAGCATGCTACTAGTGTTCATGATTATGTGATCTATTTCTGATTCGGCTAGTGTCTTATATACACTCTCACAAAGAAACTTTTACTATATTATATTACTTATTCACTAACTTTTCTCATTCTTCAATTATCTTCTTCATCATCATCATCATTGAATATTACTATCTCATTCAAGATTTCTATTTCTTCTTCTGTTCAACTCTTTCTATCTGTTCATCTATTACATTGTATGTGTTTCTGATGATGGCTCTCTGTTCTCATAATAAGTGTTCTTATAGTGTTCATACTGAGCAGTTTGTTAGCAGTAAGTGTAATGCATTGTGAAATGTGATCAGAACTTGTTTATCTTCTAACAATCACTAGAATGTACTATTATGAATGACATATCTTCTTCATCTTCTTGTACATCTCTGACTCTCTTTTCTTCAGCAGCATCTGCTCATGTTTTCCTGATCATATTATATGACTGCAGATGCTGATATTTTAATTCATGTAGAGTCTTCATATGTTGATAGATTCATATTTATTAATGATTGTGATCTCAATGTTGAATCATTGATCAAGAACTTGAAGAACATGATAATGAAGAAATTGTTCATGTCATGTGTGACTGAGTCTTCTGCGTCTTTCTCTGCCCTCTCTGTTTCTTTCTCTGCTGCTTCTCTTCAATCTTCTACACCTGTCTCTGTGTCTGGTTCTCCCGCTCCCGCTATCTCTATTTCTGTGACCTCTACTTCTGCTACTCCTGCCCCTTCTGGTTCTACTGTCTCTGCTTTCATTATCAGCTCTCTCTATTTCAAGGAGATGTTGTATAGACTTAATAATTCATGTTTCTCAGTGTATACACTCTCATTCTTCTTACTGACTTCTAGAATAATTTATTATATAAAGACTGTGTATAACATAACTATCTAAAGCTCAGTTACAGATACTGATTATTGTATTCATTTGAAATATTTATAATAAGACAATTGTTCATTTATATCAGAGAATCACTCTCTCTCTTAACAGTATCAAGATTGTAAGTCTTTTTCTTTTCATCTTTTCTTTCTAATACTGATTTTCCTATTCTTAGAGAAAATTGTTATGAGTTTTATTATACACAAAGTTATAATATTTACAGATATCAAGAAACTTTTTACAACTGTAAAATTCAATATTATAGAGATATTCACTCTGATGAATTTCTTCAGAATAATAGATTCATATCAGTCTATTCTCTGATATCTGTCATCTGACTTTGTAATACAGATAAAAGATATTCATGTTTTCAGAAATGAGAATGCAGATGTTGTACTCTTTTACATTCACAGATATGAGACTTATATGTCTTATCTGAGATATTATTATAAGAATGAGTTATTTACACACTGTGTTCTACTTTCTGTATTTCTCTGTGTCTCTCTCTCTCTTTCTGAGAAGTCTCATGTGTGTTGTAATTACATGTACAATTCTAAGATCAGTGAGTGTTCATTCAGTAACTATTCTCATCTCTGATTTTGTAATTTTTATATACTAACAATGATTCTTAGTTGCTTCAGTGTCAGAGATCATTCTAATCAAAGATAATAATATTATCAAGACTATTCTCTTCTACTCTTAAGCTTCTTCTGTCACTTTCTCTTTCTTCTCTACAGAGAAGATTGTGTGTACACTGAATTATAAGTATTCAGCTCTGAGTGACTCTCATCATCATTCATCTGATTCTGTATCTTCTTCTTCTTTCATTTCTTCTGTCTTTATTCTCTCTGCTCTGACTTCTGATTCTGCAGGTCTCACACTCTTCTTCAATTTTTCTATATATACATGTACATATTTCTATATTAGCATTCCAGTCAATCTTGTGATAAATAACATTAATATTATATACAGAGTGATAGAGGAATTAGAGATATGTATAATATTGTTATAAGAGTGACTTACAGCTCTTGAATTTCTTACAGACCTTGAGTTTTGAGATTTTCTTTATTTTTGATGTTTTTCAGATGATGTGACATTGAAAATAGATTAATATACAGTGTATAAAAATGAATCAGATGTATATAAAAATATTTATCTTTTATAACTGACTTTTACAGTTAATAATCAATTCATTATCTCTTTTCTTTTCTTATACTTTTTCTTTATCTGCTAGTCACTACTCTTACACAATCTCTATATAGTATAGTGTTCAGTAACTAGATTCAGCAGCTTTTATCTTTTGTAATTCTGTCTTATATATTATACTGTCTCTCTTCACCTGCTTAGATTACTACAGTAAACAGCTCATCAAAACTAATCTCATCTGATCTTTGAGTGTTCTCAGAAATTGAGATGACTTGATTTCATGTATCTGTAGATGTTTCAGATGCTTCATTCTCTGTTATCTCTGCAATTGAACTGATATAAATAGTTAAATTCAACTCTGAATTTCTTTTTCTTCTACAATCTGACTCATATGCAAGTCTGCTGCTTTGAGACTGCTCTTTACTGTGTTGCATCTACTATCTGTAGTGTGTTATTATATGATCAGCTACAGTCTCATTACTTATTAAAGTATGATATTCATCTGATTTCTTCATTTCTTCTCATTCTTTTCTTATAATTGTGAAAAGATTAGAATAAGTGAGATTATCTGATTTATAAGTGTTTATAATTTCTCTTACTTCACAAGACTTTTTAATTATAAGTCTCTTCTTTTTCAATACTGATGATAGTACTGTGAATGATTATAATCTGCTCAGATCTTACATCTTTACTTTTATAAGATATAAACTATTTATTAAGTTGTGTAAGATCTGTCTCTCTGATTCTTTCAATGTATATATTTTCAGAGAATGTGATTTGAGTATTTTATATAGCTTAAATTATCTAGATTGAAACTTCTCAGAACTCTCATTGTATATGAGAACTTATATTCTCATCTTGAGACTCAATTTCTTAACTAGTGAGTCTTGTATTCTTTTTGATTGAATTGCTCAGTTCAGAAGTAACTTGTTAGCTTTTACACATGTATAACTGATCTCTTTCAATCTTGATTCTGTATTCACAACTGTTATATCTGCAACTGCTACTGCTGTGTCTGTAACTGCTGTTTTCTTTCTCATCTTTTTCAAAGCATTCTCTGAGATGCATGGATGCAATTCATATAACAGATAGAATGATAAATACTTAAAGACTGCATACTGTTAAATTTGTGTGACTAATAGTATCTGACTGAGATATTCATTTCATAATCTCATAGAGTTGCTCACTAGATATTTCATCAGCATGTTACTCAAGATTTCATTCAAGTATTTCATCTTCTCAGTCATTCATGAATAATATAATATTGTTCTATAATATCTTGTCTGTAACTGGCTCATGAAATGTCTCACTGCTTCTTCTACAAGATTCATACTGTTATCAGTTAGAATCTCACACAGTATTTCATAGTTAACATAGATCTCATTATATAGAAACTTTATTATCATCTTCTCTATTATCTCTGAAACTGCTTTTGTAACTGGTCAGTCAGTAGTGTAATCAATAATAGTGATTATTTATCAATTTTCATTTCATGTTCATGATAATATGTCTATGAGATTCATCTCTCATTATTCAAATAATTGTATTGTACACTTTATCTGATATTGCACTTTCTCATGTTCTAACCCTTTCTTAGATTCTTTCACAATCTGACAATTCAGATACTTATAAGCATACATCTGAATATTCTCAGTCATGCTTGATCAGTATGCTCTTGATTCAAGTATACTCATGAGTTCAGAGCTTTCTAAGTGACTGAATTCCTTGTGTATGTGAGTCACTAAGTCATGTCTAAATAAATATTCTAGATAGAGAGCTTCTGTGTAGACTGGCCGCTGGGATCATGAATTTCATGTTTGATCCCATTTGGTCTGGTCTCATACATTTCTTGGCGTGAATCCCGCTGGGACTGGCTATCAAAATAACATGTAAAGTGACTATATATCAGATCTTAAAATGGAACCATGACTTGAAAAAAATGAGAAAGTGATCCCATTTGGTCCCATTTAGTCCCATTCTTGGCATAAAGTTACTATTTTTAGACATTTTAAGGTTTTTTTTAGACTATTTTTAATTTTTTAAAAAGTAATGCTTTTTGATAATGCTCAAATGAGATTTAAGATCATTTAAAGCAATAAAAATAATTTAAATTGAGAAGTGGAAATCATGGTCTCATTTGGAAAATGTGACAAGAGTAGACAGTAAGTCCCACTGGGACAGTATGAAACTACTATCTAATGTTAAAACCGTGTAATGGGATCAGTCGAATTGATAATGAGACTATCAAAAAATCTGGTCCTGGTCCCAGACACGGTCACACGGTCAGTCTACTTCTGTGTATTCTAGATTACAGTAAAGCATAACATCATTTTTCAATTTTCTCAGCTTAAAGTTTGAAAGCATCTCTTCTACTACTTTTATAAGATGCTTGTCATCTGATATCTTGTCATTCTTTAAGTGAGAGATTATTGTATTCACTCATTCTGATTTCTTACACTCTCTCAGCACATTTAACATGAACTTTTCTTATGTCTGATTCATAGAACTCTTACTTATGAAATCAGATCTGTAACTGATTGCATCAGGTATCACAGCATTCAATTTCTTTCAGTATTTAATATGAAGATTATACACTTAAAACTCTGAGATTTAACATACTAAGCATTTGAAAGATTTCATTATCAATTATAGATAGATAAGGCTTTCATAATCTGTGATCATCATTGTTATATACTTATTGTCAATATATCTATTTTACAATGCCAGTGCATGCTTGATCACTAGCAATTCCTTTTCATACACTGAGTAATTGAGCTCAATGCTTGATAGTTTTCTATCATCATATATCACTAAGTGCAGCTTGCTGTTCTTACTCATCTGTAGAAGAGCACCTTCAATGACTCATTCAGATATATCTGTCTTAATGTAGAAAGATTTATTATAATCTGATTGAATAAGCACTGAGAATATTATTATATATTTTCTCAGTGTGAGAAAAGTCTCTTCATACACAGCATTTCAGATGATTGAATAAAACTTCTTCTTTTGCAGATTTGTATCTGTTTCTCTTAAGAGATCTGAGAGTAATGCAGATATTCATGCAAAATTCTTGATGAATCTGCAGTAATATGAGATCAATTTAAGAAACTGTTATATATGATGTATATTTCTCAGCTGCAGTTGATTTACTATAACATTCAATCTCTTCAGAATGAGATGTATACAGTCATCACTTACTACATATTCTACAAACTTCAACTCTTCTGTTCTAAACACATACTTTGTTAATTTAATATAGAGCTTATACTCAGTCAGAGTTGTAAGCACTTTATCAAGATACTTCAGATATTCATTATATAAGTTTGAAAAGACTAGAATGTTATCAAGATATATAAGATATAAGATTTCATTCTATTTATGAAGAATTGTATTCATCATTATTTAAAAGATAACAGATGCATTTATTAGATTAAATAACATTATCAGAAATTTGAACTTTTCTTATTATATATTAAACACAGTTCATGAAACTGACAGTTTGTCTATACAGATCTATCAGTATTCTGAGAGAAGATCAATCTTCAATAGATATTAGATGTTTTCAACTGTAATCAACTATTGTTAAATTCATAACAGTGAATATTCATTCTTGATCATAAGCTTATTAAGTGCTCAATAATTGATACACATCTGTCACTCCTCATTCATCTTTTTCATGAATAGAACTGGAAAGCCTCACATGCTTGATGAGAGTCATATGAGATTACATTCTAGAAGGTCTGTGATCTGACACTTCTGTTCTTCAAGATGTATTTGTGACAGAGAGTATACATTCTGATTGACTGATTTTGCATTCTCTGTGTTAATCTCATGTATAAATCCTTATTCTGGCAGCAATTCTGATGAAAGATCTGTTCAGAAGATCTTCTCATGCTTCTTCAGAAGCTTCTTCATACACTTATTCTCTCATATATTCTTTATCTTGATTTTCTTCACTTTCAGGTTCTGTATGATATAAAGAATGCTTTTGAATAAGATCTTATAAATCATTCTCTTTGCTTATTAATATGTACGCAGATTTAATTCTTCTATATCAGAGATATGAAATATCCTTCTTATATCAGTTAATAGAATTGTATGAACTGTTTTCTTTCTATCAGTCAACTGTATATGATATGTATGTCATTGAATCTGTGAATTAAACCTTTCAAATCAATCAAGTCTGAGAATAAGGTTGTATTTCACATTCTGCAGCTCTCATGCTCAAATATAGCAAGATCATTCTTCAAAATGCAAGAGAACTCTTACTCTTGCAGATAATATTAAATATCAGTTATCAGATAATCTTATATATCAGAGATTCTTCACTCAGTGAATCTCTTTCAGTCTTTAGATTATATAATCATTAATATATTATATAGAAGCTTCTATATCTGCTAACACTTTTACAGTCATCTCTCAATTCTTACTCAAGTATCTCTTATACATTAATATTTCAGGTCTCAAGACATTGAGATAAGTATCTGCTTCATCCTGGCCTGCACCTCAGTCAGAAGCCTGCTTTCTCTTGATATTCACAGAATTCAGAGAATCTTCTAACATAAGCATCTCTTTCACTTTAAAGACTTTTTATAGAATATCAGTGAGTGTCTCTGAGCTCACTGATTCTGCTAGTTTTTTAACTCTCTTGCTTCTCTTGACTGTGCACACTGTGTGCAATCTTTTATATCATGATTTTGACATTCACAGTTGAAGCAAGCTCAATGCTCATGATATCAAGATTTTCACTCAGAGGATTTCTTTTTCAGGGAATTCAGTGCTTTAGTAATGATATTCAGATCTAAATTTATTATGTTCAGATATATAACTTGTGTTGTAGAAGTCTGATTATCTGTTCTCTACTGAGATATATTCAATTGCAGTATTTTCTATCACAATTGACTCACTTATTCTCATATAATGAGAATGTTATACACTTCTTTCACTGTGCTTGATTGTGAGATTAAGCATTTTCATTTCACTCTTAATTCAGGTGTAAGATCATGAATGAAGATCTGTAAACAGAAAGATATTAAAAGCTCTTCATTTAATATGAGATAGTATAAGCTGAAGTGTGTGAAGTATAATGTAAGATTACTCACTTATCTACACTCAGTGAAGTGTTCATAACACTTGTCTCATATATTCACTTTCTCAAAGTTATACAAGATTCATTTAGAAAACTCATTTCATATTTATAAGAATAAATATTGCTCTGAGTCTGTGAGATTCATCTTTTTACTAGTTATTTATAATAACTTCACTTTTCTGTGTAGAAATATGACAGATCTTAAGACTTGTTGAAATTCTGTTAACTGTCTGTCTGTGAGTTCATATTCAATCTGATAATATGATTGCATCTGACTTAGTCAGCTGATTACAGCATTATTTTTTCAGTCATCATTGAAGCTTAATGACTCAGACAGATCTCTCAGCTTGATATATTTTATACTCAGATTCTTATCCTGCACAGCAGTCTCTGATAATATGTATACTTCTGAAGAGATTATGAATAATTGTGATGAAATCTTCAGATTCAGTGTAGTCATCTATCTGTGTAAATATTTGATCTCTCACTGCAGATCTAAGACCTGGTTTTCTCTATTCTTATTAATGATGATGATTGCATTGATGAAGCTCTTCATAGTGAATACTTGATTCACAGCAAATGTCAATTGTTATTTGACTTCTGTCTCAGCCTGTCACTGTATATACAAGACCTCAATCTTCTTTAGAATTCTCATACATGTATGAAGCTTCAATTCTGGTTCAGTGATTTCAGCTGCTTTTCTTACTGCTTCAAGTAAACTCTCTGAGAGATTCTGCATATCTTTCAGTTCAGGTAGCAGAGAAGAGTGTTGTTTGTATTGATTAGAAGAGATATTCATTTCAGTAATTTCTCATTAATTGTATGATGTCTATTGTTATATCACTATATTATTATATAATTTCTGTTATCATTGTATAACTCTGGTAATGATCATCTTTTCTTTTTATCCTTCTTTTGAGTAGAGAGTGAACTTCTTTGAATCTGGTTCACTGCTCTTATTTTCTTTCTCACATCTCATCTGTTCACATTTCATATGTGACATTCACCTGGGTGTGAAGTTTTCTTCTCAACAAGTGAAGCAGTATCAATTGAATGCTCTTCTGCTCATCATTCTTTATATGCTATCTTTTGAGGTGTTCTAGGATCACACTGGCATGATAACTATGAATCACTTCATAGATGGAATTATCACATTCTGAAGAAGCCTGCACTTCTCACCGGTTTTTAGACATGCTATCAGATGTGATTCAAAGGTTGCTTGAGCCAGTGTACAATTACAGGCGTATGCCGGCTTCTTATATATTATATACTAAATTAATTAGTGGCTGCTATGGCCTCTTTACATTAATAAGCAAGTTCAGAAGCGGCCGCGTTATTATCCGACAGTCGTACGTTCTTCCGAACCACATTATACATGCAATTACAACATATACAAGGCTTCTCAGAAAGAGAGAGGGAAACACAGAGAAATGCAGAAAGCAGAACACAGTGTGTGAACAGCTTATTTTCATGACAATATCTCAGACAAGACATACAAGTCTCATGTTCATAAGTATAAAAGAGTATTATTATTATTATTCTTCTTCAATTATAGATGTATGCAGTCAGAGACTATGACATCTATCTGATAATCTTTAGATCTCAAAGTTTTTCCTATATCTATAAAGTCAACTATTATACATTTATCAATTTCAGATATGCAAAATCAGAAAATTTCAGCTCAGAATACAAAAGCTGTTTATAAATTACAGTATTTCAACATCTTCTAATACTTTGAAATCATTTGAAAATATCATGACAAAGGAAAAGAGAACATAGTCTTAAAGATAGACATATTAAATAGATAAATAGAAAAGAACAGAAAGAAACAAGTTCAGTAAAGAGAGACTATAATAAAATAAAATTATTAAAAGATAGTGTATAACTGTTTTAACAGACTATATCTAATCAATTTCTGCCTCTTCATATTCAGATACTTCAGAATTCAGTCATTTTCTTGTAACTGCTTGAGTTTCTGATAGAAAGTCTATTAAGTATTTAAGTCCTGTCTCAGTTGAGAATAAGAACCTTATATTTAATTGATTTAAATCATACTTCTTCTTTAATCTGACTCTGAGACTATTGTATAATACATAATGTATTACAATATACTCAGGATTTTCATTCATATTGCAGAATGAGTACTCTGTTGAATTAAATCTGTCATTAAGTCTTTGTATATAGAATTTGAAATAATCATGTTCTAGTTTCAGCTGAATTATAGATGAGAATATTTTCTTTTTACATTTAATTGAACAAGATTTTCACTTTGATTTTATCTCAAATCTTGAATAATGAATGCTCTTCTTTTGTTTCTACCAGCTTTCATTTCACTTATTTAAACAAGATTCTTTTATCTTTCTCTTTATGAAAGATCAGAACACTGTTTTTTAAATAGATCTGCTTAATTCTGAACTCTTTTTTACAGCTGAATAAGTCAATTCATTGTCATGAATATTCATATGAGTAGAAACTCAATGCAGATGAATTATCAGTTTTAATATTCTTCTCTTTTAAATTTTCAAAACAGAGTTTAAAATCAGTGTAAGATTTATTTGATCATTATGAATCTGACTATTTTTAAGTCTTTTTAAAGCAGCTTGACTATCAGAGAATATTTATATCTCTTTCAAACTATTTTCTCTTTTATAAGATTTTATTTCAATGAGTTTGAAAGCTTTCACTATTATAAATAGTTCAGCATCAAAGACTTCAGATTCACAGCCTAAATTTCAAAAATCTGAGATAAAATTGATATTATCTTCAGTATAAGAAATGTCTGCATCTAATCTATTCAAGTTCTCATTTTTTAAGTCATCTGAGTAAATCAGAATAGAGTCTTTTATATTAATTGTAGAGATCTTCTTCAAATACTGTTCATATTCTCTCTCTTTAGATAGTTCACTTATTTGTAAGTCTATGAGAGATTTCAGCTTTTCTCTTCAGAGAGATATCTTCTCATGATTAATTTTCTCAATATTTAATGAAGAAAATTGATTTTAATCAGTGAACATAGTCTATACAGTTGAGAGAGCATTTTCTTTAAAGTATTATTCTCATCTCAATTAAGAAATCTATTTTAATTCACCTTATTTTCTGAGTTAATTAATGAAAATGAAGAAGAGACTCTTTCTGTGATTATATAATTTAAACTTATCTTCATAACTCTCAAAGCATAGTTCATACAGGCCTTTTCAAATTGAATAGCAGAAGATGAAATTGAAGCTTGAATTTCCATTACTTTAATAGAAGATGATTTAAATACTCTCAGAATTCTTCTCAAAGCTCTATTTTATAGACTTTGAAAGAGTTCAGTGAAATTATCTTGATTGTTTTGTCAAACTTGAACTTCATAATCAGCTACTGAGATAATACAGATCATATATAATTGTCTCATAGTCTGAAAGAATAGATCTCTCTCAGTATTTAATAGTCTGATTATACTATTCAGTAGTCTCTCTGCCTTGATGATTCTTTGTTGAATATGACTACAGGCGCTAGTCACCCGCAGGATGCATCTTAAGCTAATTACATTTAACTCTCTATAATTAACTGACTACTGTGTCTGTCCTCTCAGACCAGTCACTAATTTCCAGTGATGTTAGTTAGTGACTGTCACTGCTTACTTAGTGATGTACATATCAAGCTTCTGATTGCTGATCTCAGTCTCATTAGATGCTCATAGATCTATTAATTAGTTATTATGACCTTGTTCTGTGTTAGAGACTAATTATAGACTTGATAACTGCAGTTCTCCCTGTCAGTATTAAGACTTAACAGTGAGCTTGCAGACTCTAGCCTATCAGAGTACTCTGTCTAGAGTCTAGATACATATCTAGACCTGCTAGTCAGATAGTTTTCAAAATCATTCTCTATATTTAAGAGAGAGCTAGACTCTGATGACAGCTCTAGTTAGAGACTCACTTAAGTAGTGTATAATCACTGCATTAGACTTGGCTCTATATCATTAGAATCTTGACAGATGCACAGTAGAATAGTGAGATATTGACATCTCATATCAGCTCTGATAAGTGTTCACAGAATCTTACTTAACTAGTGACTTAGCTTGCAGTAGAGAGTTCTACTTCACATTAAGTCTTACTAATTAGGCTCAGTCTCTATTACATGAGGGCTTTCATGGGTAAGAAGTAGCAGGTGTCAGCGGTGAGATTTGAACCCACACACCTCTAATGTGTGCGGCCTTGATTATCAGTCAGTATACAAGAGTACAACATTCATGTTTCTGTTTCTGAAAATATGAATATCTTTTATCTATATCACAAAGTCAGATGACAGATGCTAGAGAATAGACTGATACAGATCTATTATTTTAAAGAAATTCATCAAAGTAGATATACTTATAATATTGAATTTAACAGTTATGAAAAGTTTCTTAATATCTGTGAATATTATGACTTTATGTATAATAAAACTTATAACAATTTTCTCTAAGAATAGAAAAATCAGTGTTAGAAAGAAAAGATGAAAAAGAAAAAAACTTATAATTTTAACACTGTTAAGAGAGAGAGTGATTCTCTGATATAAATAAATAATTATCTTATTATGAATATTTAAAATAAATATAATAATCAGTATCTGTGACTGAGCTTTAAATAGTTATATTATACACAGTCTTTATATAATAAATTATTTTAGAGATTAGTAAGAAGAGTGAGAGTGTACACACTGAGAAATGTAATTTATTAAGCCTATGTAACATCTTCTTAAAATGAGAAGAGCTGATAATAAAAGCAGAGATAATAAAAGCAGAGAGAGTAGAAGTAGCAGAAGTAAGAGTTATAAGAACAGAAATAGTGAAAGTAAGAGAATCAGACACAGAGACAGATATAGAAGATTGAGAGAAAGTGACAGAGAAAGAAATAAAGAAAGTAGAAAAAGATATAAGAGACTCAGTTATATATAGTATAAGTAATTTCTTCATTATCATATTCTCTAAGTTCTTAATCAATAATTCAACATTGAGGTCATAATTATCAGCAGACATGAATCTGTCAATATGTAAAGATTTTACACAAATTAAAACAAATATATCAGTATCTGTAGTTATATAAAACAATCAGAAAATATAATCAGAAAACATGATCAGATACTCATTGAAGAAAAGAGAGTTAGAAACATATAAAATGATAGAGAAGATATATTATTTATAATATTACATTCTGATAATTATTAGAAGATAAACAAGTTCTGATCACATTTTACAATATATTACACTTACTGCTAATGAACTGCTTAGTATGAGTACTACAATAATACTTGTTATGAAAACAGAGCGCTATTGTCAGAAATGCATACAATGTAATAGATAAACAGATAGAAGATGTAAAATAGAAGAAGAAGCAGAAATCTTAAAGAAGATAATAATGTTTGATAATGATGATAATAAAGAAGATAATTGAAGAATGAGAAAAGTTAGTGAATAAGTAATATAATATAGTGAAAGTTTCTTTGTAAGAGTGTACACAGAATACTAGCTGAATCAGAGATAGATCATATAATTGTGAATGCTAGTGACACACTAATTCACATGAAGCTAGGGTGTACATCATGGTCATGTGAGCGTGACTGAATCTGGTGGGGGAGAATGTGGTTTGGAAGAATGTACAATCATCAGATAATAATGCAGCCGCTTCTGAACTTGCTTATGAATGTAAAGGGGCCATAGCGGCCACCAATTAATTTAGTGTACTGTATATAAGAAGCCGGCGTACGCCTGTAATCGTACGCTGGCTTAAGCAATCTTTGAATCACACTCACAGTGAGAGTAATACAGCTGTGATGAGTTATTATCTTAATATTATCTAATAAATAATTAGTATATATCTGTATAAATATGAATAATTAGAAAATATATACTTAAAAAGTATAATCAAAGTGAACTCTGCTGTCACTTAAATAGTATTAAGAATAGAATACTGAAATTAATAATTCTCTTCATTAATTTCACAGACAAGATGTATGAAGATAATCTTAAAAAATATAAGATTTTCTGACTTCTGATAAAAACAGATCTCACAGAGAGACTCTATTTTCATAATATCAGAGACTGAGTATTATTAAAAAGTATTACTTTCATATAATATATATATACTTACTACAGTGATTCACTCTCTGTATATATAACTGAGAGTTACAGCTTTTTCATACTGCATCACTTTTCTTGAGATGCTGCTACTGATTTGTAACTCATGCAGTCTCTCAGTTCAGTATATACTGTATATATACAGCTCTATATACTGAGACTGTGTTAATTATTATAGTCTGATATAATACTTGCTTTTCATAAATTATGTTTCATTTGAGAGAGAGAGGAACACAACTACTATTTTATTAAAAGAGAGATAGATAATTAATATTGTAGAAAATAATTTAATTTCTTCTGCATTTAAAATTTAATTAATCTATACTCTTCAATTTGAGAGTTTCTGAGAGTATTTTAATAGTTTTCATATCAGCTAGAAATTAGTGATGAGTTGAAGAAGAGAAAAGAGAGAAGAAAGAAATGAGAATAACTTATCTTTATAATATAAAAACAGAGAATCACTGCAATCATTCTTTCTAGTGATAAAGATCTGTTTTCTATATGTATCTCTGATACACATTATATGATAACTCTATACAAAGAATATCAATAGTACATGTATTAAATAAAGATAATATTACTATATAACACTGTAGCTGTTTCTAATCATCTTTACAAGCTGTCAATATTTTCTTTGAGTCTTTTTATATTTAATAAGTTTATAATATATGTCAATACACTCTCTCTTTTCTCATTATTATTATTATCATTATCATTATTATCATCATTATTATTACTATCATTATTATTATTATTATTATCACTATTAATATTATCACTATTATTATATTATTGCTAACTGCTTTCTCTGTCTTCACTTTCTTTTAACACTTATTAAAATCAATTATGTTATTTCTCTTTAAATATTCTGCGGTTCTGCAGTTATCAAGGCATGTGAGTGTATTACAGATTGAAGAGAGAGAAGAAAAAGACATTTAAGTGAGAGAAGACAGATCATAAGACATATTATAACATGTTAAAGAGACTTTGTAAGAAAGTAAAATAGTAATAATTTTAAGTAACACTTCTGATAAATTTAGACTCAACTAAGTATAGAAATAATGCAGATGATACTGTATATAAAAGATTGAAAAAGAAGATAGTGAAGACTCTTATATAGTAACAGTGAGACTAGAAAAAGTTCTGAGAATAATTTAAGATCAAGATAAAGAGAGAGAGAGAGAAGAAGAGTCTTACTATAAATAAGCAGTAATAGAAGAAGATTAAGA
The DNA here is from genome assembly GCF_000003855.2 of Blastomyces gilchristii SLH14081. Taxonomy (NCBI): domain Eukaryota; kingdom Fungi; phylum Ascomycota; class Eurotiomycetes; order Onygenales; family Ajellomycetaceae; genus Blastomyces; species Blastomyces gilchristii. Next base: position 4,932,835 of record NW_003101681.1, on the reverse strand, counting down.
GAATGTTAAAGTAGAAGATAAAGAAGTGAAAATGAATAAGTTTTTTATTAAGAGATAATAAATTTTAATAATACTTCTATTCTCTAATTGATTAGCAGAAGTTGATAGAGAAGAAGAAGATTGAGATCTTTTTCAGATCTTGAATGCACTTTATAATTCAGAATATTAAGAAAACAGTTCTACTCTCTGAGCATGTTAATCTGCTTACTACTGAGATGAAATCTAAGACAGTAAATCAGAAAATGTAGGATTTTGAGACTCAGATTAATCTGACTAAGAAGAAGCAGTGAGAACTCTTCTCTGAGAAGATAGTAAAGAGAGATTTTAAGATAATTATTATCTTAGATAAGAAGAAGAAGAAGAATGAGAATGAGAAGTAAATTATAAAAAATAATAAGAAGAATGAGAAAGAGAAGAAATATAATAAGTAGAAAAAGTATTTTTCTTAGTTAGTTATAAGTTTATAACTATTAATAATTGAAATTAATTTTAAGTTTTCAAAAATTATTGTGCAAGTTGTAATCAATGTCAGAAATAATATATATATATATATTTAACTATCATAATTCACAAATTACTATAATATATAAGTATCAATATTTTTTCAACATTGATATTTATAATATTAATATATTTTTAATGATATTATATAATAATATAATTTGATAACACTCTCTTTCACAATATTAATATATTTCAAGAAATATGATAGAGATTAATCAAGATTATTTATTTACTTTTATACATTAATGATATTCAATCTAAGTTAGTACTAAAATTATAACTAAGTTAAGTGTAAAAGGCCTACGCTGAATAGATCAGTATAATATATAGGTCTTATATAACAAAGTGAAAAATGTTAAAGAAGGAAAAGAAAGAGAAAGTGCGAGAATCAGTGATTGAAGTGAATATTTATACATGTATATGATATGTACATGATGAAGCTTCAGAGCAGAAGAATAGAAATTCTGTGAGTTTTTTAACTGAGAATTGATAATTGAGAATGACTGAGAATCAGAGCTTTCAGCAGAATTTATGAAGTGTAAAGAAATAGTCTATATAATAATCAGGCACAGTCTGTCACATTAGCTCTCTCTTTCTCTGATTATGTGTAGTTCTCATTGATCAAGGGCCGCAGTCTCAGATAATGCAGAACTCAGAGTTCAGGTCAGATGATTATAGTTAGACTGGCCGCTGGGATCATGAATTTCACGTTTGGTCCCATTTGGTCTGGTCTCATACATTTCTTGGCGTGAATCCCGCTGGGACTGGCTATCAAAAAAACATGTAAAGTGACTATATATCAGATCTTAAAATGAAACCATGACTTGAAAAAAATGAGAAAGTGGTCTCATTTGGTCCCATTTAGTCCCATTCTTGGCATAAAGTTACTATTTTTAGACATTTTAAGGTTTTTTTTAGACTATTTTTAATTTTTTAAAAAGTAATGCTTTTTGATAACACTCAAATGAGATTTAAAGTCATTTAAAGCAATAAAGATAATTTAAATTGAGAAGTGGAAATCATGGTCTCATTTGGAAAATGTGACAAGAGTAGACAGTAAGTCCCACTGAGACAGTATGAGACTACTATCTAATGTTAAAACTGTGTAATGGGATCAGTCGAATTGGTAATAAGACTATCAAAAAATCTGGTCCTGGTCCCAGACACGGTCACACGGTCAGTCTAAATAGTTTTAATCAATTTCTCTGCAAAAAATTGATTTATTTTTTGTCAGTTTTTCTCTTAAAAACTGTTATATTATCTGATTTATTATCAATTGATATCATACTTTTCCTCACTGTATCTCAAGAAAGAGATTATAAAGATTTTATTGATTTATCTTAAAAATCAATTTTAGTTTATTAGATTCTCTTCAAAAATCTAATCTAGTTACTGAACTAGTGTGAAAAAAAATCAGATGTTTTATACATAAAAATCTGTTATTCTTCTTTTGAAATAGTCTGACTAACTTTTCAATTGAAAACAGACTTAGAAACCTCTTAATTGAAACAGTTCAATCAACTTTTCAATTCAAAAGAGTTTAATAAATATCTCAATTGAATTAGTCTGACCAACTTTTCATTGAGTAAGAACAATGAGTTTGAAAGTACACTCAGTTGATGTGAAAAAGAATGCTTTCTCAAATGCTATTTCTGAGATTGAAATTCTGAAGAGAAGAAAGAAAGAAGAAATAGAGAAACAACAAGTTCTTGAAATACAGAAACTTGAAAAAGTAAGTAAAATTGTTGAAAAGCAGTGTCTGAGTGAGATAAATGAAGAAGTTCTGGTAATTCTT